>NC_139032.1:72054560-72590192 GCF_964662115.1 Mustela nivalis
ATTTCTGTAATCTCCAACTGAAATACCCAGGATGAGCAGGATAGAATTCCAGGTTGGAAATAACCACTCCTCATCATTTTGAAGGTATTTCTCAATTTCTTCTACCTTCCCCAGTGCCTTGTTTCCTTTAGCTCGGTTGGATCCACTAGCCTCCAGAGGTAGGGTTTTGCCTTGAGATTTTATTCACACTCACTGAACTATTTTACTTCATTAGTAACATTTTTTCATTTCCAAAAAATAAACTCCATTTGAAGAAATTGACCACGATGTTTTCCAGTTTCCTGTACCCAAGGAATACTTTTTCTTAGAATTTGGTACCAGGAAAATGAATCTCAGGGAAACACTATGCTGTCTTTTATGAGACAATAGGCACTAAGTAATCCATTGTGATTCATTTTTCATCTTGACTATTAGTGTCCAATTGCATTAAACTCTCATACCATATTCAATTCATTTGTATCCTCAGATGTTTAATAAAAGTGAATAAATGTGAGGGAACAGACAATAGCTATTTTGTTAGCTATTTCGGCACTCCAGACTGAAGGGAAAGAAACAGATTTTCTTTTAAATGGAAGGACAGCAACATCACACTGTATAATAATATATATCTAGATGGGAAATAGATCAGTGCAGCCATCTTTACGAAATATAACCTGCCATTTGGTGCATTTGTTCTCACCCATCAGTATTTGCAATAAATCACCCAAATCCTACCCCTACCATGTCCTGGATCTTTTTTACTTCGTCACCATTTAGACCACCATCACCGTCCCACCTGGATGATTGCACAACATCCTAACAAAACTAGTCTTTTTTGCCTCCATTTTTCTCTCTCCAATCTTTTCTCCATCCCAAAGCCACAACAACTAAAAAAAAAAAAAAAAAAAGCCACTTATTTGATTAAGTATTCCTTACCATGCTTGCTCTGAGTAGAGATCCCACCACATTGCTTACAAGTGAAACTAATTGATCTGTGTTTTTTTCTTTCTTTACTGATGTGCAATCCACAGCTCTTTACCCCGATGGTTGAATTTAATCAAATGTTACAGTTTGGTCACAGTTCCAAGAAGGAGTCATTTTTTTTTTCTTGGAAATTTACTCATATGTAGCATGTCACTTACTTACAGCATATTTCAACTAGTGTAGTGTTGTCCAAGGTTCACCCACAATGAGTTGTGGAGAGGAAGGTCCTAAAATTTGTATTCAAATGAAGAATGCCCCATGATTCTAAGGTGCATACAGTATGAGAGCCACTAGAGTTTCTCTAACTTGCCCAGTTAAGTGCTCGCTTCGGCAGCACATATACTAACTTGCCCAGTTAAACTTAAGAGCCAATTTTATTTCATATCTCTCTGCTTTCTCCAGCTTCTCCTTGATGTCCGATTTTCAGCTTGACAAGAAGAGGCGGGTAGAGGGGCGCCTGGGTGGCTCAGTGGGTTAAGCCGCTGCCTTCGGCTCAGGTCATGATCTCAGGGTCCTGGGATCGAGTCCTGCATTGGGCTCTCTGCTCAGCGGGGAGCCTGCTTCCTCCCCTCTCTCTCTGCCTGCCTCTCTGCCTACTTGTGATCTCTCTCTGTCAAATAAATAAATAAAAATCTTTAAAAAAAAAAAAAAAGAGGCGGGTAGAGGAGAAGAATATGTACTCAGACCTGGGACTGGGATAGCTTCTTTTTTTTTTTTTAAACATTTTATTTATTTATTTGACACAGAGAGATCACAAGTAGGCATAGAGGCAGGCAGAGAGAGAGAGGAGGAAGCAGGCTCCCCGCTGAGCAGAGAGCCCGACGGGGCACTCGATCCCAGGACCCTGAGATCATGACCTGAGCGGAAAGAGCGGCCCAACCCACTGAGCCACCCAGGTGCCTGGGATAGCTTCTTTTTGACTGTGAGAGTTTCTTCAGCTTGGCTTGCTGCCTGTGAGACGAACCCAGTGGTTCATTTAGTTGATTTTGCTCTGTCTTTTTAAAGACTCGGGGTCTTTCAAGCTAGAATGTTTTTCTCTCCCAACTCCACCCCTCCAAAAGTCATCTTGTTATTAGAACCTTCCAAACAATCCTTCTGCAGTCCCCTAGCCCTTTCTGCTATGCCCCCAGGAATCCAGGCAAGTGCCCATTCATAAATTCAACAAATCTACTGAACCCTACTATGCACCAGGTACTGCTATGAGGCTTGGAGATTGTGTCTCATGGAACAAACCAGATAAAAATCCTTACTCTTGTGGAATTGATATTCTAGTGAAAAAGAGAGACAATAAAACAAAACAAGACAGACAATAGGAAACATAAGAAAATTGTGTGTTAGAAGAAGAAACGGGAGTGGGGAGGGGTGGCGTTCCAATTTTAGCAGTGTGGTGGAAGAGCTTCATTGAGAAGGTATTAAGGGGTGGAAGAGTGAGCCATAGGGCTACCTACTGGAGAAGCACGCAGCCAGAAATGCCAGGCAGGTTGGAAGAAGAGGGAGATCAAGGAGACCTTTGTGACTGGAGCAGGGAATTCTATGAAGAGATCAAGGAGGTCATGGGTGATCAGATTCTATCAAGCTTTTTAAGCCGCTAAAATTTGGGTTTTCACTCTGAGTGGAATGAGAAGCCTTTGCAGGATTTTAAGCAGAGAAGGGGCATACTCTGTTTCACGTTTTTAACCATCTCTCTGGCTGTAGTGTAAAGAATTGACAAGATCAGAAAAGTGCGTTCAATAGGCTATTGCAATAATCCAGGGGAGGCATGATGGTGTTTTGCAGCATGGTGGCAGGTGTGAAAATCATAAAATTAGTATTCGTTTAAATGCAACTTGCGGCATTGACTATGGCTTACATTGAATGCATCACTAATCTGCTTCTGCAGTGGGTTTTCCCTGCCTGGATTTCAGGGAAAGGTAAAGAGAGGAAGGAGGAGGGATGGTTTGACGTTACCAAGGAGACCGAGCATCATGAATCTGAAAACCTGAGATGGTTCCAGGCCTTTAGGCCTCTGGCGCAGCAATAATTCTGTGGCCGAGCCCACCAGTCGTTTCCCAATGACCATGCGCAACAGGCCAGGTGGGAGCCTATGGAAAACACAGGACTTTCGCAAAGCGGGACAAACGCATTCCGGGAATCGTAGTTCTGCGCCTTTACGCAGGCGCAGTGGCCCCTCGCCGGCTTGCGCGCGCAGGTCCTGCAGGACCAGTTTCTAGAAGCTCATTGCGGTGGCGTTGGTCCTGACTGCGAGTGCTGATGCAGGTAGCGGTTGTCCCGGGCCCCTGATTTCCCGGCCGCGGCCAGCTCGCCGGCTCCGAGGATGCACCCGGGGCGGGGTGGGTGGAGCGTGGGTGGGGAGCCGAGCGACCTCTCCGTGCACTCCCGATGCCGCAGCTTCGGGGGGGAGATGGGCACTGTCCTGAATGACGGAGCTTTTCTCCATCCCTTCCCTGCGCCTACGGTCCTAAAACTTGGCTACGCTGACATTTTGGGCGGGAAAATTCCTTGATGTGTGTGCGTAGGGAAGGGGGCCATGCGGTGACTGCAGGCTTTTTAGCAGCATCCCTGGCTGTACCCGCCAGGTAGGTATCAGTAGCGCTCCTCCTTTCCAGTGGTGGTGACCAAAATGTCTTCAGCGCCCCCCTCCCTTTGAGAACTTCTTTCTGCCTGCGCCACGTTTTCGCGGAGCCTCTGTTGTAGGCCCCCTGGAGACCGAGACGAGTGTCTTCGTCACCGCACAGCCCCAGGTGCGGTGCAGCGCGGTGCAGGTACTCGGTTGGCGCTTAATATTTGGCGGAGGAGTAAGTGACGTCATGCATACGTGTGTGCCGGGCTGTGCTCGGAGGTGGGTATTGACTGGTGTAATGGTTGCAACAGGGGGAGAGAGCGCTTCCACCTGCCGCATTGTAGCGCATTTCGCTCAGGCTGAATTGTCATTTCCTGGGGGTTATCTGAGGGTGGGGACCCTGCCTGATCTGTCCACGCGTGTCCCCATAGTGTCCTGATAGCCAGTTATTTGCAGAATGAAAGAACGCATGTAATGCAGGATGGGCTCAGTGCAGAAGAGCACTTGGGGATTAGAGGAGGCTTTGTGCAAGAGGTGACTGTTGGAAGGAGTCAAGTTTTAACGGATGAGTGAAAGTTTGGTACGAGAGGGAAAGAAGGCAGCTTCCTAGGAGAGGGAATGGCTGGGTGCAAAGGATGGTGGGTGTGTGGGAACGGGGACATTGTTCTTTCTGGCCGCAGCGTCCATCGGGCAGCTAGAGCTCAAGAGGTGAGGTCTTCAGGGCAGGGTGTCTGATCTTCGTGCGGGGCCTCTGTATTTGAATTTTACCTTGGGACGGATGAGGGGTGATAGGACCCAGGTTTGCATATTAGAAGGCATCCGTAGGCTATAGTGTGGTACTGGATTGAAGAAAGCTGTGTATGGGTAGTTTAAGTAGGATAGAATGGAGAGGCCCTTAGGAAATAAAACTGCCAGAATTTGGTTATTGGTTTTGTGAGAAATTTGAGAGGTGAATAGGAAATCAGGCTTGTGAGTTGAGCGCCTGGTGGGAAAATGGGAGGCCGTTCACCACAGCAATTCAGAAGATGTTGAGTAAATTTGTGACTGGATTCTCTTGTAGCAGTGAGCCTTTTCTCATGTGTTTTGCTTATGAGGAGTGTTCAGTCTGAAGAAATTGTTTTCTTGGAGGGTATCTTTTTTTTTTAAGATTTTATTTATTCTTTTGACAGAGATCACAAGTAGGCAGAGAGGCAGACAGAGAGAGAGGAAGGGAAGCAGGCTCCCTGCTGAGCAGAGACACCCCCCACCCAATGCTGGGCTCAATCCCAGGGCCCAGAGATCACGACCTGAGCTAAAGGCAGAGGCTTTAACCCACTGAGCCTCTCAGGAGCCCCAGAGGGTATCTTTAATTAGCATTCAATAACTCCTCTGCTTCTCACCTAGACCTTTGATGGAGCAGCTGGGCAGGGCTGTTCTAGGCCTTCTGTGTGTGTCTGCATACATCTGAACCAAACCAGGAGCAATGTTTTATAGGAGTAATAATTTGTTTTACTCACTGTCTTCTGTTTTTTGACAGTTTCTGCAAGACTAAGCTGAATGCTTGGAACCCTTGATATTTCGCTGTCTATAGTGCCTGTTGGTGGACTGTAAAGACCATTCAACTAGAGTCTAAAGGAAATTGGATTCCTGCTGCTGACCCACAGTGCAAGCTGTAGTATCCTTGAATAAGATGACAGCCATCTCCCCAGACCCTCAGACCCTGGCCTCAAGTGAACCAAGCAAGGTCCTAAGAATGGATACTCCGGGGGATCAAGAAGCTATCCTGAGAGGAGACAGTAAAGACCCAGAGACTTTCAGACAGAGATTCAGGTGGTTTTGTTACTCAGAAGTGGCTGGACCCAGAAAAGCCCTAAATCAGCTCTGGGATCTCTGCATTCAGTGGCTGAGACCAGACATCCACACGAAAGAACAGATTTTAGAGCTTTTGGTGTTTGAGCAATTCCTGACAATTTTGCCTGGGGAGATCAGGATTTGGGTAAAGTCCCAACATCCTGAGAGTAGTGAGGAAGTGGTGACCCTGATAGAGGATTTGACCCAAACGCTTGAAGAAAAGGAAGGTGAGATTTATAGATGGTGGGAGGAAGCGGGTGCGACCTCCTCGAGGTGTGAAAGTGAACTCCCCCAGAGAAAGCAGTTGATTGCTGAGTCTCAGTTTGGGAGTGGGACTGGCTCTGAATCAGTCCTGTCTTTTACTCTGTAATCTTGGGCAAGCTACATAACCTCTTGGAACCTTCATTTTTTTTTTTTTTTTTAAATCTGTGGAAAGGGATTCCCATCTGCTTAGTCTTTTATGAGGGCTTATATGTGATAAGGTATAATACTAATTTCTTTCCTTTCAGCCTTGAGTAAAAGGGAATCTTAGAACATGGGAGCGAAGGAGATGACTTGCACACGTTTGGAGTCAGAGGCACACCGTCCAGGGCAGGTTTCAACTCCTGCCTCCCGAGTGTGCCGAGCAGGTTTCTAGATTGGGGCGCCTGCCGTCTGCAACAATGGAAATGCATTGTGCACTGTTCGGGCTTCGCATTAAGCATCTGAAATGTGACCAAGGCAAATAAGGAATTGAATCTTAAATTTAAACAGCCATGTGTGCTGGGCAACATCCGGGCAGCAGCCGCTGACCAACATTAAAATTCCATTATTATACACATACCAATGTATAAACTATAAACTGAATCGTAACATAGCATCATAAGGGACGCCTGGGTGGCTCAGTGGGTTAAAGCCTCTGCCTTCGGCTCAGGTCATGATCCCAGGGTCCTGGGATCGAGTCCCGCGTCGGGCTCTCTGCTCAGCAGGGAGCCTGCTTCCTCCTCTCTCTGCCGGCCTCTCTGCCTCCTTATGATTTGTCTATCAAATAAATAAATAAATCTTTAAAAAAAAAAAAAAAACATAGCATCATAAAATATTGGTAGACTTATGGGGTGGATAGCCCTGTGAGGGCATGGGGTCCAGGTTTTATAAAATCCCTTTAATATGCTGCCCATGTCCCCAGTATGTGTATCAGATGAACTACCGTAAAGCTCTCAGTACATATGTGGGACAGTTTGCATTCTACCAAGAGTTCCTGGATAGGGAAATGGCATTTACCTCCGTAGAGTTCAACTGTGGTCACGCAGCTAATTGGTATGTTCATCCTTGGGGTTGCCTGACCTCTGACTTATCTGTCATGGCAACACGGTGCTTCTCCAAAATTAGAGCCTCTCAGCGGAAGCCCTTAGCAATAAAGAAGCTTGTGGATTTATTGCTGTAGCATTCTGTTAGAACAGTTCTCTTAAGAGTCCCTTCTATGTAATTCTGATTCTTAATTCCTTTCGATTATCTAATCAATAAGCTAAAATTCTTTTCATAAGAAAGTAAAGCGTGATTTAAAAAATACTTAACCCTTATCAGAAGAAGAGCTCTTGACATCTCAGGGTATGTAATGTATTTAGTTGATATGTTCAGGTTCCTGATTTCCATCTTTAGGTGTCTGCTGGCAACCCCGGGAGAGGAGTGTGTTCCTGAGACCAGTTTGGTGCTTTCATTCAAGAAGCAAGGCATTGCCTCTGCAAGGCATTGTGCTGGGAGTATGAAGAAAACCAAATTAACACATAAAATGAATATGCTGCTTTACCTTAATACAGCCTACGACTATTTTTTAAATAACTTTTATGCAAATAAAACACATTTAAGCTGTAGGCGTGTGGATTGAATGAAACCTGATTATTGTGAGCTTAGCGATCGAAGGCTGTTTTATGGAATAGGGGGAAAAGCTGGGATTTTAGAAAAGAGCGTGTATGTGGCTTTTATCTCTTTTAATAGGAGTGGGAGAAACTTTCTTCTGACCTTTTTCTGCAGAGAAGTATGTGTAAGAATTTCTAGTCTGAGCAATGTGTTTGAAAGACTAGAGTGTCCTTTCCCCCCTTCCTAGATCCGATCTCTCAAGAGTCTGTTATTTCCCAAGAGGAGAATCCTGAAGAAAATAAAATGGTTTCTGTTCTTCCAAGTACTGAGTCCCGGGTAAGCTTCCTTTCACTGGTTTTCATTTTTTTTTTTTTAAGATATTATTTATTTACTTGACAGAGATCACAAGTAGGCAGAGAGGCAGAGAGAGAGAGAGGAGGAAGCAGGCTCCCTGCCGAGCAGAGAGCCCGATGTGGGACTCGATCCCGGGACCCCGAGATCATGACCCAAGCCGAAGTCAGCGGCTCAACCCACTGAGCCACCCAGGCGCCCCACTGGTTTTCATTCTTAAGTGAATACTTACTGAGCTCCTACAGAGTGGTATAAAGATATTAGAATCAAGAAAACAGTTTCCTTCACATTCTTCAAACTCATTCTTTTTTTTTTTTTTTAAGATTTTATTTATTTATTTGACAGACAGAGATCACAAGTAGGCAGAGAGGCAGGCAGAGAGAGGGGGAAGCAGGCTCCCTGCTGAGCAGAGAGCCCAATGTGGGGCTCGATCCCAGGACCCTGAGATCATGACCTGAGCCGAAGGCAAAGGCTTAACCCACTGAGCCACCCAGGCACCCCGTTCAAACTCATTCTTTAGGTGCTGTTTTATTTGAGTTACAAGGATTTGTCACAAGTCTGACTCTAAGAAAAGCAACAAAAAAAAGTTGACTAAAATTCTAGTTATTCTTGATAAAATTGGTCAAGTGGAAATAGAATTATATTTCCTTAATGCAATTAAAAAAAGTCTCCAGGGGCGCCTGGGTGGCTCAGTGGGTTAAGCCGCTGCCTTCAGCTCAGGTCATGATCTCAGGGTCCTGGGATCGAGTCCCGCATCAGGCTCTGCTCAGCAGGGAGCCTGCTTCCTTCTCTCTCTCTCTCTGCCTGCCTCTCAGTGTACTTGTAATTTCTCTCTGTCAAATAAATAAATAAAATCTTTTAAAAAAAATAAAAATAAAAAAAAAATTTAAAAAGTCTCCAGCTGAACGGTATTGGAAAATAAAAAGCAGCTCTCACAATGCCTGTAAAAAGATAAGAATGTCTAATCATGCTGTTGTTAGTAGTTTTTTATATTCTAACCAAAGGAGTAAGATAAGAAGGGAATGAGGTAAATATTGGTATGAAAAAGACAAATGTGTGTTATTTGCAGATAACATGGTCTATTTGGAAAACCTCTAACAGGTATTAAAACTCATAATAATTGAGAAAAGTGGCTAGTTACAAATCAATTAGAATAATTTGCAATGGTTACAAATCACTTAGAAAATAATTATTTTTGTTAAGATTTTATTTATTTGAGAGAGAGTACATATGAGCACACACATGCATGAGCAGAGGGGAGAGAGAAGAATGCTCCTCACTGAGCAGGGAACCCGGATCCAGCACTGGGATCATGACCTGAACCAAAGGCAGACGCTTAACTAACTAAGCCACCCAGGCACCCTGAAAAAAAAAATTCTTACTCACAGTAGTAATCGATACTGCTATAGTAGATTGATAATGGCTGCCCAAAATGTGCCCAATCCCTAACCCCTAGAACCTGTGAGTGTTAATCCAATGCAAAAAGACTGTATTTTGTGTGTTCATAAGGAATCCATGACGATCAAGGATGTGGTTGTGAGCTTTTCCAGAGGAGAGTGGAGGAGGCTGGAGCCTTTTCAGAAGGAACTCTATAAGGAAGTGCTGCTGGAGAACTTTAGGAGCCTGGAGTTTGTGGGTAAAGATATCTGTTTATGATGTAATATATAAGCTGTATATCTTTTTATCTACTATCACTGAAAGATAAGTGCTATTAACTGTATGGGCTGGGCATGCAGGGTTGATACGACTAATCCTAAAAATGATTTCTGAAAATGTACTTTACTGCAATGTTTTCTCTAAAAAAACATTGAACTGGAAATGTTGAGTATCACTATGCTATCATCAAGACATACCTTCCCCAGTTCCTCCTGATTTTCCAGGAAATATGTCTGTACTTGACAGCATCTTCTCTTTCCTGGAGAACCTGAGGCTGTGTATAAATGTTGGAACATCTTTGCCCTGTGCAGAAACAGTCATTTTTTATTCTTTTCTCTATGAGCAGGCTTTCCAGTTTCCAAATTAGATTTGATTTCCCAGTTTAAGTGGGTTGAACTGCCATGGCTGCTGGAAAAAGAAATCTCAAAAGGCTCCAGACCAGGTGAGTCGATGAAAAGCAAAGAAATTAAAAGAGTTGCTTAGCCAAGTCATTTGTGAAGAGCCTTTGAAATGTATTGGGTAGGTTAGATGCTAAAATAGACGGTGATTAGAATAGACCACTTGCCTTCCTGGGATATTCATTTTATTGGAGAGACCATTCATTTAGGTCCTCTGAGAAGTAGATGCCAAGACGTGATTGGCTATGCCAGGGACTTACTGGGGAGAATTGCAGTGAAGGAAAACGGGGAGACCGGTGAGAGCATAAGGTGAGTGTAACACCTGTGAATGAGAGAGGGAGGGTGGGAAGGCTGGGTAGGAAGTGTCTTAGGTTGATGTGCCGTGTTTTGTTTTTTAAAGATTAATTTGAGAGTGGGATAGCATGAGGGCAGAGGGAGAGGGAGAAGCAGACTCCCCACTGAGCAGGGAGCCTGACATGGGGCTCGATCCCAGGACCCTGGGATCATGACCTGAGCCGAAGGCAGAGGCTTAACCAACTGAGCCACCCAGGCACCTCATGGGCCATTTAATAAAGTTTTGGCAAGGCCAAAGAAGAGTTCACCAGCGGAGTCACCTTTCTGGAGTCCTGTGTCTCTCTGGGCCTGCCTGTGTCCCTGCTGTACTTGCCATTGATTGGGAGCAGCTATGGGAAAGTGGCTTTGGTGTCGAATCAGCAGCCATGGGGGCTGAGTAACTCCGCAGAGTTGGAGATCTGAGCAGTGCATTTCTGGGTGCGCCTTAATATGGATATCAAACCACGCAGTATTAGTGATGGGATGAATGGGGAACACAGGAACAATGGCTTACTTAACGTTTAAGTTGAGTCTTGAAGGAGAAGGAGGAATTCATCCAGTGGACAGCCTGGAGGGTATAATCTCATTTTTGTTAAAAGAAAAAAATATTTATATGCATGTATATATCTAAATATATAAATATAATTTAATTTTTTAAAAATATGTAAATATAGATAGTTTTTTTTTAAATGTCTGGAGAACATTCCTGTTAATTGTGGTTATCTCTGGGGGATTACATTTTTTCTTCATCCTTCTCTTACCTTAAAATGTAACAATAAATAGTCTAAGTTTATAGTTAAAAAATAAGTTATTGCTTATATATCAGTACATTATTTTTTAAGAGAAAACCAATAATTTCACTTAGTTCTATTTCATCTTAACCAAAGTCAGACTATTGGTTGTTTTCAGTATATGTACCCAAATAAAGGATATTATTTTTTAAAATAAATGGTATAAATGTGCCCCCCTTCCCCCAGAAGCATTATGTAGATGTACAACTTGTTTAAAAAGTTCACTTACAACAGATAGAAGAAAACACATAGACAAAGCAGAGTCGATAACTATAATTTAATAAAATACTTAAGCAAATCAGTAAGGAATGCTGAGCCTGTTAAAAAAAAATGGGGGAAGAACTTGAGCAAATAGCTGACAAAATTAAAAGTAACTGACAGCACTAAATTTTAAATTGCTGCAAATTTGAAAAAAAGTTCCAAGTCATTGATCAGTGATGAAATATACATTTAAAGCAATAGTACTGAGACACCTGAGTAGCTTAGTTGGTTAAACTTCCAACTCTTTGTTTCAATTCAGGTCATGATCTCTGGGATGTGAGATAGAGCCCCGCATCAAACCTCTGCTTGAGTTTCTTTTACCCTCTCCTTCTACTCCTCCCCTCTGCTGTCTCTCTTTTTAAAATAAATCTTATAAAAAATGCACAGAATTTTTAATAATGGTTAACTTCTGGGGAATAGAATTTTGTGCTTTATAGTTAACTCTTTAAAAAACAGGTTTTTTTGAAAGTGATGGTGTGACCTCATGATTAAGAGCCAAGTTGAATGATGTTCAAAGTTCTGAAGAGAGTGTAATTAGAGTATGATATTGGAGAAATCTGTGGGGATTGTGGGACTTGAACCTGAGGCCCTGGGTATTTCTGTTCAGGAAGGTGCCACGGGACTGCACTTGAAGACAAAGACTGAAAGAATAGGACTGAAATACCGTAGTGTGGGAGGGACAGTGGGTGGATGCCCACTTAGAGTGTATCCCTAAGGTTGACTGTTGTAACCTTTGAAAGTTTGGCATTGGCAGTGCTGCATGTCTGTGATGGGATTACCATTTTTCTGTAAATTCAGTGCTGTTCGGCTGCTTTGAGAAGCATTGGGTTAGGGATCAAAAGTATGGGCTTTGGTGTCAGAATATATGAAAAATCTGGCTCTGTTGCTTACAACACATGTGACTTGAGGCACGCTACTTGCTCTTACTCTTCCTCTGTGTGTGTAGTTGTCACATCCACAAAACAGGGCTAATGTCAGCACCTACTTTATAAAATTTTTGTCAAGATTAAAGGAAATACAAGCAGAGTGCTTGATACAGGGGGCTGGCCTTTACTAAGCATTCAATAAATGTTTGTGCTGTCGTCATTATTTAGAAAGAAAATAGATTAGCTCTAAAGAGAATGAGTTTGAGCCTATTACAGAAATTTGAAATGAGGGTGAGAACATGCATCTTTATTCTAACTATAAAGCACAAACTTTTCATTTTCCCCAATATTTTTCTTAACCCATTCTAACTATAAAGCACAAACTTCATTTTCCCCAATATTTTTCTTAACCCCTATATTTACCTGGTTTCTCTATATTATTTTTTCCTTCTCTGTGTCCTAAGATTCTGAAAACCGTCCAAGGTCATATTCATAATGTTTATAGACACTCCTACCTCTTTCCCTATCTCAGTCCCAAAAGGGACAGCTTCCTTTATTGCAAACGGGAGACGTTCTATTTGTTATTTCTTTTAGAGTGTGAACCTAGAGGTGAATTGAAGGAATCCTTTCGAAATCAAGATGTTCTAGAAGAATCAACTTTAGATAAAATAATAGAAAGATGCCTAATGGGTGGTAATTATGGCCTGATGGGAGAGTCCCGGAAACGTAGCAGTAAGGAATATTCTCAAATGGCAGGCACACAAAAGAAAACTCATGGGAGAGGCAGTAAGGGTGAGGAGGTTGACCCAGAAAAGAGCCCCTTTGGAAGTAATTTCAAGCATACCTCAGAAATAATTAAACATCTGAGAGTCTACTTAAGGAAGAAGTCTCGGAGGTATAATGAATGCAAGAAACCCTTCAGTTTTCATTCAGACCTTATTCTGAACCGCAAAGAACACGCTGGAGAGAAGCCACGGAAATGTAACGAAGGCAGGAAAGTCTTAGGTCACTCTTCATCCCTAAGCGAACATCAGAAACATCAGAAAATGCATTTTGGCGCGAAGACCCAGAAGTGCAGTAATTGTGGGGTAACGTTTACGCGGAACTCATCCCTTAAGAGAAAAAACTCCCCTTTGTGTGAAAAATGTTGGAGAAATTTAAATCAAGATGCAACCTTAGATAAAGATGAGGGAGCAGAGGTAGGAGAGAAGACCCATAAATGTAGCAAATGTGGAAAAGCCTTCGGCTATAGTGCCTCACTGACCAAACATAGGAGGATTCACACAGGGGAGAAACCCTACATGTGCAATGAATGTGGAAAAGCTTTCAGTGACAGTTCATCCCTCACACCACACCACAGAACCCACAGCGGAGAGAAACCCTACAAATGTGATGATTGTGGAAAAGCTTTCACCCTGAGTGCCCACCTCATCAAACATCAGAGAGTTCATACCGGAGAAAAACCCTATAAATGTAAAGAATGCGGGAGACCCTTCAGTGACAGTTCCTCTCTTATTCAGCATCAGCGAATTCATACTGGAGAGAAACCCTACACGTGTAACAACTGTGGAAAATCCTTCAGTCACAGCTCGTCCCTTTCCAAACATCAGAGGATTCATACTGGAGAGAAGCCCTATAAATGCGGTGAATGTGGAAAAGCCTTTAGACAGAATTCTTGCCTTACGCGACATCAGAGGATCCACACTGGAGAAAAACCCTATTTGTGTAATGATTGCGGGATGACTTTCAGCCATTTTACGTCCGTCATTTATCATCAGCGACTTCATTCAGGAGAAAAGCCCTACAAGTGTAACCAGTGTGAGAAAGCCTTCCCTACCCATTCACTCCTCAGTCGCCATCAGAGAATTCATACTGGCGTAAAGCCGTATAAATGTAAGGAATGTGGGAAATCTTTCAGTCAGAGTTCATCTCTCAACGAGCATCATCGGATTCATACCGGAGAGAAGCCCTATGAATGTAATTACTGTGGAGCGACCTTCAGCCGGAGCTCGATCCTTGTGGAACACCTAAAAATCCACACTGGAAGGAGAGAATATGAATGTAACGAATGTGAAAAGACATTTAAGAGTAACTCAGGCCTCATCAGACATCGGGGATTTCATTCTGGAGAGTAATTCTTGAAATACAGTAAGGTGGTTGGGGGGGGTGGGGTCTCTTCAAATTGTCCCTTATTAAAAACCCAGGGTGGAAACAACCATCACATTGATCAGTAGCTACAACTTGAATGGGTTGGCAGCTGGGAAAAACACTTTTTACCATTCACCACCCTTTGGTAGATCGTAAGTAGGGTTGGTAAAGTTAGTAAAGTAGAGTTGGTAAACGGATGAAAAGTGAAGAAAGGGTGAGATGCGCAATGATTCCGAAAGATCAAATGCAGATTTAAAAAGCAAGAGGAGTGCCCGAGACCCACTGATGAACCTTTTTTTTCTTCAAGAGATTTCCCTCTTCTAGCAAGAACTGGTCTCGAGTCATAACCTAGGTTCTGGGTTCTGTCCCAGTTTGCCAACCAGCTCACTGCATAACCTTGGACCCATCATTTGACCTTTCTAAATTTGGGTTTTCTTCACTGGTGGCAGGAAGGGGGTGGGTCTCACAATTTCTAAGTTTACCTCCGGTCCTCTCTGAAGCTGTGGGAATAAGCTTCGCAAGTTTCTGTAGTAGAAAAGCACTTATTTAAGATTCTGAACTGAGAATGTGGTATACTCTTCAAATGCCAGATGCTGGAATCCCTAGAATATCAACAGGAACGAGTCGGCAGAGCTCACATGGTGTGTCTTCAGGGAATGTTTTTATTGGACAAAGTACCCCAACCTGTTTTTCCCTCTGGGCTTTGACTGAGGGGATTAGGAATCTAGAGGGCAAACATTGGAGCCATCTCAGCCATGAGAGTACCGGTCCTAGGAAAATGGGTTGGGGGCTGGGGAGGGGGCGGTGGGAAAGGAAACGGGTGTTGAAAACAGAGCTATTCTGGATGGATTATCTTTTGTGAAAGAAAATTCTATTTTTTTAAAAGTCTGTTTATCCTAAGTACAGCCCCCCTATAATCAGAGTGCAAACATGGTGTGTGGCAAAGGTCACAAGCTAAGATTGAGCCGTTTGATGTTTTGGTTGATCTGTATGGTAAGATGTGTGTGTGTGTGTGTGTAGGTGGGTGGATGGGTGGAACTTGTTGTCATCATTTAAAATTTAAAAATTAGGAGATTTCATACCAAAAAATTAAAGGCTTGCCTTTAATTGAAAAATTATAAGGGCTGTTAACCCTGACCCATACTTCAGTGGAGTAGTCCGCTGGTTTGGGGTAGCAGCTGCTGCCTTTACATAGGGAATCTACTCTTCTACCAGCCAAGTTCTCTGATTTATAGGACTTGACTTGCCCTGACTATAGAAATTTGATACTATGGTCCCCTGCCATCTAGAGAATATGTATCCTAAAGTCTAAAGAGACTCCCCCGATAGTAAAATACAGCGGAAGAATGTAGAAGTCCCACAAAACAACTCAGTTAAGTGCTTTGTTGTGAAATTAGACTTGAAGAGAGAGCAGTTATTAGTGGATTATTTCTTGTGACGAATCTCATTGGTGGAGTGTGAATAACCATTTCTGACTGAAAGAGGAACTAAAACCCTGAGTCGGGTGTAGGTCTCAAGTCCTAGGGTTCTGGAGGCGCCCTTCTGATTCAGCGATGGTACCAAGAAGTGCATAAAGTTGAAATCTGAGGTTGCTCCCTAATAAAGGAGAACGAAAACAGAAAACTTGGCTTGTGGAAGTGAAGAGATCCTGAATGCTGATGGAGACTCAGCAATATTTGCTGCGATTTAATGGGTATAGGTTTGCGATACTACCTCTGGATAATGCTTTTGGTTTCTTCCTTATACCCCCACTCCCTGCCCCCCCCCCAAAGGCCTATAGTTCAGATACTGCTGTATGCTATGTTGGTCTGCATAATTGTCACTAAATGGACCTACCAGAGACATTCTAGCCATGAAAAGAAAATGGCTTAGGAGGATCATTCACCTGGGCTTAAGTTTTTTTCCAAACATACATAAACCCTGATTTTTTTTTAAAAGATACAATTTATAGAGAAATATGTAAAGTTCTTGAGACGAGGCTTCTTCCAGGATGTTCACTAGTTACAGCCTCCAACATTCATAAGAGGAGGTTTTATACCAGTACCAGCTGGGTATCTGGAACATAGAGGTTCTTTTTTTTTTTTTTTTTTTTTTAAGCAAGTTTTTAGGGGTGGAAATTACATACAAAGGTCATTTCAAGTGTACAATTGGTGAGTTTTGGCAGACTCACTGAATTGTACAATCATCACCACAGTCCATTTTTAGAACATTTTATAAACTCAGTAAGATCCCTCAGCCCCGTTTACAGTTAACCCCCATTCCCACACTTAGCCTCAGGCAATCACTCTGTCCCTGTCGAGTTGCCTTTTCTGGACATTTTATACAAATAGGATCATATGTGGTCTTGTGTTTTTCATTAATGTATTTTCTAAGTTCATGTTGTAGCACATCGGGTCTTTATTTTTATGGTTAAATGAGACCCTATTTTATGGATATACCATATTTTGTCCATTCACCAGTTGAAGGACTTTTGGGTTGTTTACAGTTTTTGGCTGTTCATAATAATGCTGCTTTGAACATTGATGTGTAAGTCTTTCTGTAGACATTCTTTCATTGTTCTTAGGTAGATGCCTGAGTGGCTGGCTCACAGGGTTTTGTTTAACTTCCTAGGATATTGCCAAATTGTTTTGTAGGTGAGTACATGATTTTTCGTTCTGAGCAGCGCTGAATGACCCCTACAGTCAGAGAATATAGATCTTAAAATCTGAACAAACTCCACTGATTGTGAAATGCAGGAAGAGAACGTAAAAAGTCATACAGAGTAATTTTCATTTTTGTTTGTGAAATTAGACCTCAGAGGAATAGAGTATGCAGGGACTAGTGGATTATTTCTTAAGAATTTCATTGGCAAGGTCTGAATAGTAATTTCTAAATGAAAAGGAAACTAAAGCCCTGAGTCAGTCAGGTTTCTGTACATCCTCACTGACTCTTGTGGTATTGTCTGCCTTTTTCATTATAGCTGTCCTAAGGGTTGAAATGCTATCTCTTTGTGGTTTTAATTTACATTTCCCTGATGGCTAATGATGTTGAGAATCTTTTCATGTACTCAATAGCTATTCATTTATCTTCTTCAGCAAAATGTTTATTCAAGGTTTTTTCCATTTAAAGAGTTAGGTCTATTGAGCTGTCATATTTTATATTCTACGTGAAAGTCCTTTCTCCAGTATGGAGAAATACTAGCCGTGGAGAGCTGCCTCAAACTCTACTGCATGATATTTATAAAAAGCTTGTTTTTCATAACTACTTATCTATAATTGCCTAAAGGATAGTCGATGCGGGCCATCATCTTAAGTACTTACATTTATTTTTTATGTCCTATCAGATAATCAAGAGATTTTTAAACTTCTTTTGATCTCTTATCAAATTGTTCTTATTAACAAAATTAGCAGTATTTATTAATACTATTAAAACCAGTATTTAACTTAATGCTGTTTAGGTACATTGACAGGTATTAAAATCAGCCCTTTAACATATTCTGTCTACTTTAAAATGAAGACCTTGTTTTTCACAGTGTTTCTTCTTAATGAGTTTCCACTGAAGAAACCACTGTCAGGTTACAGGACAGGATAAAGCTTCGCCTGTCAGTGATTCTTTTTTTATTTACTTACTTTTGAATTGGTTTTTAACATGGCGAAATACAGATAACCTAAAATGGACCAGTTTAACCCTTTTTGGGAGTATGACTCACTGGCATTAAGTATATTCATGTTGTTGTGTAATCATCACCCCTGTCCATCTCCAGAAGTTGTCTGTCATCCCAAACTGAAGCTCATGAAACAGTAATCGCTCATTCTGTCCTGCCCCCAGCCCCTGGGGGCCACTATTCTGCTTTGTGTCTCTCTGAATTTTGAATATTTTAGGCCCCTCCTATAAATGGGATTATTGAATATTTGTCCTTCTGTGTCTGGCTTCTTTCATTTAGCAAAATGTTTTTAAGGTTCATGTTGTAGCAGGTGTCAGAATTTTCATTCTTTTCAAGATTGAACAACATTCCGTCATATGTATATACCACATTTTGTTCATTCATCCATCAACGAACATCTGGGTCATTTCCACCATTTTGACTACGTTAGTGATGTAAAATAGCAGAGTCCCTGTTTTCAGTTCTTCAAAGATGTCGGTGTCATCTAGAACAGAGACTCTTCCCGAAGGTTTTTGGTTCACTTTCCTGAGATCCAACAGAGGAATCCCTGTCTATGGGTGTCCTAGCCTTAGGAAATGTATTTCTTGTAAGACCTGGAAGTTGAAATCAGTCCTTGATGCAGGCACTGCAGAGAGGATAATGTGTCCGCAGTGACAAAAACCACAACCATGTGCATCTTCCATCATGGGTGACCAGGTCCATTACTATGAGCAGTAATATTTTGAAAAAAGAAAAAAAATTTTTTTTAAACATTTTATTTATTTATTTGACAGAGAGAGACCACAAGTAGGCGGAGAGGCAGGCAGAGAGAGAGAGAGAGGGAAGCAGGCTCCCTGCTGAGCAGAGAGCCCGATGCGGGACTCGATCCCAGGACCCTGAGATCATGACGTGAGCCGAAAGCAGTGGCTTAACCCACTGAGCCACCCAGGCGCCCCGAAAAAAGAAATTTTTTAAAGATTTTATTTTTTTATTTACAGACAGAGATCACAAGTAGGCAGAGAGGCAGGCAGAGAGCGGGGTGGGGGTGGGGAAGCAGGCTCTTTGCTGAGCAGAGAGCCTGATGCAGGCCATGATCCCAGGACCTTGGAATCATGACCTGAGCTGAAGGCAGAGGCTTAACCCACTGAGCCACGCAGGCACCCCAAGCAGGAATATTTTGAAAGGGATTTCTTTTTGGAGCAGTAGGTCTCAATAGTGGGCTTATAAAATTCGGTACAAACCATGTTGTAAACAGATGTGTTGCCATCTGGGTCTTGTTCCCTGTATAGTGCACAGGCAGAGAGGATTTAGCATAATTCTTGAGGGCCCTAGGATTTTCAGAATGGCAAATAAGCATTGGTTGCAACTTAAAGTCACCAGCTGCTTTAGTTCCAAACAAGAGAGTTAGGCACTGACTTCTCTCTGGTTAGGAAAGTCCTAGATGGCATTTTCTTATAAGGCTGTTTGGTCTGCACTGAGAATCTCTTGTTTGGTTGTAGCCACCTTCATTAATGAGCTAGATCTTCTGGATAACTTGCTGCAGCTTCTACTTCAGCAGTTTTTCTTCTGCAGCTTCTTTATCTCTGTCAGCCTTTATAGAATTCAGGAAAGTTAGGGCCTTGCTCAGGATTAGGCTTTGGCTTGAGAGAATGTTGGGATTGGTTTGATCTTCTCTCCAGATCACTCAGACTTTCTTCCTATCACCGAGAAGAGTGTTTTGCTTTTTGATCATTCATGTGTTCATTGGAGTAGCTCTTTTAATCTACTTCAGAAACCTTCCCTTTGTGTTCACAGCTTGGCTAACTGATGGAAGAGGCCTAGCTTTTGGCCGGTCAGCTTTCGATATGCCTTCCTTATGAAGCTTAACTATTTCTGGTTTTTTTTTTTTTTTTTTTTTTTTTTTTTAAGATTTATTTATTTATTTATTTGACAGAGAGATCACAAGTAGGCAGAGAGGCAGGCAGAGAGAGAGGAGGAAGCAGGCTCCCTGCTGAGCAGAGAGCCCGATGTGGGACTCGATCCCAGGACTCTGAGATCATGACCTGAGCCGAAGGCAGCGGCTTAACCCACTGAGCCACCCAGGCGCCCCCGTTTTTTTTAATTTAAAGTGAGAAATGTGTGACTCTTCCTTTTCGTTTGAACCCTTAGAGGCCATTGTAGTGTTATTAATTGGCCTCATTTTGGTACTGTTGTGTCTTCGGGAAGTCAGGAGGTCCAAGGAGAGGGAGAAAGACGCAGGAATGGTGGGTCCATGGAGCAGTCAGAACATGCAGTCAAGTTCACTGTCTTATGTGGGTGTGGTTCGTGATGCCCCAAAACAATATAGTAGTCATATCTAAAAGCAGAGATGGTAAATAATTGCAAAGTTTGAAATACTGTGAGAATTCCCAAAACGTGACACATAAAGTGAGCAAATGCTGTTGGGAAAATGGTGCCAGTAGAATTGCTCAATTCTAGTTCAATTCAAGGTTGCCGCAAACCTTCAATTGGTGTAAAAAAACAAAAACAACCAAACCACACATGATATCTGTGAAGCACAATAATATAATGCATCTGTTCATTTCTGGAAATGCTACAAACATTCATTAATGCTTAGTATATGCAATGCACTTTAAAGAGATGAGATGAATAGCAAATGTTCTCCGCCCTGTAGAAATCCAGTGGGGTGGGTAAGACTGATGAGTTTTGGAGGGGTGGGTACGGTGCAGGTCAGAGTAGGATTGCAACTAACAGCTCTAGCGGGCTGTGTGCAGCACTAAAAATGAAATGTAAGCCTAGCGGGTGGGAGCCCACAGGAGAGTGACTCTGACACTTGGGGGTAGGAGGCCGTTGCACCCCATGTTGCCACAGTTGAGGCCCGGCGTCATAAAGACCTTTCTTCCCAACCCTTTTGAGAAGTTTGTGTTTTATTACCAAGCCAGTGAGGAACCACTGCATGTTCTTCCTGCGTGTGTGTATTACCTGATAGTCTTCTATTTTTGTTATTTCTTATTTTGTGTTTTCCTCAGAATTGTTTCTTTGAGGTGCAACTGCTTGATGAAAATGGAGATGCATTTTAAGATTCTGAAAATGTACTGTCAAAATGTCTGTAAAATACAGCATATTTCATAGGGTCTCTCCTTTATATGGAACTATGGACGTCTATAAAGGTCTGACCTAAGGAAGTTTTTCCCCAAACCAGGGCACTTGTGAGGTGTCTATCCTGAGTCAATCTGGTGTTTAGGAAGTTGAAAATTACTATTTTCTACCCTCAGAGCATCGGTTAGATCTTTGCTGGACTCTTACAGGTTCCAAGGTCAAGATTCTTCCAGTTGGAGTCCTCAAGGGCCTCTCCTTACAGAGGGGTTCTGAAAATCTACAAGCTTTGCCAAATCTATCAGTAGCTCTTCTGGGGTTTTTGCCATTGGTATTCAAGATGTTTATAGCCTTTTTGTAAAATGGAACCAAGGAGAGCATTCCCCTCTAAAGTAGTAATTCATGGATGCCTAGTCTCTCCTCCCACCCCCCGCTTTGAAGAATTGTCTTCATTTTCTCACTTCATCTGCCAGCCTCATCAGAACCTTCCTTTTGCTCTTGCATCTTTTTTTTTTTTTTTTTAATTAAAAAAAATTTTTTTTCTGCTCTTGCATCTTTAAGACCGTTGGTTTAAAGGTTCTGTTTGGGAAGCCTGGCCTCTGGGCTTCCCAAGCTACATTTTCTGTTGATTTGTTTTATTCCTTCAAATGGGCCTTACTTTTCTCTTTCTTCATACTTCTTGTGAATCTTTTGTTGTTGAAAACTCAACATTTGAATCTTCTAGTTCAGTAGCTCTGGAAATTAGGCTTTCCCTCTTTTCAGAGTTTTAGGTGATTGTTTTAGGATGTCTCTGTGCTGGGGATCAGTCTGTGGTGAATGCTTAAATTTTTCTGGCTGTATTTCCCTGGGTAGAGACTGTGGTTTTCTAAGTTTTCCATATGTGATTTTCTTTTCAATGTCTAGAAAAACCAGGTGCTGTCCACAAGGACCTTGGAAGCTCTATTACCCAGTGGAGGTTGGAAGAGTGGTGGCTGGATTCTGTGAAGGCTCTTCCTTCGTGATCAGAAACAGCCACCCACAATGCAGAACCCAGAACTCCAGTATTTAGAGGCAAAGGTTTTTATTGCCTACTCTGGTTCCAGCAAGACAAACTATGGGTGTGGATTTCATCTCTTGGGCTGGCCAGAAGAGTCTGGGTGACTCCTAATGTCCCGAAGGCTACTTCCACCTCTCATCATTTCAGTTTACCAGTCAGGGTTTTCCCTGAGAGCTGTAAGTTTTCAAATAGACATCATGTATTCCAGAGTAATCACTAGATACTTTCTTCTGGTACAGTTGTCTAGGTGGCAAGTTGGATTTCTGGTGCTTCCTACTCTACCATCTTCCCTGATATCACTTCCTCCACATCTTTGATCTTTATCTTGCTTTCTGGAAAATTTTCTCAGCTTTACCCTCCAACTCTGCTACTAAATGTTTTGAATGTTTTGTTGCTGTTGTCACATTTATAATTCTAAGTGCATTTAGATTGTTTTGTTTTGTTTTGTTTTTTTGGATAATCTGTTTTTTCACTGGTAAACTTTTTTTTCCCTACGAAGATGCTAATACAGTGTCTTTCCATGTTATTCTGCTCCCTGCATTATCTGTCTTTCCTCTGGGTTTTTAACCTGTTTTCTCTCTTTCACAATGGAGGCTTTTCTCAGATTTCCTCAAATTTCTAGGAATCTTTGTTCACATTTAAGAAGAGGGTTCTAAAAGCTGACTGGAAGGTGTTTTAATTACTACAGCACTGTCCAAGAGGAGCATAATGTGAGCCACATACGTAATTTCAGATTTTCTGGTAGCTACTTTTAAAAAGCAAAGCAGATGAAGTTAACAATATATTTCATTTTACCCAATAGAGGCATAATATTATTTCAACATATTTTAACCGGTGTAAAACTTACTGATGAGATATTTTATATTTCTTTCTGCATTGTCTTCAAAACCCAGTGTATAGTTTATAAACATTGCAGCACATTTTAATTCATACACTAAATTTTCATCTGAATTACTTGATCCATTTTTAGATTTGTAAAACTTAGCATTGAAAAGTGGATTCACATAGTTCTTGCAAACATATCTTGTTCTAAATATACTTAAAATTTTTGATAACTGCATCAAGTATCAGAAGAATAACTGATATTTGCATCCACATTGACAAAACTGTTCATCTTTTTATTGGAAGAATTGATTTGACTTTGAACCAAAAGCATTTCAAATTACAGTTGAAAACTGTATTTGTTCAGGTAAATTCAACTCAGTATTATCATCATCAAATTTGGCATAAGGCATTACATAAAATGGAAACAAAACTGAACTTATTCATATCAACAAACCAGTCTTTACATTTGTCTTTTTTTTTTTTTTTGCAGCTAACTTGCATAAAGCACTATCGATTACATTTAAAATTTGCATATTGACCCAATGTTAGAAAAATGTGTACAGTTGTCATTTTCAAATTTGTATTACGAAATGTTTCTTAATGTTTAATTTAGTTTATTATTAGTTAATTTGGTTTTAACTAAATTATTTTAACTAAATTTTTCCCCTAAGTAGGTAAAATTTTTCCTGTCATAAGGAACTTCAAATTCAGCTTATTCGTGCACAGTGTTATGTTAAGGAGAATTATCATACTGACACTTTTTGTCCTTGATTATATGGCAAGCATTCCTTTCATTTTAAGAAAACCTTGAATTGGAATGCCTAGTACAGGAAGTCTTTGTAAAAATTCTCTTATGACTCAACCAAGGAACATTAATAAAAACACAGATCATTAAAAACATTACTGATTCCATAACCTGGCAATGATTATTTTATAGCACTTGCACATATATATTGAAGAATTTTAACATCTGTATTCATGACCCATTAGAGTTTGCTTTGGAAAACAACATAAATATTTTCAATAGTTATCAGACAGTGGAACAAAGCAATGAGGGAAACAACATTCTCTTGCTTTAAAATTCCAGTACTTTTGATCTTTTGATTTAACATAGCTGGAAGTCTCATTCTTACGATAGAAACTAATTTTTCTATGTCTAGCTGAAATTCTTTGACAGGTGAAAAAAAAATGTCAAAAATAAAACCTGTCACAAGTTTGAGTTTCTAGGCAATGAATTGACATTTCTTCATAAATTTGGATGTTCTTTGAGACAAAATGTACCAAAATTTTCAACAGTTCACTGTCTTACATCACATGACTCATCTAAAGCTAAAAGTAAATACTTGCAACTCTTAAAATTATGAAACAATCTTTGATAGTATTAGAAACTTCTTGTATCCTATGATCAGTATTGTTTAGAGGGTTAATTGAAGATCTCAACTTTTGTAAATGTCTTTTTAAGTCTTATAATTTTCTAACTAAATTATCATAACTGAAATAATCATTCCTTTTTACCATCTTTCCAGTGAAGATTTTGTGTTTGTGTGTGTGTGTGTGTGTGTGTTCAAGAATTCAAGTATTGTATAGTTGGCCAACTTTACAAGCTCAAAAATCTTGTTAAAAAGTGTTTAAATTTTTTTGATGGGAATTGCTCATTTCATGTGACTAATTTCATGGATTTTTTTTTTCTGTTAGAATACTTATTGAACTCACTAGATTGTTGCTGGAAATGACAAATACTAGCTGTTGTCTTAAATATTGTCTACTCTATTTAACACTTTTGTATACAACAAGCAGCTTTTTCATTTCACTGTGCCTGCAGTAAATTGCAATCGCTATTCCTCGTTAAATGTGCACTAGACCCTCTTCCCCTTTTCTCTTTACTAGTTGCAGTACTCGCTTCTGCAGTGCACTGAATTCTGCCTCAGTATTATGCCTTCATTTAAAATTTAAATGTTTTCCCGTATTTTTTTAATCTAGAAAATGATTAAAATTAAAATAGTGTGTATCTCAGTTGATGATTCTGATTTGCATAAGTATCACTGTAACTTGTGCTGTCTGCCTTGGTATACTTGAACTTGTGCTAGCCACATAAAATATCCAAGTAAACACATCGTGATGTTATTCCAGTGCATAGAAGAAAATCATCTGAACCAAATCAATCTGTCGATACTGCCTAGATTGGTGAAGTGTTTATCTGTAATCCTAGAACTAATGCACGTTCCTGTCTAAGCATTACAGTACAACATCCTATGCGATGCAACAGTTAAAGTGAATTGTAGTTCTACGAAAACAATAAAGTTGTGTTTAATGGGAAGACATTGACTCTGCTTCGGTTTTTTCAGTCTCAGAATGTGGCAGTGTTCATTACCATGGTTCTCAGTAGATTTATGTGGCTGCCATAATGGACAATACAGGGTCGGAGTAAGCAGTGCTAGCCAGGGAGCCAAGAGATCCAAGTGGTTTAACTGAATAACAGTTCATTTCCCAGGAAGGCTTCCTGCATTTTGTTGCCTTCCAACATTTTGTAGCTATGCCATTGGGAGGCCCCAGAGGCAAAGAAATCAAGAACAGGAGCATTATACATTTATACATACATATTTAAACACTAACCTGGAAGCAGCTTAGAACCATGGGTTCTGGGGCTCCTGTGGTTGGTTAGGCATCTGCCTTCAGCTCAGGTAATGATCTCAGGGTCCTGGGATGAGCCCCATATCAGACTCCCTACTCAGTGGGAAGTCTGCTTCTCCCCCCCCCCCCCCCCGGCTGCTTTCTTGCTTGCATGCTGTCCCTCAAATGAATAAAATTTTTAAAGAAATCAATCGAAAGGAACCATGGGTCTCCACTGGGTGCCAAGATGTCCCAGGTCACTGTAGAGAACTCATAGGGATTTCCCAGGATATTTTACATTTTAGGGAAACACAGCTATCGCTATTGGGCATAGCACCAACTACTATTGTCTGGACCTTTTTAGCAAATGGGGCAGTTAGGTATTTCTTACCTAATTGTGCCTAAGGGCACTGTGAAATGCTGACTGTGGTGCTAAGAATGCTCTAACCCGGAAACTGGGAACATGTGGCTTAGAAATCTCTTCTGTTCTTTTGCATTGGCCAGAAATCAGTCACATGACACCTCACCGCAGAGGAAGCTGGGAAATTGTCTCCCCCTCATTGTGAGCACATGGACTGCTCCAGCTACAACCTGTCCTGATCACTATGTCCTTTCGTTAACCCCCCACACAATACATACCTCTTTTCCTAAGGGAGGCAATCCAAAGTCTGTTGATGAACGTTTCCACCTGTAAGTCCAGGGTCTCTGGGTTAGAAGCTTGAGTACATGGGAGCGGCAGGTCAATTTGTGGGCTTCACAGAAGGATGATTGGGTGTTCACTTAGTTTTTGCCTTGGGGACTCCCACATGTCAGTGTCTGTCAGTCATCCTTGAAGCAGTGTAATTTCTCAGGAAGGATCTATTGGTTTCTAGAGAGGGAGCTAATCTTCCAGGGTTTATACCCCTGGCTATTGCGGGCTAGGTGGAAGAAAGCAGCCTTGTGGGATGGGAGTTGAAGTCCACTCACACCCCCACCTTGGACTTCCACTTAATCTATTTTTAGCCTGACATCTCATTTCCACCTTCTTCCAGGGCCAAGGGACCCTAGTTAAAAGCCTTTCAGATTCCACTTGGTAACAGTTCATACTTCAGTTTTCTCTGGGGGGTTATGGATAGATAAACGCCAGGCAAGCTAGGAGTGGTACTGTGGGCTTGAACTACTCCTCTTCCCTTCTCTTCTCTCTTTCTCCCTCCCTCCTTTCCTTCCTTTCTAAGATTTTATTTATTTGAGAGAGAGAGAGAGAACACAAGCAGGGGGAGGGGAAGGGGCAGAGGGAGAAGCAGGCTCCCCACTGAGCAGGAAGCTGGATGTGGGGCATGATCCCAGGACCCTGAGATCACGACCTGAGCTGAAGGCAGATGCTTAACCAACTGAGCCACCCAGGTGCCCCTTGAACGTTTCTTTTTGTACATTTTCAAGTACTATCTTTGTAGCCCCCTTGGTTGCCTCCTCACTTCCAGAGGACCTGACATCTACACTTCCCAAATCTTTATAGGTTTTATCAGACCCTTTGGAAGAAGGCAGTTGTGTTTGTTTGTTTGTTTGCCTGTCCTGTCAATGCAAGTTCCTAAACAGTATGTGTCTTCATACAATATTGCTTGGGGTTTCATGTGTTTCTTAATTTTTTAAGCATACAGAGTGATGATTTGGTATATATATTGTGAAATGATCCCCCTCTCCAGTTCAGTTAATTCATACATCCATCACTTTACATACTTACCTTTTTTGAGGGGAACATTTTAAATTCTACTCCTAGGGGCGCCTGGTTGGCTCAGTGGGTTAAGCCGCTGCCTTCGGCTCAGGTCATGATCTCAGGGTCCTGGGATCGAGTCCCGCATCTGGCTCTCTGCTCGGCAGGGAGCCTGCTTCCCTCTCTCTCTCTCTCTGCCTGCCTCTCCATCTACTTGTGATTTCTCTCTGTCAAATAAATAAATAAAATCTTTAAAAAAATCAAATAAATTCTACTCCTAGCAAATTTCAATTATAAAATACAGTGTTATCAACTCCTCTCATCATGTTACACACTGGGTCCTTAGGACTTAATCATTTGTACTGAATTTGTACCCCTTTACCAACCTCTTCCTATTTCTCACCACCCCCAAACCCTGGCAACTACTTTTCTACTGTTCCCATGAGTTCGACGTTTTCCTTTCTTTTTTAGATTTCACATATAAGTGATGCCACATAGTATTTGTCTTTTCCTGGCTTGTTTCACTAAGCATAATGCCCTGTTTCATCCATGTTGCAAAGGGCAACTTCCTTTTCTAAGGCTGAAGGATATTTGTGTGTGTGAGTGTGTTTTCTTTATCCATTCATCTCTTAATGGACACTACATTGTTTTCATGCCTTGGCTATCGTGAATAATACTGCAAAAATTCATTTCTTTGAAGTGTACAATTTAGTAGTTTTAGTATTGTCACAAAGATGTGCAACTATTACCACTATAGGGATGCCTGTGTGGCTCAGTCAATTAATTGTTAGCCTTTGGCTCAGGTCATGATCCCAGGATCCTGGGATCAAGCCCCATATGGGGCTCCCTGCTCAGCTGAGAGCCTGCTTCTCCCTCTCCCTCAGCTCCTCCCTCTGCTCATGCTTGCTATCTCAAATAAATAAAATCCTTTTTTTTAAAAAAAGAAAAAAAAACTATCACCACTATATAATTCAAGAATATTTTTATCTTGGGGTGGCTCAGTGGGTTAAGCCTCTGCCTTCGGCTCAGGTCATGATCCCAGGGTCCTGGGATCAAGCCCCACATCAGGCTCTCTGCTCGGCGGGGAGCCTGCTTCCTCCTTTCTTTCTGCCTGCCTCTCTGCCTACTTGTGATTTCTCTCTGTGTCAAATAAATAAATAAATAAAATCTTAAAAAAATTTTTTTTTCTCTCTCCCCAAATCAATTCCATACCTATTAACCATCACTTCCTACTTGCCCCTTACCAATCTGTACAACCACTAATCTACTTTGTCTCTAAATTTGCCTGTTTTTTCTGGACATTCCATATAAACAGAATCATACAGGGGCACCTGGGTGGCTCAGTAGTTATGTGTCTGTCTTGGGCTCAGGTCATGATCTGGGAGTCACTGGGATGGAGTCCTGTAGCAGGCTCCTTGCTCAGCAGGAAGTCTGCTTCTCCCTCTCCCTTTCTCTCTCGTTCACTCTCTCTCCCAAATAAGTAAATAAAATCTTTTAAAAAAAATCATACAATGAATGGCTTTTTGTGTCTGCTTTCTTTCAGTTAGCCTGATGTTTCCAAAAATCTATTTATGTTGTAGCGTGTATCAGTACTTCATTCCTTTTTATGGCTGAATAATATTTCATTGTATGGATATACCACATTACAGTCATTCATCATTTGATGGACATTGGGTTGTTTCTTCTTTGGGCTATTATAAATAATGCTGCTATGAACATTTGGGTATAAGTTTTTGTGTGGACATATGATTTCAATTCTTCGGTGTATACCAGTGAGTGAAACTGTGAGTGTGGTGTACACGGCAACTCTGCTTACCATTTTGAAGAATTCCTGAACTGTTTCCCAAAGGGGTCCCACCACTTTACATCCCCCTCAGCAATGTGTGAGTAATTGGCAAAATCGATTTTTCACTTCTTTGCCATCACTTGTTATTGCCTGTCTTTCTTATAACAACGGGTTACAAAAATCCTACCGGTTCCTCTTAATTTTTCTTAAATGGAGTTTGTTTTTCTGTTTCTTATGCCCTAGGTTGTTTTGGATGATTTTCCAGACAAGAAGGCAGATTTCTTACTCCCTTAAAATTAGAAGCTCTGTAGATCTTGTAAAACTTTTTCAATTGGGCTAATAATACTCTGTCAGTGTTGATGTCCTGCCTGGTTCTTTATCTGGAAATTCTTTATCCTTCATCTGTAGGCTGTTGACTATCACTTTACTATGAAATTGCACTGAAAAAATTATATTCTTGGAACATACACAAGTTCACAGAATGTAAACTCCAAATACTTGAATTGTGGGCTATTGCATGCTGGCAAAAATCACAATGAGTTGTATCATATCAAGTCCAATTAGCCACTTGGCAGTAGTCGTGGATTATGCTGTTAAGCATCAGGCTAAAACTCTATGGCAAGTATTTTAAATGAGTTAATCTTCTGAAACTAATGATATGCATAATTAACTGAATTTAAGTAAAATAAAGCTTAAAAAATGAGTTATTCTGAAATATTGTATTAAAAAGGGAATTCTTTTAATACTTTATTATAAAAATGCATAATTGTGCATAGATTGATAAATGTATTTTAAAACTTTTCCCAAGCTGTAGCAATAACTTAAAATGCAATGGAAAAAAATCCTATTCACATTAGTAGCAAAACAATGAAACACACATCTTTGTGTTTTGAGTGGGTGAGTCTAGATATGGAACCAAGTACCTACAAATGGAAAACATAGTAAAAGATATATTTCAAGTCAATGAAGGAAAGATGGATTCCATAAATGATGTAGGAAAAACTGGCTCATAACTTGGAAAATATTAAGACAGATACCTATCTTACTGTTGGGACCAAGATAAATTCCAGAGGAGATGTAGATGGAAGTGGAGGAAACAGGAAGCCCTGTGTTCCTCCTGTCTCCGCTGAAGCTGAAAATATTAATGCCTGCTTGGGAGGCTTTCCCAAAAAGTACATACTGTGTGGTTGTGGATCTCACAGACTTCGGCCTTACCTTGGCTGATTATTGTCTGTCTCTCTCCCTCTGAGTAAGTCAGGAGTCTGTGGTAGTTTGGTAGCTGGAAAGCTCCTGTCTTGTGGCCTATGTTTTTTGTACTGGTCATATTTTCTCTTTTTTTAAAAATTGTGTTCAGGTATAATTTACATATAATAAGATGCACATTTAAACATACCACTTTATGAGTTCTGACAAATACCTCCTCTTATGTCATCCCCACTCCAACACTGAAATGACCCCAGAAAATTCTCTCTTGCTCCTTTGCTTTCAATCTCAATCCCCTATTCTATGCTCTGTCACGGATCTAATATAACATCTAAAACTGAATGAAATATGGGAGAAAGATTTCACGACCTTGAGCTAGGCAAAGGTTTCTTAGGTGAGACACGAAAATCAGTAACTGTAAAGGAAAAAAAGATAAGTGTTAACAAAATTAAAAATAAATGCTGTTGGGGCACCTGGAGGGCTCACTCAGTTAAGCATCTGACTCTTGATTTTGGCTCAGGTCATAATCTCAGGGTTGTGGGATTGAACCCACGCTCAGAGGGAAGTGTACTTGAAGATGGTCTCCTTCTGCCCACCCCCCACTCATGCTCAAATAAATAACTAAATCTTAGAACAAAAATAAATGCTCTGGATTGTGTTTCTGGGTCAGCATGTGTTGCCTTTGGAAGTCCTCACTCTGTCCAGACAAAAAGTAAGTTGAGGAAACGGAAGGCTCAAGTCTTTTGAGAGACAGCAGAGAACTGAGGTCACAAATGGCTGCCCCCAGAGTTGGAGAGTCAGGAAGATACAGAGACTTGTGCTATTGGAGTTGAAGCCCAAGAACAGAAATCTCCATGGGCACCAGTAGCACCACGGTGGAAAAACTTGCACTATAATTGCTGGAGGTTCAGTATGGATATCTTTGAGTTAAAGACACCAGAGGTGCCCATCTTGGGTGAGTGTACCCCCACACTTTCCTGAGTTTTCACTCATACATATGTTTTACTTTCCCCATATGGAATGGGGAGGACAAGGACTTTTGTTTCTTTAATTGTATTTTTAATAGTAAGTAAATAAGTAAATAATTTGTAAAATTCAGAATTTTAAAAGCACAAAAGGTTATACAGTGTGAAGTTTCTTTCTTATCCCTGCCCTTCAGGCATTCCTCAGTTCTCTTCCCTGGAGACAACTTGTATCGATACTTATTGATACATACCTATGGAACAATAAATCCCTTCCTTGGTGTGATGTTATTAGACTCAGCTGCCTTGAGACCACCATACATTAGCAATGATTATTTCTTCTCATGTAATAAGCAATGAGGGCGGTAACTTCATGACTTCACTAATTTCTACAGGAAGGTAGCTAACATTTACTTTGGCCCTAATACAGGCTACGCATTATGCAGGTGTTTGTGTTTTGTTTTGAAGATTTTTTTATTTTTTATTTTAGAGAGACCGTGTGTATGCAGTGAGGGGAAAGGGATCATGGGAGAGGGAGAGAATCCGAAGCAGACTTCCCACTGACCTTGGAGCCTGACGCAGAACTCAGTCCTACAACCCTGAGATCATGACCTGAGCTGAAATTAAGAGTCAGATGTTTAATGGGCTGAGCCACCCAGGTACCCCATGCTGGTGTTTTAAATAAATTTGTAATACGTATATAAAGCCGATGATACTATCCTCACTTTACAGATCAGAAAAAAAAAAAAATCAGAACTCCAAAGTCACAGAAGCAGTAAACTTTTGGACTCCAAACCATTAGTTTGTACCATAAGCCAGAAGGAACAGTAATAGGGAGTGAGGTGATTGGCCATTATTCACTGTGAAATTTTCACTCTCTATTCCAATTACATACCAGTTAAATGTATTTTATTAGGTAGATCAAACTCATCACAATGACTGTCTCTTAGATAATAAAGGTAATACACATTTTTACTAAATTGTTAAAAAGAAATTAATCACCCAAATGCTAGATTCCATGTGTCATTTTTTTCATGCTTTCACTATTGTTTTTCCCAAATTATCTCCTTTCAGCATTCCCATAAATGCAGCTGGCATGTTTTCAAATCCTTCAGTGATGTATTCGTGGTATTGGATTTTACCCTGTATCAGAACGATAACAAATATAGCAGATTAATATCATATTCTAAATGATACTCTTCTCATCATAGCAGCAAATTAATCAGGTACACTATAGGAAACCTGGAAATCTAAGATGGAGGCTCTGTCCTCCCATGAACTTCTAATCTATCTCGGGGCATGATCCACAAAGTCCGAATAAAACTTTGATAATAGGTATTAGATCACAGCATAATAATAAGAGAAGTGTCACAGGAAGTAAACAAGCAATTTCTAAGTAAATTATATGGGAAAGTTTAATAAGGTAATGATCTCAGAGGAGATGGAAGAAGGTGGAAAAAGGGGCCCCCTTGCAGGATATTATCTGTTTTAATCCTTCCGGTAGCTTCATGACATAGCATCATTGCCTCTTTGATCCCTGAAGAGGTGGAGCCTGTTGGGCAAATGTAAATACCATGGCAGTGTAATAGTCTGCCTTCACATCCAGCCCAGATTCTTTCAATATATGTTGAATATTCATTTAGGAGTGTGGGAGGGAAGGGTTCATTTAGTGAGGATTTAGATTTATCTTTCTACTACAAGGCAGTCTACTAAGTGGAATTAATTTACATTTTCAAGGTTTTTTTTAAAGGGGCCTTACGTGGAGACCGGAGTTACTTACTTATTTTCCTAATATACGAACATCACTTACTTTCCCAATATATTCCAGTGATGGCTCAGCACCCGGTATGGATATATGGAGGGACTGTTTGCCTGGTGGTCGTGCCACTAATATCTATGGAAGCTGGGGTTTGAACCCTTGACTAGAAAGCCCCAGCTTTATCCTGTTCTTAAAGAGGAAAAGAACCTGGAAAGGGGTTAAAAGCTGTAACCCAAAGTTTAAAAATTCAAAGTACAGGATGAATACTTATATAAAAGTGTTAATAATATGGTAAATTAAGGTACAGCATACAGAGGGGCGCCTGGGTGGCTCAATGGGTTAAAGCCTCTGCCTTCGGCTCAGGTCGTGATCTCAGAGTCCTGGAATTGAGCCCCATATTCGGCTCTCTGCTCAGCGGGGAGCCTGTTTCCTCCCCTCTCTCTGCCTGCCTCTCTGCCTACTTGTGATCTCTGTCCAAAAAAAAAAAAAAAAAAGTACAGCATACAGGGAAACTCTTTGTACTAACTTTGTGATTTTTCTTTTTTTAAGATTTTATTTATTTATTTGACAGAGACACAGTGAGAGAGAGAGAGAGAGAGAGAGAGAGCACAAGCAGGGGATGAGGCAGAGGGAGAAGCAGATTCCCCACTGAGCAGGGAGCCCAATTTGGGGCTTGATCCCAGTACCCTGAGATCATGACCTGAGCCAAGGGCAGCCACTTAATGACTGAGCCACCCGGGCACCCCTAACTTTGTGATTTTTCTGTAAATTGAAAACTATTCTAAAAGAAAAGCATATTTTTCAGAAGGGGAAGTGATGAGGGAAAAAAAATGAGAAAAATTAGGCCAATTTACTAGTTACTGAAAACAAAACTGTCATTAGGTCCACTCTGTCAGGAGGCATGTAGGACCCCAGTGGCTTCGTGTCATCAGCTGTGACCGTGGGAGGGATAGATCAGATTTCACCAACAGGGACAAAGAGGCTCCACACTGGGAACTTAAAAATCATTCAGCTCTTCTCAGCTTCCTGGAAAGAGCCCAGCTCAGCACTCCAAGTGCTGGACTGGGAAAAGCACCAAGCTCCATGGCTGCCAGAAGAGCAATCTTTTGCTCTGGATTGGGAAATGATGATCAAGCCAGGAGCTTAGAAGTGTGATACCGCTTCCCCTCTAACACTAAAATGATGGCCCTTGGTTGCTATGCAGCGTTCTGAATAACCATGTGGTCTATGGTGGGATAGGATCACAGCACAGGACAAGGGGATAGACTTCTCCTGTGGATCTGAGGCTATGGCCCTAAGACACCAACCGAGGGCCTGGAAGAGCCACGGCATGATTATATGCATCTCCGGATGTATTCGACAATGCACGAATGTTACCGCCTTTGTGGAGGTTACATTCTCACCAGAGGGAGAGGGGCGACAAATATACGTGAATTATAGAATACATTATGTTAAAAGGTGATGATTGCTATGGGTAAAAGCAAGATAAGGAGGATCAAGAACGAAGGGGGATTGCGGGCATGCCTGTGTGGCTCCATCGGTTAAGCATCAGATTCTTGGTTTCTGCTCAGGTCATGATCTCAAGGTTGTGATCTCAGTGTCATGGGATCGAGCCCCTCAGTGGATTCTGTGCTGAGTGTACAATCTGCTTGTCCTCCCCCCACCCGCCCTGGCTTGCAAGCACACACACTCACATGCATGCTCTCTCCCCCCAAATAAATAAATTTTTAAAAATGAAGGGGGATTGCAATTTAAAATAGGGCCATTTTAAAAGTTGCCTCATTCAGCAGGTAGTTTTTGACAAAGTCCTAAAGGGAATGAGCGAATTAAGGAAGCAGTTACAGAGGGACAGAGGGAGGTGGGGAGGGATTGGGCAGAGTGAGCAAGGGGGTGAATGCTATGAAATAAAATTGCAGAGGTAATGAAGGTCAGATCAAGTATAGCCTTGTAGGTTTTATTCTATATGAAATGGGGAGTTTTGCAGAGATCTGAGCTGAAGAATGACATGGTTTGATTTGTGCTTTAAAAGGTCACTCTGGGGGCGCCTGGGTGGCTCAGTGGATTAAGCCTTCTGCCTTCGGCTCAGGACATGATCTCAGGGTCCTGAGATCGAGCCCCGCATCAGGTTCTCTGCTCAGCAGGGAGCCTGCTTCCTCCTCTCTCTCTGCCTGCCTCTCTGCCTACTTGTGATCTCTGTCTGTCAAATAAATAAATAAATAAAAATTAAAAAAAAAAAAAAGGTCACTCTGGCAGCTGTGTTGGGAATTGTCTGTTGGGGCATAAAGTCAGGAGATCACACAGAGGCTCCTGCAACATCCAGGCTAGAACGGATGGTGGCCTGGACATGGGTGGAAGTAGTAGGGGTGGAACAGCTGGTCAGATTCTGCGGGTATCTTGAAGGTTGAGCCACCAGAATTTGCTGACAGAGGAGGTGTGGGTAGGAGAGAACGAAAAGAATCAAAGAGATGATTTCAAGGTTTTTGGATGGAGCAACTAGGAGGATAGAATTGCTGTAACTGACATGGTGAGATCTGTATATGGAATGGGTCTGGCAGGAAAGATCAAGACATATTTAGTTTTTGACGTGTTGAGTCAAAGATGTGTATTACATATGCGTGTGCAGCTGCTGCTGAGCGGCCGAGAGTCTGGGGCAGAGCCCCAAGCTGGAGACAGACGTTCAGGAGCCGTCAGCATCTGCAGGATATTTAAGGCCAAGAGCCAGGCTGAGCTACGTAAGGGATAGGTAGACTATGGGTAGAGAAGAAAAGAAGCCCAGTGAACCCAGTCCCGTCCCTTGGGACACTCTGTTATTCATTTGTACAGCAGGAAAGGAGTTGGCAGAGGAGGAGATCCTCTGAGAAGGACAAATCTGCGAGGAAAACCGAGAGCCCAGGGAAGAAAGGGTACAGAGGAGAGCGTGATCACCTCTGTCAATGCTCGCCACAGCCACAGGATGTGAACCACTGACCTTGCAGTTCACAGCATGAGGACATCGTCAGCCTTGACAAAGGCAATCTGGTAGAATGGCGAGAGGGTACAAGCCTGATACGTGGGTTTAAGAAAGAAAGAATGGACAGAGAGGAACTGTGGACAGTGAGTGTAAACATCTCTCTCTGGGATTTTATTCTAAAAGGGGGAGCAGGGAGATGCACCTGTATTCACCGTGGAGGTGAAACCTACAGTGTGGAGAGGGAATAGGCTCTTGTGTGCAACGAGGGAACAGTTACCTCCATGACCCACTGCAGCAAGTCTTTCAGAGCCTTCTGGCGGACCTCTCCTTGCCAGCGGGTGACGATGAACCCTTCCATGCGGAGCTCCTGATAGATAATGTTCTCTGGGGGTGGGCCTGTGAACGGGAGGACACATTTAGGTGACAGGCCATGGCAAAAACACAAGCAGTACAAGTCACATCACTGTTCTAGATTTCTCCACTCGTTTCCAATCCATGGGGCTCTCCATAAATCAACCTGGCCTCTGAGGCAGGCAGAATCACAGTCCCCAAAGATGGCTGTGAATTTCTTGCCTTGCATGGCAAAAGGGACTGTGCAGCTATGATCAAGTTAAGAGCCTTTAGCTGAAGAGATTATTGGGTATTACTCAGTGGGCCCATTATAATCACGAGGGTCCCTGTAAAGGAGGCAGAAAAGTCAGAAGCAGGAAAAAATGTGCAATGCTGGAAACACAGATCAGAGTGAGTGAGAGAGAGAGAGGGAGAGATACTGGGAGACTCTGTGCTGAGGGCTTTGTGGATGGAGGAAGGGACCACGAGCCAGGGAATGCAGCAGCCTCTAGAAGCTGGAAAAGGCAAGTTAACAGCCTGTTGAGCCTTCAGAAAGAATTCAGCCCTACTGACCCATTGTAGACTTTTGATCCCCAGAACTATAAGATGATAAATCTGTGTTGTTGCTAGCCACTAAACTTGAGATAGTTTGTCACAGCAGCAATCGGACTGACACACACTCAGAGCCCTTACACAGGCCAGGCAGCGGATGTTCAGCCTTCACCTGCTAGGGGCAAGACCCACCAAAAATGTCCTGAACAGTTCTATGGAACAGAAGGAGGTCCTGAAGATAAGCTGTGGAAATATTTCTGTGCTACTCAGGCGTAAATACCCTGATACTTCACATGTTCTTTTCTTTATGACTTACTGCACTCATTCTATGGCATAGCCCTCTTGTTCTCTTCTCAAAGCAGATATAAAAAAGCTATTGAGAGAGCCAAGAGAGAACAGATCAAGAGGCTCAGCGATTCTACCTGTCCCAGGCCTCATCATTTTGGGATACCAAGAGTCGGCCCAACAGCAGTCTCGCAATTTGGTGTGTATGAGAATCAGATAGAGAGCTGATGGAAAGAGGATGCTGGCTACTCCCCCAATTTCTGATTGTGGATACGGAGTGGATCCCAAGAATCTATATTTCTATAGTTCTCAGGAGAGGGTGATGCTGTTGATCCTGGGCTCACACTTTGAGAACCACCAGCCTAGAAAAAGCCCTAGGCTACCGGGCAGCCTATTACGAAGGTAGTACCCTTCTGTGTGTGAAAGAAAAGGTTGTGTTGGTTGTCTGGCTTGTTTTCCCAAGGATCTGAAGGGACCAGAAACCGAGGGAATAAGCCCTGAGCATAGTGTGAAAAGTTCCAGGAAGTCAGGTGAAAATGCCCAGGAAGAAGAGCCAAGGTGACTGGCAGAATTTTTTTGTGACGTCCTTGGTGACTGGCATCACTCAAGCTGAAGGTTCCCACTCAGTATTTGAAGAAAGTCACAGGAGCAGTAAGAAAAATGGGGCTTTTTCCTAAATCAAAAGAAACTGTTGCAAGATGAGTGAGACATGAGGGTGACACAGGAGAGTGGCACGTCCAGACGCTAGGTTGCTCTGGCACAAAGAGGGCTTCTTCAGAAGACCCACAGCAACCATATTTCTTTTTAGGTTAGGGATTGGAATCCTTATTTCCTCTTCTTGGAAGGGGATGAACTACTATTTCTGGGCTTATCCACCCTGATGGGAATACGGCTTCTTTATTGGGATCAATAAGAATATGGCATTTTAACACAGAGGCAGGGAAGGAAAAATAAAACAAGATGAAATCAGAGAGGGAGACAAACATAAGAGACAAACTGAAGGTTGCTGCAGGGGAGGGGGGTGGCGGGATGAGGTAACTGGGTGATGGGCATTAAAGGGGGGCACTTGATGGAATGAGCACTGGATATTATATACAACTGATGAATCACAGAAACTAATAATACACTATATGTTAATTAATTGAATTTAAATTTTAAAAAAAGTTGGGGCACCTGGATGACTCAGCTGACTATCTGCCTTTAGCTCAGATCATGATCTCAGGGTTCTGGGACTGAGCCCCATGTTGGGCTCCCTGCTCAGCGGGAGTCTGCCTCTCCCTTTCCCTCTGCTTCCTCCCTGCCAACTCATGCTCTGTCTCTGAAATAAATAAAATCTTAAAAAAATAAAACAAAATATAGTTAAAACCCATCAAAGAAAAAAAAAAAAAAGAATGTGGCACTTTAATGTGGCATTAAAGCCGGAAAATAATTAATTACCTCTGAACTATCCTAACAGTGAAATATGTCAGAATTTCTGGAGATCAGAGGCAGGGCAGAATCTCGTCTAAAATGGATGGACAAGGCCAGCTGATGTCTCAAAGACCTATCTGAGCAGCTGAACTTCCAAACCGTAATTGCTAAAAAGACTAGATCAAGTTACTGGACCCAAAATATTTGGCTGTACCTAATTGGACTATGGTCAAGAAAATGCATCCTGGAGCTTTGCTCAATGGGCAGCCAGAAGATTTCCCATGATTCTAGCTTAGCATCAGTCAGGAAAACACAGGGGGAAAAGTCCCTGACAATAAGACTGCTAAATGTACCTGGAGTCTTCTTAGAGAAGGTAGTATCTTTGATTTTTTCACAACCAAGAGGGAATCTACAAGCTGTCCTTTCTCAGCCTCTTCCAGTCTCACTCACTTGTCTCAATGTGGTTGTGGGGTTGTTGACTAGCTGGGCTCCAGGGTTTCATTCCCATGAGTGAAACCCATCACGGAATGAACACCCAATTTATTTATGGCTATCCTCCCACATCCCAATGACACTCTCCAAGATTCCTTTTTGTTCTTTTTTCTCCTTATTTTTGGGGGGGGGGGGAACAGATAAATCTGTAATCTCACGGATAGCACAGAGCTGTGGCAGTCTTGAGGGACGCCTGCGTGGCTCAGTCTACTGAGTGACTGACTCTTAGTTTCTACTCAGGTCTTGATCTCAGTGTTGTGGGATCAGACCCCGTGTTAGCTTGGGGTCTGCTTGAGATTCTCTCCCTCAGCCTCTGCCCCTCTCCCTGCACTGGCTCCCTCTCTCTCTAAAAGTTTAAAAAAAAACAAAACAAAAGAATCTCAAAAAATAAAAAAGAATTGTAGAGAAGGATTCTGTATGAGGAGTTCAGAAGACCCATCCATCTTTTAGTCTCTTGCTGATAAGATTTAAAAAGCATCTGGTCGGGGCACCTGGTTGGCTCAGTGGGTTAAGCCTCTGCCTTCAGCTCAGGTCATGATCTCAGGGTCCTGGGATGGAGTCCCGCATCGGGCTCTCTGCTCAGCAGGGAGCCTGCTTCCCTCTCTCTCTCTCTGCCTGCCTCTCTGCCTGCTTGTGATCTCTGTCAAGTAAATAAATAAAATCTTAAAAAAAAAAAAAAGCCTCTGGTCCTCTTGTCATTCATCTCCCCACCCACGGAGTAAGAGGCCTGTACCATGTCTCTCAGAGAAGCAGGACTTAAGGAATACAGTTCTCGAGTTGATACTGCTTTTGGATCTGTGCTATGGAGGGGAGGGGGCGGTGTCTGCATAGGAGAGTGGAGCAGTGGGGGACAGAGGCACAGCAGAAACAAAACAAGGACAATCCAGGAACAGAGGGGAAATGCACACTTCTTTCCCTCTCATTGGAAATGGTCAGTTTGGGGGAGCCAGTGTGTCCTGCTGCTCTAGGAACCATCACCACTACCATCAGAAGGAAATGGCAGCTCATTGTTCCCTTCACCCGTCAAGTCATCCTCCCCCTAACCCCATTCCTCCAGCAACGTCTCAAGTATCCTACAGAACCCTTACACTGCACCAGCCAGACCAAGGTGTTCTGTTTCTAAACCAAATCATGGTTTCCTTTTTACAACTTTGCCCAAAACAATAGGTAAAAAACTAAAACTTTTAAAAATTATCAACACGCTTCTATATTTTTAGATTTTGTTATTTCTTGGTATCAAAATGTGATACAAGCTATTTAGTACAAATATATGAAATTACATATTTTTAGTTTAATAAACACTATTTCATCAAGAATATCAGGAAGGCTTTTTAACATTTTGATAGTCACTGGCCTATAGCACATCCGTGAATCTTCTCCTTGTCCTGTCTTTCTGTCTCTGTGATGACGTGCACGAGCTCATTACCTGGGGGAAGCGGGCGAGTACTATTGTATGTAGAGATGGCCCCACATATAGCAACTCTTCCAAATTTCTTCATCTGGGGAATAACAATGTTTGAAAACTCTCCACCTACCTACACAGATAGGATGAAAACAAAACCCATGTTAAATAATCTAAACATTAGAAGACTCAGGAGAAGTCACATCCATCATTTCACAAAATTTATTCTAGAATTTAAAAAAAAAAAACCTGATTGAGTTAGCACAGCAGTGCAGAAAACTGCAGTTGGAAAAAGACAGGAGGCTGGACATTTTTATTTGTAGGAACATACCATATATAACTTATACGTTTTATTTTATTATATTTTGGAGTTCTCTGATCAGTTCAGTAATCTCATTGCCCCTATCCAAGAGCATGGAAAAAATACTTAAAAGCCACATCAAGAACAAAACTGGAGGACTCACACTTTCCAATTTCAAAACGTACTGCAAAGCTGTACCAAGCAAGACAGTGTGGGCACAGACATATAGATCAATGGAACTAACTTGAGAGTCCAGAAATAAACCCTTACTTTATGGTTCATTGATTTTTGACAAGAGGGCCAAAACAATGTAATTGGAGGAAAAAATAGTCTTTTCAACACATGGTGTAGAATAACTGGATATGGAAAAGAATGAAATCAGACCCCTTCTTACACAATACACAAAAATTAACTTAAAATGTATCATGGACCCAAATATAAGGGCTAACACCATAAAACTCTTAGAAAAAAAGAAAAAAAAATAGGAGTAAATCTTTGTGACCTTGGATAAAGAAAGGCCTTTTTAGACATGGCACCAAACGCCCAACCAACAAAAGGAGAAATAAATCGGCCTTCATCAAAATTTAAAACTTTTGTGTTTCAAAGGACAACATCAAGAAAGTAAAAGAAAAGCAAAAAAGAAAGTGAAAAACAACTCATAGAACAGGAGAAAAGAATTGCAAACCAGAGCCAATCCTCCTTATTAGTATATTCTGTATTTGAGAATGGGACCACTTGCTAACATTTATTTATAACCCAGAAATCAACACTCACAGAGCTTGCCTGATCATTTGGAGACAAGCCTAGAGCCACAGAAGAGACACAAAGTTCCCAGGCAAGGTCAACAAAGGCCAAGGCTCTGTCTTCTTTTTTCAGCTCTCCCAGAGATTACTGAGGAAGGAAAGCAGTAGAGGGCAGTGCAGAGTAGATAAAAAAGCTCCAGCTCTGGGGCTGGTTAGATGGAGTGTGAATCCCAAATATGGGATGAGTCAGGTAAGCTTCTTACCACTTCTGAACCTCCTTTTCTCTTTTGAAAAATAAAGAAAGGGGCATCTGGGTGGCTCAGTCGTTAAGCATCTGCTTTCGGCTTAGGTCATGATCCCAGAGTCCAGGGGACTGAGCCCAGCATTGGGCTCCCTACTCAGCGGGAAGCCTGCTTCTCCCTCTCTCACTCCCCCTACTTGTGTTTCCTCTCTCCCCATCTCTGTCAAATAAACAAAATCTTTTTAAAAAGGAAAAGAAAAATAAAAAAAATAGAAGCTTGTAGGGAAAAAAAAAAAAAAAAAAAAAAAAAAGAAGCTTGTAGGGAAGAACTGCTTTTAGGATTTAAGATGATCATCAAGTTGAAATATGTATATAAATGTACATAATTCCCCTAGAAGCAATGGTTCAGCGTTGGTGGTGCTTGATAGAACATAACTACCAAGAATATTGAGAATTGACTATATCTGATAAGGGACTTATCAGAGTTTTTATGAAGAACTCTTAAAACTCAACCAACAACCCAATTGAAAAATGGGCAAGAGACCTGAACAGACATATCTCCAAAGATATACAAATGGCCAATAAGCACATGAAAAGCCATCCAGTTTCATTAGCAATTAGGGAAGTGAAAATCAAAACCACAGTGAAGGGGCGCCTGGGTGGCTCAGTGGTTAAGCTGCTGCCTTCAGCTCAGGTCATGATCCCAGGGTCCTGGGATCGAGCCCCGCATCGGGCTCTCTGCTCAGCAGGAAGCCTGCTTCCTCCTCTCTCTCTCTGCCTGCCTCTCTGCCTACTTACGATCTCTGTCTGTCAAATAAATAAAAAAAAATAAAATCTTAAAAAAAAAAAAAAAAAAAAAAAAAAAAAAAAAAAACCACAGTGAAATTCTACTTCAAACCCACAAGGATAGCCATAATAAAAATCATAGATAGTAAGTGTTGATGAGGATGTAGGGAAATTGGAACCCTCATACACTGCTGGTGAGAATGTAAAACAGTGCAGCCATTTTGCAAAATTGCTTGTCAGTTCCTCAAAATGTTAAATATGGAGGTGCCACATGACCCAATAATTCCATGTATAAGTATATACCCAAGAAAAATGAAAACATATATCCACATAAAAACTTGATCAGGAATGTTCATAGCAACATTAAGCATAATAGCCAAAACGTAAAAATTACTCAGCTGCTCATCAATTGATGGATGGATAAATAAAATACAGTATATCCAGTCAATGGAACATTATGTGGTCATAAAAAAAGGGAATGAAGCCCTGAGACACATTACAACATGGATGAAACTTGAAAACATGCTAATGTATAGCATAAGAAGCTAGTCACAAAAGACCACTTTGGGGGACCAATAGGGAGTGACTATAATGAGTATAGCATCATCGTTCTGGGATAATGAAATGTTCTAAAACTGATTGTGGTGATGATTGTACAATTCTGTGAATGTACTAAAAATCACTAGGTTCAAAGCTTAAAAATGGGTAAATTATTATCTCAACACACCTGTTCTTTTAAAGGCATATATACTCTCTTTACATATTTTAGGTGGAAACTCAAGAAGCATATTCTTTTGTATAGTAGTTTGTTAGTAAATAAGATATTAAGTCCAATTTGTACTCACGTTATCAAAGTAACAATCATAACCATCAGGAGAGGCTTTTTTCAAAGTTTCTTCTAAAGACTCCACTGTTTTGTAGTTAAAGGCAACATCATATCCCAGCTTTTTAAGGTAGGCAACCTTTTCATCAGACCCTGCTGCTCCAACAACTTTGCAGCCCTAAATGGGGAGGGAAAAAATGGAAACCATTTATAAGTCAAAAGCATGGATCAACCCCCCTCCTAGCTAGTACAGTCAGGTTCCCCAATAACACCCTAAGTGCTGAGCCACATATATGAAGATAACCATATGGGCCAATAGGTCTATAGGTGAAATTAGTCCTTGAATCAGCCTACAACCCAACTTGTAAATTCTGCTTGCCTCTGACCAGTCTCTGGTTATGTGGTTTATAGCTCATTTTAAGTTGCTGGCTTGACAACCTTTGTATTTGATTCTCTTGGTTTTTTTTTTTTAAAGATTTTATTTATTTATTTGACAGAGAGAGATCACAAGTAGGCAGAAAGGCAGGCAGAGAGAGAGAGAGAGGAGGAAGCAGGCTCCCTGCTGAGCAGAGAGCCTGATGCAGGACTTGATCCCAGGACCCTGGGTTCATGACTGGAGCTGAAGGCAGCGGCCTAACCCACTGAGCCACCCAGGCGCCCAGACTCTCTTGTTTCTTTATTTTTGGTCTTCTCTTGCAGTTACTTGCATGCTATCTTTTGGTACAGTGGTCCTTTAGACTATAATCTGGGCTCAGTTCTGAGACTCTCAGGCCCCTTGTCAGCCCTCCCGGTGACTGCCCCCTTGTTCTTTGATCTGGGCTAAAGCATTGGACTAGATCCTATCTAATCATAGAGGAACTAGAGAACATCCTGAAAAGCACTTTCAGGATGAGACCAGAGACTGTATTGGTACAGAGAGTAGTTCTTCAGAAATCTCTTATATTCTGAATGTATCTTCAACTTCTAAACAAGACCCACTCCACTGAATTCTGTAACTGGGGAAGGTCTGCTCTGTTCACTGTTGTGTTCTCATTGCACACTGTGGGTGTTGAGTAAATGTTTGGCACTTGAAGAAGCCACTTACCTTGAGCTTAGCTATCTGCCCCACTACAGAGCCCACCGCACCTGCTGCCGCATTAACCATCACTGTTTCTCCACCCTTCACACCACAGATATCAAGTAGGCCAAAGTAGGCGGTTAGCCTGGGGAAGGAAATTAAAGATATGTGGATAGATTTGTTGATTTCCCCTATAACTCATCCATATACATCCTGAAGTCCTTCTCGACAGCCCAGTGCTGTGGGTCCAAGTAAAAGACACACACACACACACACAAAAACCCCACAGGAAATGAATATTACTGACCACTAATGGTCCATCTCCTCCTTAGGAATAAAGATGATGGGAACTAGAGAAGAAATGGAGACTTGGATGGAAAGGGGCTGCATCTGTCAATCCCTAGGTCAAGTCTCAGAAGCAAGAAAAGATCCACTCAAGGGATCCTACAACAGTGTGTCCTAGAACATGTGTGCCCTAGGAAGAGAGCGAACTTTGTGAGCAAAGCCTCCATGTCATCAACAGGACAGACAGAATGGTATGCAGTGTCTAGGCACAAGTGGGTCCCGGAGAGACACTGGGAGTTTCCCATGGCTCCTAAGTGAGATGGAAGAACTTGTGCCATTTCCCCATCTCATCCCAAAGGGGATGTCAAAGTCAGCTTGCAAAGAAAGAACTACGGGGTCTACAGAAATGCAGTTCAGACAGTACTGACAAATACTGGGTGAAGAACCCACCAGCTTGGATGGCCATCCTGGAAGGCGCTGTGGCAGAGGACTCAGTGGGAAAAGGAGACCGGTATAAGACTAAGACAGATCAAGTTCAAGAAATTGTTGTCTTCCCTTCCCTGACACAGAATCTGTGTTAGCCCTTGGAGCTTTGCATCAACCTTAGGGATAAGAAAAAAAGGAAATTCTGAGTTTTAAACCTGAACAATGTGAACAATCACTGAATTTATTATGTTTTAGCACCCCTGAGTCTGAGCCAATGAAATTTGGATCCACTATGGTGATTGCTAAGCCACTTGCAAAATTTCAGACAAATTCATGTAAAGTTATTTCCATACAAAACAGAAATTATACGTCTGCCTCTGAGTATATCTGGGGACCCATCAGGGTTGGAAATTGAAGGTGAGGCAGGGAAAGGCACAGAAATCTGCACTTTTTCTAAGGACCTAAAAGCTAATATTCCCACAGTGTTTTTTGAAAGTCAGATGGAGTACCGCCAGCCTCAGAATCAACTGGAGTTTTATAAAAAATATGGATTCCCAGGCCCAACCTCAGACCCACTGATTCAGAAATGCTGGAACACGAACACCTGGATTGTATATGACCAGGTGATTCTTATGAATCAACAGAACCACCGCCCCAATGAACACTGAAGCCAGAGTGTGCCAGACAAGTTAGCGTAACCTCAAATGCAAAGCAGAAGGTGCATTTTCTGATTGTGTCATTCCACCCATGACAATCAGTACCTCTCCCATCCCAATCTCCATTCTAGAAAATTCTAAAATCAGTTCTCAGTTAGACATATTGACCCAAGATACACAAGGCCTTTCCCAAACATCACACCCTTCTAAAAATGGAAAGAAGTAAAAAGGAATCTTAGAGGAAAAATTAAAGGCACAAGTTGGTCTAAGGGGGACTTCAATCAATAACAGATTGGAGAGCAAAACACACGAACATCTCCAGCTTGGCAGAGAAAACAGAGGTCCAATGAAGGAAGCAACACAAACTCTGGGGGAATGTTAAATCTCTGGAGCCTGGATAGCCGCAAGACACCCTATGTGCTGACCACATTCTGAACAAACTATTTTAGTAAAACCAGAATGTCATGTTTTTAAACAAAATGAAATACACCCATGAAACTCACCCTGTCATGCCCACTGTTCCCAGAGCCAAAGACACTGGGATGGTGTCTGGCCACTCTGTGGGTAGCTTTTCCAGATCTTTCCCATCAGAAATAGAGTGCGTCGACCAGCCTGAAAAAGCTACTACCAGAGCTCCTGCTGGGAAGGCTGAGTTTTTACTTTCCACAACTCTGGAAGATAAAGCACATTACAACATGGGAAACCTCTTTCAAGGGAGTTGGAATGCTGCATGGGTGGTTTCCTAAAAGGGCAGTAAAGTTAATAATCCATGATTAAATATCCCACCACATCTCTCCATCATAATTCCTTGCTGCTGGTTCCTCGGCCTCCTTGAGAGAAAATATGGGCCATTATCAGAGGAACTCTCTGAACTGGATCTACATCTGTCCCCATCCTCACCCATTTCTCTCTACGAGGCATATATCCTTGGGCTCAAGGTGCCCTGGACACCAGCCTATTCTGTTCTTCAGGGGCTGCCCTTCATCCCTAGTCCCTCCTTTTTCCCAAATCTATAGCACTGTCCTCTCCAGCGCAACCTGCCTTTCAGCCCTGCTACTCCACTAGGGTCACAACAACTTCTGATTGCAAAATCCAGTGGACACTCCTCATTCATTATAACACTCTGGGCTACCCAGACTCTTCCTCATTGGTTTCCATAATACTGACTTCACCGGGATTTTTGCCTCCCCCTCTAAGTTGCTTCTTGTTAGTCTCATCTGTGGACTCTCTTTCTCCCACCTTCCCCCACTGTTACCATTTTTTACTGTCTTCCCCCTGATCATGAAGCTATGTAACATATTTATTTTAGAAAATTTGACATATGAAATAAAAATATCAGTTCTAATCCCACAATACAAAGATAACGGCTAATATTCTGGGGTGTGTTACAGCAATCTTAATTATATATTTTGAAATGTATATTATGAGAATGCAAACTGGCGCAGCCACTGCAGACAAAGTTATGGAGAGTCCTCAAAAAATTAAAAATAGGGGTTCGTGGGTGGCTCAGTGGGTTAAACCTCTGTCTTCGACTCAGATCATGATCTCAGGGTCCTGGGATCTCAGCCCCTGCTGAGCAGAGAGCCTGCTTCCCCTTCTCTCTCTACCTGCCTCTCTGCCTACTTGTGATCTGTCAAATAAATGAAATCTTTTTAAAAAATGGAAAAATTATAAAAAAATTAAAAATAGAACTACCATATGATCCAGTAATTCCACTACTGGATATTTGCCCCAAGAATATGAAAACACTAATTCAAAAGGATATGTGCACTCTCATGTTTACCCCTGAATTCAAAAAGATATATGCACCCCAATGTTTACCTGTATTATTTACAATAGCCAAACTATGGAAGCAACCCAAGTGTCCACCTATAGAAGAATGGTCTAAGAAGATGTGGTTTATATGTATGTGTGTGTATACATATTAAGTAAGAAAAAGCAATTTATAACACCCAGCTGGGCCTACCATACCACATCCTGGTTGATACCAACTTCATCAACTTTTCCATTAAAGTCAAACTTGACTTAGTACAATCAATGATGGACTGTCTCTATGCTAAGTGTATCCCTTGTATAACTGACTGTGTAATGGATGAAACTGAGACACTGGGGCAAAAGTATTGAGTAGTTCTAAAGACTGCCAAGGATCCAAGATTTGAATGATTACCATGCACACACAAAGGAATCTATGCAGATGCCTGCTTAGTACAGAGAGGAACTGAGCACAAGTGTTATATTGTGGCTACAGTTAACCAGGACCTTAAAGGAAGGATCCAGAAGATCCCTGGAGTTCCCATCATATACATTGCTAACATAGGTACAACGTTGAGCAGATGCTAGAAAATAATGGAGCCCTTTGGTTCTAATTCTTAAAAGAATTAAGAATTAATTAATTAATTAAGAACTAAGAGTTCTTCTGCCTTCCTTTACCAACTTTCTCTGTTGCCAGTTCGCATTAACAATATGCTATAGCATGAATTACTCTTCTTACCCATTTGCTCTGTTATGAGCTGAGTATGGTTAAATACACTCACTTTTTTTTTTAAAAGATTTTATTTATTTGACAGAGAGAGAGAAATCACAAGTAGGCAGAGAGGCATGCAGAGAGAGAGAGAGAGAGAGGAGGAAGCAGGCTCCCCAAGGAGCCTGACATGGGGCTCGATCCCAGGACCCCAGGATCATGACCTAAGCCGAAGGCAGAGGCTTTAACCCACTGAGCCACCCAGGTGCCCCTAAATACACTCACTTTTTGATGTCATTTTGAAATTGATATTTTGTATCATTTAAAATATTGTTACATCTTCTTATAAATTAGATGATTGCACATTCCAAAAAAAAGGGCATCTCTCAGGCATCTTGGTGGCAAGGTTGGTTAAGCATCTGATGGGGTTTAGGCTCAAATCATGATCTCAGGGTGCTGAGATTGAACCCTGCACTGGGCTCTGTGCTCAGCACGGAGTCTTCTTAAGACTTTCTCCCTCTTGGGGCGCCTGGGTGGCTCAGTGGGTTAAGCCGCTGCCTTCGGCTCAGGTCATGATCTCAGGGTCCTGGGATCGAGTCCCGCATCGGGCTCTCTGCTCAGCAGGGGCCTGCTTCCTTCCCTTCCCCTCTCTCTACCTGCCTCTCTACCTACTGTGATCTCTTTCTGTCAAATAAAATAAATAAAATCTTTAAAAAAAAAAAAAAAAAAAAAAAAAAAGACTTTCTCCCTCTTCCTCTGCCCCTTCCCAAACCTGTGCTCTCTCTCTCTACAATAATAAATAAATAAATAAATAAATACGCATCTCCTTTGACCTATAATTTATACTTCTGGGAATTTAATGTGAAGCAACATTCATCCAAGTAGGCAGAGAATACACAGACATACACATAAAGACGCATACATGTTCCTTGTAGAACTATTTGTGATAGTAAAAACTGGAAACGGTTGCTACTAGGAGCAGATTAGTTACACAGCAGATAACAATGGGATAAATTTGCAGCCATTAAGGGATGCCTGAGCGTCTGAGTTCAGTTCAGGTTGTGATTCTGGAGTCCTGGGTTTGAACCCTGTGTCAGGCTCCCTGCTAGGTGGGGAGTTTACTTCGTCCTCTGTGCTTACCCCCTCCATGTGTGCTCTGTCTCTCTCAAATAAATAAAATCTTTGGGAGAAAAAAAAGATTGATTAAAAAAAAATTGCAGCCATTAAAAGGTAGGTAGTATATTTACTTATTATCAAAAAGATATCCATAACATATTAAGTGAAAAAAAAAGCAATTTATTGAAGGGCATATAATCCCATTATTTAAGAAAAATTATAAATACTAGTTGGTGTACTAAACAATTTTTGAAATAATAATACATTAACAACAGTCACCTCTTAAGTTTCAGCTGATGAGGGATCTTCCAGTTTCCATGATACTAATTTTTAATTTATTTGAATTTTTGCAATAATTGTAAGTTGGACAATTATAATTTTTTAAGTAATTTTTAAGTAGCGATGGTAATTTCACTGGCTTCCCTCCATCCCAGTTAGTCAGGAAAGGGGCAAGGTTCCCCAAGCTGCTTCCAAGATCAGTGAGTGAATCACATGGGCTGAAGAAATTATAGGGATGATAGACAGAAGCGGACCCAGAAGAAGGTAAAGGAGAGACATATTTCTCAGACATGGAGACACAAAGAAATACCTGGCCACTTGCTGCCCCATCATCACATCACCTTCCTTCAATTTTTTGGATGCCACTCTGAAAAAAAAATCCATTTTTAAAACATAAAGACTTCTTGGGAAAGGGCACCTGGGTGGCTCCGTGGGCTGCGTTTCTGACTCTTGATTTTGGCAGGGGAATTGGTTGGTATTGGTTGGCAAGAGAACTGATTGAAAAGGCTTACAAATTGGAATCGTCACAGAATCCTACTAACCACACAAAAAAGGATGTTAGTTAACATTTGGAAACTTTTCTTTTTTTACCTCAGATTTGAATCTCTATTGATCAGCTCTGAAAACAATTATTTTAAAGAATGATGACTACATTATTTACCAATAAGCAAAATTACTGAGAAGTTAGTGCCGCACAAATGCTTTTATTCCCTCCCTTCCCTGAGTTGTTTACTAGGTACACATATTTGATTAAATTAAAAGAATACGTTAAATGGAAGGCAAAAAAAGCTTATTTTAGTCTTACCATCTTCCTCTACCCAAATTAGTTGTCAGTAGTGAAATGGACAAATTGGATTTGGGTTTCTTTAGTCTTTTACTTTTTTGAGAACAGTGAGAGGCAAATTGTGCATATTAAGATAGGAAATGGTGGTCAAAGAGAGGGGCCAAGGGAATCTCTCATCAAACTTCTCAAACCTTTGCTGGCAAAGATGAGCATCCATGAATCTTATCACCGATATAATACTGGGACAACTGGGGGAATGACAATCAGTTGGATATTTTAAAAGATGGACTATTTCAAAACAGGGTCCAAAGCACAACACATAACTTTTTAGGAGGAAAATCATACCTCATATACGGATCCACAGTAAGGAACAAAGCTTCCAGCAGGACCTCTATAAAATAAAGCATTCCACAGGCAATTAGAAACTCAGTGCTTGATGCCTTTGTTGACTTTGGCATTCTACATAAACAGTCAAAGTAAACATTCTAAATAAGATCGTCTTTCTGCTTCACGGTTGCCCTTCTGCACTTGCTACTGAAGAGACAAGCGGGGTCCAGCCCAAACCATCATCAGCCTCACCATCACCATCGTCATCATGTGATTTTCTCAGAACTCACTCCAGGCTTTACATGGATTATTTCATATGATATTCCCAACTATTACTCTTTCCATTTCATTTAGGCTTAGATTAAGGAACTTGGTCAGAGCCACATTTATAATCACTATGTTCCCGTGCTCCCATAAGGTTTTACTGACAGCCCCTGTTAGGACTAAAGAATATAGATTTTGCTGGAGTGACCCTCATACACACATTCTCTGGAATTTTGAACCTGGGTCCTGGCTATCTATCCCAACTTAGATGGGACTGAACTTGACTATGCTATTTGATTGCATGCCCCTTTCTCCAAGCCTGCCTACCCACCTGTAAATACCCCTTATTGTCTGCGCTACTAAATTAACCTCCAAACATGCTATGTGCTACTGTTTCTCTTCCCTAGATTTCTGTAGGGTTTTGCCTTGTCCTTCCACTTCCCCCAATGGGATGGGAGACTCCTCAGTGAAGGATGAGAGTTTTTCCCTCCTGTCTGTGCACAGGATAATCTGAGCTCTGCACACGGCTGTTAGGCTCTACTTACCCCACTTGCTTACCCCATCATCAGGCTTGCCAGGACAGAGAGGAAATCCTCCCTAGCGTTTGTCAAAGTCACAAACATGTACCATTTCAATTATGAAAGAAATCAGAGGGATCCTCCTCCCACATGACATCAAGGCTTCAAACAGAAAACCTTGAGAAAGTCTCTGTGGCAGATTGCAAAATTGTCACAAAGATGTCCCATCGCTGTGTGGGACCTCCTTGTCGTCCTCCCATCAAGAAGTCTATGTCTCGGGACACCTGGGTGGCTCAGTCGGTTTTAAGTGGCTGCCTTCAGCTCAGGTCATGATCCCAGCGTCGTGGGATCGAGTCCCACATCCGGCTCCTTGCAGGGAGCCTGCTTCTCCCTCTGCCTCTCCTTGCCACTCTGTCTGCCTGTGCTCTCTCTCTCTCTTTCTGACAAATAAATAAAGTCTTTAAAAAAATTCACTTTTTGAATTTGGACATGGCTATGTGACTTGCTTTGCATAGCAGCAAACATGATATAAATAGAGGCTTAAAATGTACTTGCTAACACCTGGTGCTCTAGATCAGTGGGACCACTGAGAAGACAGAGCTCACAGCTGGCTAGAAGCCAGCCTGCTAGAAAGGCCACCCAGAGGCCTCAGGCACACACATCTGCAGAAAGCTTGCTAACCACCAGACGAACGAGTGAGGTCCATCCTCCAAGAACGGTTAGCCCAGATGAAACCTAGAGTTACCACCAACTTAATCCAGCCCAAATTGCCAACCCACAGAATTGTAAGCCAATACATGTCGTCTGATGTCACTAAATGTCAAAGTACTTTATTGTGCAGCAAAGGCTAACCGATACAGTCCTTTTCAGCTCAAATCTGTGACTTACCTCCATTTTTTAAGGACGGGAGTTCAACCGTCTTCAACTCGAAGTTGCTGTGAGTAGGGCTGCCTTCAAAGTGCTTCTTCAGGGTCCAGCTCTTAGCACGAACCATCCTGAAGTTTCTGGAACACAGACGACTACCAGGACGTGACTGGATTCTGATGACTTCCCAGCCCCTGCCCTGAAGCCCGGCAGCAGGATCCATTCATCGTCTGCTTCTCTCCAGGACCATTTCACGCCAACCACATTCATTACGAATTTTCTACATTTCTGTTACTGTGCTGAGCACTTCGGACGCATCATCTCATTCTACCCCCATAAATTCCCTTTCAGACTGAGGCATTACTATCACTGCCAGTGGAGAGAGCACGAAGGAGGAAACCGAGGCTTCCTCAGAAATCTCCACGACAGGGAAAACTGTTAAAACGGACACATCCTTCTTGTTTCATTGATTCTTCTAATTCACAGACCTGTACCCCTGGGGATAAAAATATGTTTATAAAAAATAAAAAATTAAAACAAAACAAAACGGACACATCCTTCCCAGCCACCGCGGGGGTTGCCTTAGGGCACCGGACAGCTCCGCGGCGGGCAAACACTCCGCTCCTCGCCTTACACACAGCGAATCCTGAGAAAGAGCGTCCAACGCCCGAAGCGAACGGAAGTGGGCCCGCGTCGTTCAGTGGGAGACACAACCCAGGCCACCAGTCTCAGCCTCCGGACGCCACGGCGTGGCGCTGCCGCTCCGCTCCGGGGCGAGGTGACTCGGCCACCAAACAGGAAATCCGAGGTCTACGCTCGCCTCCACAGGAAACCAGAGAGAGGATTCCGGCGGCCCCAGAGCTTTGGGATCGGGGCATGTTGCTTGGACGGATCTCCCCCGTGTCCCCCGGGAGCCGCCCCTTCCTCACGTGTGCGCCTCTACCTCTAGCGGACCCGGTCCGCGGTCGCTATTTCCGCGGTCCCGCCGCAGAGTAAACAGGAAAGTTAGGGGGTCCCCGGAACAGAGAAAACTGAGGCGGAGCTTTCCGGCCGCAGGAGAAGTCGTTTCTGGCCGTCAGCTCTTTCTGCGGTCCGCGCCCCACCGACCCCGCTTGCGTGTTCGCGTTCCAAGGGACTGCAAGAACCTCGGTAGTTTGGGATTTTATGGAAACGGAGGGAACGCAAAAACGAATTGTCTTCACCTGGCCGGAAATCAGCCCAACCAAAGCGGACGCAGCGTCTCGACGGCAAAACTCCCAGCGCTGTTTCAAAAGCAAAGACGCATCCCACGTGGGCTGAAGAACAGGGGCTGTCGGAGCGCGCAGACTCCGGGCGAACTGGACGGGAGAGCGGACGACGCCGACCCTTGCGGGCTGTCAAGACTTCAATCAGTCAGGACCCGGACTCCCTGGATTTCGGACGACCTCTGCCCCAGTTCCACACTGAACTTTCTTATGCCCAGCCCCCCTCATGAATATGCATGTTGGGCGCGGGTCACGGCAGCGCCCTGGATCCTTTTGCTTTGCGAAGGGAGCGTTCCCGGCAGTCGAATCCGCAGCCCCGTTCTTCTACACGTCTCTTTTCCCAAAAAGGCAGCCATGTGCGAATTCTGACCTCGCTGCAAGTTCAGAAGTCGTCCTCCGCCCCCCTCGAAAGGATGTGGCTTCAGAGGCAGCCGAAGTTCAGGAACAGTCCCACCCACCAAAGGAGGGTGTCCGGGTGCAGTGCCCTCAGCCACACTCGCCCTTGGCTCCCACCTCCTTTCCCGCACACGCCCGTCTCCACTAACCGAATTCCGACCCCTTTCTTTCGTCTCCTTCCACAATGGTCCCAGGTTTGCAGTCCCGCAAGTTTCTGGGCCAGCCGCCGCCCTGGCTAAGGCAGCTTTGCCGTGCACCCAAGTGCCGACAGGCCGTGCGCTTCGTTCCAGCTTGTCTCCGAACCCTCCAAGAACAAGGAGGGGCCGGTGGGCTTCGATCGGGACATCTGGCTTTCCCTTTCCTCGTAGTGCAAGACTCTTAAGTTATTAAGCAAGAGAGGGAAAACAACGCGCAAACGTTCCGTGATAGGGAATTCTAGGGACTCAGCAGGAAAAAAGAGCGGGACGGAGATGTTTACTTACCCAAGTCCGCAGGTTCCACTACCAAGACAGAGAATGTGGTTGGGGTTGTGCAGCAGAGCGCCCACCGACTGAATTTAAGGCCATCTGGGGGAGAGGGTGGGGCTTCCCCCAAGGGCGGAGCTGCTCCTGCAAGTTTGTGCATGTGTGTGTGTGTGTATGGAGGGGTGTGCTTCGAATAGCAAAGGTCTCCATCAGAGCCCTGCCCAGATGGAACTGTACTTGCAACAGTTCCCAACTAAGAACTGGGTGCAAAGATGGTGTGCAGGAGAACCAGCTGCAGCCTTCCCCGCTCAGGCAGGAAGGAGACAAATGCAGGATCCCTGAGCAGAGGGCAGAGTTTTCTACTTTTTATTTATTTATTTATTAGAAAGAGAGAAGGAGAGAGAGAATGGGGGAAGAGCAGAGAGAGGGAGAGGGAGAATCTCAAGCAGACTTCCCACTGAGTTCTGATCCAGCCAGGGACTAATACACCTAATATATTACCAGATTGTTTTCCAAAAATAGCAGTTTACATTCCTACCATCAATGTTGGTGAGTTTCTGTTACCGAAAGCTAACATCAAAACATATTATTGTTGTATTCACTTTTTGCCAATTTGATCAGTGCAAATGAATTTAAGCTCCCCCAAAGGATGAGATCTGACTTTATTCAGATTTGTACCCTTGCACCTACCTGTATCAGTTAGAATAGGTTTTTTGTTTTGGGGTTTTTTTGTGGGGGGTGGTTTGCACGTTACATAAGACTCATATTGGCTTAAAAAATAAGAGAGATTTACTGGTTCGTGTGACTAGAAGTAGGATGGGCTTCAGGTCTGGTCTGAATCAAGATCTGGCATATTTTATCCTATTACACTGCTTTCTGGGCATCAGAAAGTCTTGCTTCCCTCAGAGTGACACAGTGGCTGCAGTAGCTCTACGGACCTAAAGGAAAGAAAAATATCCATGTCACAAAATTCCTAGCAAGACTCCTCCACCTTTCATTGGTTGAAATGTCTCTAAACCAATCAGGGGCCAATTAAAGACTGAAAAGCTTGGGCCTGGGTTACCTAAACTAGTCAATGTCATCAGGGGTCGGATTCCTCTCTTCTCTTTGCTAGGCTTTCAGTTAACAAGGCACTGAGTCAAAGATTCAGAACTCCAAGAGACAGACTTCTCAGCTTTCAACATAAAATAGTAACATAAAATTTAATGATAATCAGATGTTAGGTATGTTGTATTACCAGCTTTGCAGGAAAGTTGGTTTGTATGGTGACTTGAAAAGCTTTCAACAGAGGGGGTGCCTGGGTGGCTCAGTGGGTTAAGCTTCTGCCTTCTGCTCAGGCCCTGATTCTAGGGTCCTGGGATGGAGCCCCACATTGGGCTCTCTGCTCAGCAGGGAGCCTGCCTTCCCTTCTCTCTCTGCCTGCCTCACTGCCCACTTGTGATCTCTGTCTGTCAAATAAATAAATAAATAAAATCTTAAAAAAAAAAAAAAGCTTTCAACAGAAGAGCTGAAAGAAATCTGGGTGTCTCTGAGAATGTCTATTGGTTGTTATAGCTGCATAACAAATTACCATCAGTTGGATAGATTAAACAAAAGAAATTTAAATTTCTTACAATTATGGAAGCTGGATGTCCAGATCAAAGTATTGGCCAGTTTGGCTTCTCCTGAGCCCACACTTCTTGGCTTGCTGATGGCCACCTTCTTTTTGTTCTCACAGGGTTTTTTCTCTGCGCATGCACATCCTTGATGTATCTTTCTTCTTTAAGCTCCACCTAACAGTCTCCATTGAATTTAGTCATCTTTTTGAAGGTCCTGTCTCCAAATACAATCACAGATTAGAGCGCACCCATTTATGACCTTATTTAACTTCAGTTACCTCTCTAAAGCTTTGCCTGGATGACTCAGTTGGTTAAGCATCTGCCTTTGGCTCAGGTCATGAATCCCAGTCCCTGGGATTGGTCTCCCTGCTCAGCGAGGAGCCTGCGTCTCTTCTCCCTCTGCCATGATCTCTCTCTCTCTCTCCAATAAAATCTTTTAAAGAAATAATTGTATCAGACACTAGCCAAATGGATAGGAGGATGGGAAGAGGGACTAAGAGGGGAAACCAGGACGAGAGAGTGACATTCCAAGACATTCAATATATTTGTATATCCAAAATAACATTACCAATAGTTGTTTACAGAGATCCCATAAGTGTGACCTTTCCTAAAGTTCTTACCTGCAAGAGGAACCCATCTCACCTATATTAGAAGATAAAATGAACAATGAAAAGAACAAGGGCTTTGAGCATGTTAACTCGAATTCAAATCTCAACCCTCCTACTAACTCTGTGATCTCTAATTGATTTCACTTCTTGAACTTCAGATCCCTTAGGCTCTGAGGAAGATAATTAAAATATTTACTTCCCTGGACTATTGTGAGGCTTAGAAATTAGCTACTAAGGGCTCCTAGTTGGTGCTGCACTGGCCACATTTCATTGTGCTGTGGGAAGAGGCATAATTGTTCTCTTTCCAAATGTAGTATCTTACATGTATTAAGGGATTCTTTCAATTATGAGAATAATATTACTATCCAGTTTTATAATTATTTCACAAGCATTATCTCACTAGACCAATGCAGTGAAAGTTGTAGAAAAGAAAACAAAGGTGCATTTTAAAAGCACATTGCCATAGAAAAGCATCAGAAGTAATTGTCACCAGATAACAATGAGTTTTGCTTTTTATGCTGTTCACATTTGTATTATCTGAATTATTTGAAGAGATACATTTTCTTATTACTTGCACGATTGTATTAAGTGACGTGTTCCCTCAGCTTGCTAGATCAGAGTTCTTTGAAACCCAAGGTCAGAGCACTGAATTGAATAAGATTTTGTCTTAGAGCAAAGTAAAGAGCAAATCTTCTTCCTTGATCCTCTAATCCATATTCTGACTGACCCTGTGATCATGCAACAGCCAGTACCGAGCTTCATCATCATGACAGCTCATTTCAGCCATTAAGCTGAGTCACAGTGACTACCTGGGAAAGAGATGATATCCTGGTTGACCTGGAGTGGTTATTATCTATTTATTTATTAGAGAGAGAGAGAGAGAGCTCATGGGAAAGACAGAGAGGAGAGAGAGAGAGAGAGAGAGAGAGAGAGAGAACCTGAGCAGCTGGGAGGGGCAGAAGGAGAGGGAGAAGCAGTCTCCCCGCTAAGCAGGGAGCCCGATGCGGGATGCAACACAGGGTTCCATCCCAGGACACTGCTCAGGAAACCAGACTCTTCTACTTCCATTTGGAGTGAAAGGCTTTCTTCCATGGTCACAGAATGTTTATTGTACCACTGGGCAGCATCTCCATATTCCAGGCAGAAAGACAAAGGACAGAAGATGCATGTCTAGGGGTGCCCAACTGTGGTTCAGTTGGTAGAGTCAGTGGGGCAAGGAAATGTTGCAATTGGATGTCACCACGTGGGCCAAATATCTCAGATTAAAAAGAGAGACACAGGTTGTCTTGTGACCATGGAGCTGGACTGTGGCAAAACTTTCTGTCTCCCTGTTAAGAGAGGGGTCATGGTTTCTTCACTGTTTGTATAGGATTTTGGACCTCAGGGCCAGAGGGTTGAGGTCTTCATACTCATAACTTATGGTGTATTATCACCACTGGTCTGCCAAAAATTCTCTGTCACTAATTGGTATGCTTTTTTAAAAAAGACCCCATTCCCTACTCTTCTCCTCCTGCTACTATAGGAACTGTTGTGATGTGTTTAATGTATTGTTTGTCTTTTTTGCAAATGTTCTTGTACAATGTGCACTGGGGCATATTTATTTATTTATTTATTCATTCATTTGAAAGCAAGGGAGAGACAGACAGCATGAGCAGGGGGAAGGGGCGGAGAGAGAAGCAGAATCCCAGGCTCCCAGCTGAGCAGGGAGCCCGATGAGGGGCTCGATCCCAGGACACCGGGATTATGACCTGAACCAATGGCAGACACTTAACCACCTGAGCCACCCAGGTACCCCTGGATTCAGAGACATTTTAAATCTGTTTTACGTTCTCATCATCATAGAATAAACTCTGACTCAAAGCTTAATTAGTTTGCTTTAAATCAAAAGAATTTTGGGTGAAGGCAAACTATTTTTACAATGTTGTTGCTATTCAAGTCAAAGTTATTGGTGATATAGAACTCATGAATTATACAGTAACTATATGGTTTTTTCTTGTTATAACATTAAAAATAATACAAGTAGGTGTAGTACTTTTGTGACTAGGCATTTGTGGAGTGGAAGTAAGGTAAATTTACATTGAGAGCACCCTGAAGTTCTGCTCAAGTTCAGGAGACAGGATTCTCTCTGAAGCAGCCTCTCTGACTTGGGAATTTACTGTGGGGGGAGAAAAAACCTTATTTTGGGAATGAATAAAGAATTCATTGGTTATTATTTAGTTAACCCCAACTAAAAGTTTTTTTTTTTTAACGTGTCTTAATTTGCTTCTTTTAAATTGCTTCATTTGTATCACAGAATGATACATGTTTATGGACTTGTTTATGTACATGTTGTATATAATCACAAACATGATGTACATGTTTATGTGCCAAAAAACAGAACTGTGACATAGTGTACTTGAAAACAACTTCCACCCTCAAAGGACTATATAAGTAAGGGTTATAATTATTAATATAGGGACCAAAGTGCACTGTGTTAAGAACAAGCAATTGAAAACACTAACGATCAGGGAGAGACAGGAGCAACTCTATTTGATTTTCTTCATTTGCCTTCCAGATCCACTCTCCATGCTGTTTTCACAAATCCTGCCCCCTTCCCTCAAACTTACACTTGATTTTGGTGGGTCTGGTGTTGATTCTTCCTGTCAGATTACTTTGGATTGGCGTTGTTTAAAAGCACAGCTCCTTCAGGCAGCCTCTGGGCACACCTCTGTACCCTGACCCCTTCGGGCTCAAGTAGAAGGGCGTCTCCCCAGCCACCGTTGGGTTTCCTTTCCCCTGCATACTTCCCTTCGGTGGGTGGCCCTCTGTCTCCTGCTAGGAGACTGCTTAGTCTAAATAACATATGTAATTATTGTTTAAAAAAGCCACAGATATGAAAGTTCATGGACTCTGAAAGAGAAAATAAGTTTCAAAGGAATTTTAGACAAATGGTTTAAATTAATAAAAATTGTAAAAAGGACATGCACACTCCCCAAAATTGTTAAAAGGGCACACATATGGATGCAAATGACACCTTGTCCTGTCACCGCTGCAGGTAAGTATGGATATCACATCTCTCAGTCATGTAGAGAAAGCTTCACACTCTGAAATGTAAAAAAGAAAAACAGGGTCATCACCCTACATGCTTTTTTTTTTTTTTTTTTTTTTTTTTTTTTTTTGCTCTGCATTATTCTAGTCCCCAAAATGAATGAAACTTGAATTTTCCCTGTAAGTCACTTACTAACATAATTCTATCCATGACATTTTCAGTACTGAACTTTTGTGGATATGCAACATTTGTGGCTATCATCATCATGTGAGAAAGTATGTTTTTCCACTAAGAAATTGGAATGTTGGCAATTTTGTGATTTTCTTCTCTTTTAAATACATGTTGTATTTTAAACTTAATGGGTCAGTCCGTTTAACGTCTGTACTTTTTCTAGGGATGCCTGGGTGGCTCAATCGGCTAAGCAGCTGCCTTCTGCTCAGGTCACGATTCCAGTGTCTTGGGATCGAGTCCCACATTGGACTCCCTGCACAGCGGGGAGCCTGCTTCTCCCTCTGCCTCTGTCTGCCACTCTGCCTGCCTGTGTGCTCTCTCTCTGACAAATAAATAAAAATAAAAATAAATCTTTAAAGTCTGTACTTTCTTTAAACATCTTCATTGGAAAGAAATTGGTTTTATTTCTTTTGATTCTGAATCTCCCTTATACAGCAAGAGCTCAAAAATCCTGTGTTTTAAATAAGATGGAAAAAAACAAAAGGGAAAAATTTGTAGGCATAAATTTAGAAAGGAATAGAAAGCTTTGCTAAATATTTGAGGGAATTAGAAAGATGATGCTTATCTTTTTTTTTTTTTTTTACTTTATTTTTAAGTAATCTCTAGCCCCAATATGGGCCTTGAACTCATATCCCTGAGATTAAGAGTCGCACACTCCAGCCAGCCAGGCACTTTAAATTAGTGATTCTCAAGCTTTGGTGTCTATCAGAATCACCTGTGGGCTTATTAAAAATAAACATCATGTTGGGGCACCTGGGTGACTCAGTTGGTTAAGTGGCTGACTCTTGATCTCAGCTCAGGTCCCCAACCCAGGGTAGTGAGTTCAGTTGCCGCGTTGGGCTCCATGCTGGGGGTGGAGGCTACTTTAAAAACAAGCAAACAAACAAACAAGTATCAAGCCCCTTTCAGACCTTAGGAAGTCAGAGTCTCCAGTGATCTAAATCATTACAGACACTCTACCATTCTGCACTATCATAAAATTCCATTTTCTCACTTGTGAAATGGGGATAACCTCATAGAACTGTTGTGAGGATGAAGTGACATAATATATATTAAGCACTAAAGACTAAGGTATATTAAGCACTACGTAGAACTGTTCCTAATGCACAGTAAGCACTACGTGAGTGTGACTACTATTCTTTTTGTCAGGAGACAATTCTCCTTGTTTCTTCATGCTTGTGAGCAGGGGCACCGACCATTTGTGTTCTGGACGATTTTCTCCAGGTCTCTGTATGCCAGATAGCCTGGGAAGACATAAGGTCTCCCACAAGATCAGAGGGATAGGTTTGTTTTCTGTCTAGTGTAATGTCTCCCCTAGGTGCATGTGAGTGTCTGTTATAAAAGATTTGGGTGCCCTAAGCTCAGAGTTCCTCAACTGGGATGCGAATCTACTTCATCACAGCATTTACCTGGGCCCCCCTGTGTTACCCACGGAGGGCTGGGGGGTGCAGGTGGAGAGCCAAAATGGACATGAACGTGGTGCTGCTTGCTGTGCCGTGAGTGATAAAGTCCCGTATCTCTGACCCAGGAGTCTGTGCTTTCTGCCAGCATCTGTGAAACTGTGCCAGGCTAACTGGCTAGTTTACAAAGGAAGGTAAAAACCTCTGCCCCTTCATAGTTCTTGACAATTATAAAGTATAAAAACATGCAGTCCTGTACAAAGAAGCACAATGTGGCAACCAAAAGTGATTAAGAAAGAATTTCATTTTTCACTCCTATTGCTAAATGTAGATTTAAGGGATTCAATTCATAATTATCTTATTGCACAATGATGGCACCATCTAGCTTCTCCCATACACACATATGGTCCCCATCTTTTTCCTGGTTTGAAGGATAGTATTAATGACCCATGAAATCTAAATGTATCTGGCCATTATCCAAAACCACTGATCAGTGGCCAAGTGATAGAGTTGCAGAGTGTTTTAAGAGAATTGGCATTTCTGAATACCCTCTAGTATCTCAACTCACCCCTTGCTCAGCATCCTAGCATGTGATGTGCAATTTCCAGCATCTTACTCCCAAACACCAAACAAAATAGAATTTTGTCTCTGTCACTTCCTCAGTCCACTCAGTACCACTGACATCCTGGTGGCTGACTTATTCCTAAAAGAAACTCAGGCCACCAAGAAGGTCATCTAGGAGACTCAATTTTCATAACCTATAGATCTTTCATTGATGTGCTCTTCTTTCCCTGTTCTTGACTTGCTGGCCTTTCATTACTGTTATCATAGTGAGTATGAATTTTAGTCCAATCTAGTTCATATAAGATTTCAAGGTATTTCATTATAATTATTGCCTGGCAAATGTCTCCAATTTCCTTGCTTCTCTCTTCCTTTATCAATCACCATGGCATAAAACTAACCCTGAATAAAACCAACTATTGCCCTTTCCATGCATTCTCAGGAGCAGCTGAACATTACTGGAGAAAATTGCACAACCAGACTGACTGGTTTTCCTTGAATGATCACAAACAACATACTGGCACACTCAACCCCACCCAGGAATCCCAGTCATTCTCCAATAAATCTGCTTTTTCAAACAGTGTGATAACAGTTTTACACTTTTACTTCTGTTCTCAAACCTCAGCTCTCAAGAGATAATCCTACCCTAGGCTTCACTGAAAAAATTAAAAACCATTAGAACAGAGATCTTGGCTTTTCATGGTCAAAGTTACAAACTTCTCTGCATCTGTACCCATCTTCTCTTTTCTTCCTCTGATGATGGGGGAAGCTCTCTCCTCCTATTAAAGATTAATGAACATAGACTGTATCTCTTCTAAATTTCTTAAGCTACTTGGGTTATTTTCTCCTGCATAAGCAACCTCTTCTGTATCAACCAAAATACTTTCCATAACAAAAAGACGAAAACCTCTTGTAGACGAAAGTCGCTCAAATTTTTATCCCCTGGCCACACTCAGGAGCCAGACAGATCTGAGAGGGTATTATGCTAATTAGTAGATTCATATGTCCTTAAATTTCCCATGTGAAACCTTATCATAGTGGTTATTTCTGAAATAACTCTTCACCAAATTTCACACATTATTTAGACAAAAAGTAAATAGATTTACCTTTGCGCATTGGAGATATTTCTTTACAAATGTGTTTCTTCCTTTTAAAAACAGAGCTGGGGCACCTGGGTGGCTCAGTGGGTTAAAGCCTCTGTCTTCGGCTCAGGTCATGATCCCAGGGTTCTGGGATGGAGCGCTGCATTGGGCTCTCTGCTCAGCGGGGAGCCTGCTTCCCCTCCTCTCTCTCTGCCTGCCTCTCTGCCTACTTGTGATCTCTCTCTGTCAAATAAATAAATAAAATCTTTTAAAAAAATAAAAAAATATAAAAACAGAGCCAAACGCCAGTGTTTAAATGACATGATTGCTGCCAAATCCTTGTAACTATCATCCCATTACGGAGCATGCCAGGGGAGTGGGCATTGGAGCTATGTTTAGCTTTTCTCTTCTGTCTATGCAACCAATCAGGTTTATTTTCCCTACTTAGACCCTTGGATTTTTTTTAATATTTTATTTATTTATTTGACAGACAGAGATCACAAGTAGGCAGAGAGGCAGGAAGAGAGAGAGGAGGAAGCAGGCTCCCTGCTGAGCAGAGAGCCCGATGTGGGGCTCGATCCCAGGACCCTGGGATCATGACCTGAGCTGAAGGCAGAGGCTTTAACCCACTGAGCCACCCAGGCACCCCTAGACCCTTGGTTTTAAAAAATGCTTCATTCAAGAATTTTGAGGGAAGGCTGAGAAAAATTGAAGCCATTGTAAATTGTGGAATTTAGTCACCACACATCTCTAACGGACTGAGCAGAAATAGGTAGCACCCTCTCGTGGACAGTTTGGAACTGGCATAGTCTCTTTCCAGCTCACTGGAACCAGTCAGAGGTAGAGGGCCAGGATGAGTTCTCTCCAGAATTTCTGCTCAGCAAGATTTTATCTGTGGCTCTCTGGTGGTCAACAAATAAAAAATTGGCTTCTGTCTACCTGATGACCAAGTGGGTCCAGGATATAAACCCAGTAGGAATGGGGTATGTGAGTTTGGGAGTTGTGTGATTTTTCTTGTCGTAAATAAGAATGCCAGATGATGGAAGACTTGTAAAATGAATTTCTCCACAGAAGTGACTGGGCTGAACAGGTAAAAGGAAATTGGATGTGAGAAACAACAAGAACTAATGCAGTCAGAAACGTCCCTTCCCCCACCCTTCAAGTGGATGGCTGATAGAAGTGATAGGGAAGAAACAGATACTACCTCTTTTTAAAAAGTAGGCATAGGGGCGCCTGGGTGGCTCAGTGGGTTAAGCCGCTGCCTTTGGCTCAGGTCATGATCTCGGGGTCCTGGGATCGAGTCCCGCATCGGGCTCTCTGCTCAGCAGGGAGCCTGCTTCCCTCTCTCTCTCTCTCTCTGCCTGCCTCTCCATCTACTTGTGATTTCTCTCTGTCAAATAAATAAATAAAATCTTAAAAAAAAAAAGTAGGCATATATCAGGAAAGCAGAAGAGAGGTTATATTCATAGAATTCTGAAAAATTCAAAAACAAGTTTGGTAGGGGGGCCTGGGTGGCTCAGTCAGTTAAGGGTCTAACTCTTGATTTTGGCTCAGGTCATGTTCTGTGTTGCGAGATTGAGCCCCAGGTCAGACTCTGTTTTGGGCACACAGCCCATTTTAAGATTCTCTTTCCCTCTTCCTCTGTTAAAATGAGTTTGGCAATGAAATTTGTGGTGTTCTAACTCCATAAACCACCTCGTTCACACTAGCAGACATCTAGGCTACTAGATTTGACCTAAAGGAAGATCAAAAGCAATGCTGGTTTTGAATTAGTTTCTTTTTTCATCCCTTCCTAGTTTTATAATATTCAATTTTTTTAAAAAAGGTCTTGTAGTACTTATTCCTTGCCTTATAATTATAGATAACTTTAAAATAGTATAATATCTCAAGTTGTATATGGAATGATTGTTTTTTTTAATTTTAAGTCATTTTTTAAAGATTTTATTTTTTTATTTGACAGAGAGAGATTACAAATAGGCAGAGAGGCAGATAGAGGGAGAGGAAGAGAAGCAGGCTCCCCGCTGAGAGCAGAGAGCCGGATGCGGGGCTCGATCCCAGGACCCAGGAATCATGACCTGAGCAGAAGGCAGCGGCTTTAACCTACTGAACCACTCAGGTGCCTCTGGAATGGTTGTTTTTCAACCATTTATTGATTTGTGGATATGTAGGTGTAACTTTTGTTTACATAATTTAAATCAATTTTTGAACCAAGCAAGTCAATGTAGGTATGAAAAAAGTATGCTCAGTTTGATTGGAAAGACCTTATAAAAGTCTTATAGCCAGAAATTATAATGAGGTTTTCTCTCATTTCAGGTAAATGGAGAGTGAAGATACATTCTTTTTTTTTGAAATTTATCAACATTTCCTTTATTTTTTAATACATGGTAAATTGTTATGACTGCTTTATGTATTTGAAAAGAACATATGTTCTTTTTGTTGGATACAAAGTTCTGTAACAATTATTTATTTTTATATTTATTATTATATTATATATTTATTTTATTAACATACATGTTATCTAAAATTAATAATATATAATTATATACTAATTAATATATAATTATATATTATTAATTTTATATAACATATATAAATAATATATATTATTTATATATATAACATATATATAATATATATATATAAAATAAGGAGTACGGATCTGTGATTCATCAGTCTTGCACATTTCACAGCACTCACCATAGCACATACCCTCCCCAATGTCCATCACCCAGCCACCCCACCCCTCCCACCCCTCTTCATCCCAGCAACCCTCAGTTTGTCTGCTGAGATTAAGAGTCTCTTATGGTTTCTCTTCCTCTCTGGTTTCATCTTATTTCATTTTTTCCTCTCTTCCCCTATGATCCTCTGCCTTGTTTCTCAAATTCCACATATCAGTGAGATCATATGATAATCGTCTTTCTCTGATTGGGTTATTTCACTTAGCATAATACCCTCTAGTTCCACCCACATCATTGCAAATGGCAAGATTTCCTTTTTTGATGGCTGCTTAATAAATGTGTGTGTGTGTGCGTGTGTGTAAATCACATATACCACATCTTCTTTATCCATTCATCTGTCGATGAACATCTAGCTTCTTTCCATAGCTTGGCTATTGTGGGTGCATGTCTCCTTCAGATCACTATATTTGTATCTTTGTGGTCAATTTCTGGGTCATAGGGTAGCTCTATTTTCAACTTTTTGAGGAACCTTCATTCTGTTTTCCAGAGTGCCTGTACCAGTTTGCATTCCCACCAACAGTGCAGGATGGTTCCACCTTCTCCATATTCTCGCTAACATCTGCCGTTTCCTTGTACATACATGCTCACTGGCCTAGGACTTGTGGTCAGACTGATCAGTAGTCATCCAGCATGGTGGTACAAATGTCACCTATCTGGGAGTATGAACTATGACACCCTACTGCTCTCGTTGGACAGTGTGAATCTACTAGGCTAAAATCCATGGTTGTAGTGGTTTCTTATTTTTACTGTTTCACCACTGGATATATAGAAAAACCCAATCAACTCCAAATTATTTTACCATGTTTATTCAACTTGTTCATCAGTTGAAAAATATTTATTGAATGTTAGTTACATAAAGACACTATAAGAATATAAAGAATTACAAGGCATGGCCTTAGTGTTTTTTTTTTTTAACTTTTTTTTCATAGCAGTTTTCGGTTCACAGCAAGACTGAGGGGAAGGTACAGAGATTTCCCATATGTCCCCTCCCCAACACATGTACAGTTTTCCCTATTATCAGTATGCCCCACCAGAGTGGTAGGTACATTTGCTATAATTAATGAACATACACTGAAACATCATAATCACTCCAAATCCATAGTTTATATTAGTGTTCATTCTTGGTGTTGTACGTTTTGTTTGGACAAATGTATAACGACATGGATCTGTGAATATAGTGTCATAAAAAGTACGTTTACTGCCTTAAACATTCTCTGTGTTCTGCCTTTTCATCCCTCCTTCGAACCCCTGGCAACCACTGATCTTTTTACTGTCTTCATACTTTTGTCTTTGTCCGAATATTATACAGTTGGAGTCATACAGTATGCAGCCTTTTCAGATCAGTTTTTTCACTTATGATATGCATTTAAGCTTCTTCTATATCTCTTAATGGCTTGGAAGCTCATTTCTTTGTAGTGCTAATACTCCATTGTCTAGAGGTACCACAGTTTATCCATTTACCTGTTGAAGGACAACTTGGTCCTTCCAGGTTTCCGCAAGTATGAATAAAGCCACTATAAACATCTATGTGCGGGTTTTTCTGCAGACATACATTTTTAACTCTTTTGGGTAAAGGACAAATTGCACAAGGAGTGCAATTGCTGGATTATATGGTAAGACACTGTTTAGTTTTTTAGTTGTTTATTTTTTTAAGTAATCTCTATAAACCAACATGGGGCATGAACTCTCGATCCTGAGATCAAGAGTTGCATACCCTACCAACTGAGCCAGCCAGGTGCCCCAGAATATGTTAAGTTTTATAAGAAAATGCCAAACATCTTCCAAAATGACAGTACCATTTTACATTTCCACTAGCAATGAATGAGAGTCCCTGTTTCTCCACATCTCTGTTAGCATTGGTATTGACAGTTTTCTAGATTTTGGCCATTCTAGTAGGTATGCAGTGATAGCTCATTGTTTTAATTTGCATTTCCCTGAAGACATTAGATGTGAAGCATCTTTTGATATGCTAATTTCCATCTTTATAGCTTCTTTGGTGAGGTGTCAAGATCTTTGGTCCATATTTTATCTTTTTTTAAAAGATTTTATTTGTTTATTTGGGAAAGAGCATGAGCAGGGGGAAGGGCATAGGGAGAGGGAGAAGCAAACTCCCCACTGAGCAGGGAGCCCGAACTGGGGTTCAATCGTAGGACCCTGGGATCATGACTTGAGCCCAAGGCAAATACTTAACTGACTGAGCCACCCAGGTGCCCCTTTGGCCCACTTTTTATTTTATTTTTATTTTTATTTTTTTTATTTATTTGACAGAGAGAGATCACAAGTAGGCAGAGAGGCAGGCAGAGAGAGAGAGAGGAGGAAGCAGGCTCCCTGCTGAGCAGAGAGCCTGATGCGGGACTCGATCCCAGGACCCAGAGTTCATGACCTGAGCCGAAGGCAGCGGCTTAACCCACTGAGCCACCCAGGCACCCTGGCCCACTTTTTAATAATGTTATTTGTTTTCTCACTGTTGAGTTTCAAGATTGGAAACAGTCCTTGGATAACAGTCCTTGACCAGATGTATCTTTCAAAAATATTTTCTCTCAGTTTGTGGCTTGTCTCTCCCTTCTTTTGGCCTTGTTTTTCACAGAACAGAAGTATGTTTTCATTTTTTTTTTAAGATTTTATTTATTTGAGAGAGAACGAGAGTGAGAGAGCACAAGCAGGGGGAGCAGCAGATGGAGAGGGAGAAGCAGGCTTCCCGCTGAGCAGGAAGCCCAGTTCAGGTCTCTGTCCCAGGACCCTAGGATCATGACCTGAGACTAGGGCAGATGCTTAACGGCTAGAGCCACCCAGGTGCCCCTCTTACCTGGATTCTTAAAACTGTCTCATAATGGTGGTCCTGAAATCTCCCAACTCATTCTCTTAGTAGAGTAATTGCTCTGATGTGCGTGTTTGAAGGTGCCACTTTACTACTTAAATTTTCACACTGGCTTTCCATTGCTCTTAGGATAAAGAGCAACTTCTTCAACATGGAAGAAACTGACCTCTCACAATCTAGCTTCTTCCAATTTCATGCCCTGCACTCCTATTCCCTACTCCCAGGCATATGGGCTATCTTTTATTTCTTGAAAAACTTCACGTTCTTTTCTTGCCTCTGCCTTCTTTTCCCTTCTTGGTATTTACTTCACTACTCTCTTAGTCCAAAACTCCCTCACACCCTTCAAGTCATCTTCTATTTGTCCTTTGCATGTCCTGGAATTGACTCTAACGATTGACCCTGACTCTAGCAATTTCAGCTTGGTGACTCTCTTATGTGTTTGCATTAAATCACTCGCTCTCCTATCTATAGCTATATATGTATGCTATATGTCACACATGTCTCTCCCTTGTTTCATTTTCTTAAAAGAATTTATTATATCTTAAAGTTTATTATTTGCTTGTTTATTTGTCTGTCATCCTGTACTAAAATATATGTTCCCTGAGATCAACAATCTTGTCTACCGGGGCGCCTGGGTGGCTCAATTGGTTGAGCATCTGCCTTCTGCTTGGTCCCACCCCGGGCTCTGGTATGAAGCCCCACATCTGGCTTCCAGCTCAGCGGCGCAGGGAGGGGGTCAGCTTCTTCCTCTCCCTCTGCCTGCTCTTCTGCTTGCTTGTGCTGTCAAATAAATGGATAAATAAAACCGTTAAAAAAAAAAAATCTCATCTGCCTTACTCTCACCACTACGAGCTCAGAACCTCCAACAGTGCCTACCTCATATTAGAGACTCAATGAATACGTACTGACTGAATGGTAGAAGCACATTTTTGAGGCAAAATTCTTCGTGCAATTGTAGAGTTCCATGCAATATCTGGGACATAATTATACCAACAAATTATTTGTTTTTGTCAGAAATTAAAATTTGAGTGACCTGTGTTTGTTCTGGCCACCTTATACCCCGAACACATTTAGCAATATCTGGAGACATTTTTGACTGTCATAACTGGCGTGGTGGTACTACTGGTACCTGGTGTATAGAGGGATGCTACTAACCATCTTACAATAATACAGCTCTTATTTGGCAAAATAAATAAATAAATAAAAATAAAAAATTATAAGTTCCAAATGTTGATGGTGTGGAGGTTGAGAGAGAACCTCCACATCTGAACTAGATGGTCATGAAATTTAAGGGTCCCTAGCAGGCAGAGTCAGCGCCTAGAGCCTCTAAATTCATCTTCCTTTTGGAAAGACGGCGTAGGGTTAGTGAAAGGAAGGCGTCCGGCCTGGACACTCGGCTTTAAAATTCTGTGCACACATCATCTTCACATGGATAACCAGACGGCAAGAGAGCCAGACTATCAATTGCCGCAGGTGAAGTAATGATGCAGAAATGATCGCGTGTGAAGGCCACGTGGAAGGTAACGCGCTCTGCACACATTGGTTACATGTGCCTCAGACACTGAGACATCCTTTAGTTCCGGTAAGAAAAACCCTCCCGCCGCTGGATCTAGGAAGGCAGTGACACACCGGAAGCGGCCGGGCGACTGAGGCGTCTTTCTCCCCTAGCAACGGTCCTGAAGGAAGTGGTTGGTGCAGTCGCGCTCTGTGCGCCTGCGCGGAGGCGCCGCCTGCTGACGTGGAGCTAGGTCCCGGAGGCCGAGCCCGGCACACCGCGGGGTGCGGGAGAGCTGCTTGGCCGGTGGAGCAGCGGCTGAGGCCGGGATGGCGGCGCCGCTCGCTCCGCGCGGGGGAGCCGGCGTTGCCGGCCAGTGCTGGTTGGTGTTGCTGCCGCCCCTGTTGCTGGCGCTGCTGCTAGCGCGGTCCGCGGGGGCCCTAGTGGAGGGGCTCTACTGCGGCACGCGCGACTGCTACGAAGTGCTGGGCGTGAGCCGCACGGCGGGCAAGGCGGAGATCGCGCGGGCCTACCGCCAGCTGGCCCGGCGCTACCACCCCGACCGCTACCGGCCTGAGCCTGGCGACGAGGGCCCGGGACGGATGCCGCAGAGCGCGGAAGAGGCCTTCCTGCTGGTAGCGACCGCCTACGAGACTCTTAAGGTGAGATCTGGGGACGCGGATTGGCAGCGAGGACTCCTGGCCGGTGGAGCAGGGTTCTCGGTGACCCCGGCTCCTAGCGGGGCCACTGCCGCGACCCCTAGGATGTTCGGGATTTCCGACGTGGCAGTGCGAAAGAACCCACACGCACGGGTCATTGACAAAGATGGGAACCCCCTCGGGTCTTGGAGGACAGCTAGCCCTCTCCTTTTTGTGACAGGTTCTGTTATGCAAAGCCTTGGGTATATTGCAGTTTAGTGAAAGCACTTTAAAAACTTGCAGCTCACACTTGGAAAGCAGGGTGATTATTATTACCAAGATCTGTGATAGAATATAGGAAAGGTCTCCAATATTGAATGACTGTGATGGCGCCAATTTGACATAACTAGATTTCTGGGGATGGTATTAAATTTGACATTTAGGGGCACCTGGGTGGCTCAGTGGGTTGAGCGTCGGACTGTTGGTTTTGGCTCAGGTCATGCCTGATCTCAGGGTCGTGAGATCAGGCTCGCTCTCAGTGGGCAGTCTGTTTGGAATTCTTTCTCTCCCTCTGCCCCTCACCCGGATCTCTCTCTAAATAAATAAATAAAATCTTTAAAAAAATAAAAATAAACGTGACATTTAGCTTGGGTTTAAGGATTTAGGAAAACACTAAGAAGAACAATGAACAAGCACTCAGAAGACCGGATATTTGACTCTTGGCTCCTATACCCCAGTATGACCTTGGATAGTGACTTAATATGTCACAGTAGCTGTTTCTTCATATGTAAAATTAAAGCCATGATACCTCCTCACAAGGGTTCAGTCCTCAATGAGAATTGAATAAATGTGAGAAATCCCCTATACAGGACCTGCAAATACATACTTAATGACTTGGAGCTCAAGACTCAGAAGTTCTGTCAGGAAAAATTTTGTGAATATGGGTGTAGTCATTTGACAAAGGTTTTTATCAAGTCCTTTGGAGATGGGGAGATGTACCCTGTTCCTGTTTTCTTCTGCTACTGCAAAAATCAAACCATATAAGGAATCACAAAGTATAAATCATATTTGATGGAAGTGTTACTGCTTTAAGGGTCCCATCATGCTAATGTAACAGCAATTGTAATCGTACAGTGTTTCTTTCTAGCTTTTTTTTTTTTTTTGAGGTGAAGTTTTCCATGTTGCTTTGTAATCTGTTTTTAATGACTACTTCTAGTGGGTATACTATAATTTAACCATGGATTATTTGTTCAGAACAGCTTTCCAGAGCTGAAAATACTGAATCAGGGACCTATAGGCTCTTCATTCATGCTTTCCAGTGCAGTTTATATAATATGGATTCCTATAATGAGTATGCCAAGTTCACTGTATTCTCCCTAGCACTGGTGAGATTTAATTCTCACTGGCAGTTGACTGAAGAATGGGTGGGGACTAGGGAAAGTGCAGACACCAGAGGGTTAGTTGCTTATTATTTATTAAAGTGATTGAGGAAAGACTTCAGAAAAATGGGAAAGAACTTCTCCATCCAGGGAAACCCAGCATCTAAAGTCCCAATCTTTGTTCTTCTGCAGTGAAGAAAGGTAGTCCTCCAGACAAGCAGCCAGAAGGCTCTGGTGACACATAAGGAAGCCTTGGAGGATGGAGAACTTCAGAAGACAGGGCAGCAGAAACTCTGGCAGCTGCTGCCTTCTTTTGGGTTTGGGAATGGGTAGGTTTGGCATGAGAGTGGTGAACATGTTAGTAAGATATGAACCAAGAAAGACAGACAGTAGAGAAATTTTGCTGGGAGGAACCCCAACACTCTATTCTTGCCATTTTCTCGAAGAGACAAATTTGGAGGCTGATTTGATGAATCTGTAATGGTTGCCTCTAAAAGTTTCTTCCCCTAAAGTTTAATACTGATTTGTCAGTGAATAAAAGCTTGATAAAATAATTTGTCCACTTTGGGGCAGTTAAAAACTGGTACGTCTGGAGAAAGTAACATGTTCTTGATCCCAACAAGAGGTTTACAGTACTACAAATGTCTCTAAGCAGGAAACAAAAATTGGAGTTACACTGATGGAGGAGGGAGTGAGAGAAAATGCTATAGTTTCCTCAGCCCCATTCAGTGTTACTGTCAGAGGAAAGGGATGTTTGGGGATGGTTTGGACCCTTGAAAACCAGACCTGAGTTCCATGAAAGCTATTTTAAAGTTACAGAGATGGACTTCTAAGTGGAACACCTCCAGAAACTTTATTGTTCAGACTTCATTGCAGATGCTCTCTCCTAAAATGAGGAAAAGGACTTTGATTTGCTGTATGTGGAATTTATTAAAAACAAACAAAGTGGTCAGATTTTATTTCTGTCATAATGGAAAATTATGAGTAAGCTGCCAGAGAATATCATTTCTGGATAATGTAGAGATCTAATGAACTAGAGTCATCCAGTTTGGATAGCCTCATCTTCCAAATTATCCCCTTGAGGCAATGAGGATATAACCACTACTTTACTCAAGTTATATCTGTAGGCTAGAATGAGGGCAAGAAGTCCATGTGGCCTTTGCTAAGAGCAGGTCAGATAGAATAGTGGGAGAAGTTGATGAGTTCCAGTGGCTCTGGAATGGAGATACAGAAGCCTGTATGGAATTCCACTATCATCTCATGGATGTAGCAGATGTCTGCCTGGGACCGCTTCATTTCTGTTTGCTATTTTTGTTTTATGCTATATCTTTCTCCATAAAGAATAATAGTAAGCCCTGTGAAAGGTGTACTTATCTAAAGAGCCAGCCAAAAAGGAGGGAGGGACGTGGGAAGACTATGTCATCCTTCATAGCCATGTGCAATTATTGCTGGCAGATGGAAGAAGAAGCTGATTTTATGTTTTGTTTTGTAAAGTGCACAAGTAGATTCCATTTCTGGAACAGTGTATCCAACAGAAATTGTTCCTTTTCTTGAACTCTGAAATAATTTAATTGTAAATTCCCTGGAGCTGAGAGTCTTCTTTCTCCCTCCCCCCATGGTTTTTTTTTTTTAAGATTTATTTATTTTAGAGAGAGAGAGAGTGTGCTCACACGCATGTGCACACACGAGCGGTGGGGGAGGGGCAGAGGGAGAGGGAAGGAGAATCTCAAGCAGACTGCACACTAAGTGGAGAGCCCAATGAGAGGCTCAGGCTTACCACCTTGAGATCACAATAGGAGTCAACAAGTATGAGGCTCAACTGACTGCACCACCCAGGTGCCCCTACCACCATAATTTTTTTATAATCTTTTAATTTCTCTTATTAGTTTGTTCAACTCTCTTAATCTTTTTAATGTATGTGATATAAGAAGCTATATTATATTTTCATTATAACCTTATAGTGGTATGCATCAAAACTTCTAATAATCAAGGATCTGTGAATATTGATAATACATGTATCACCAAAATGGGAATTTATATTTGTGAAATATAGTAGATTTATGGCTCTGAGGTTTTGTTGGTCAAATACATGCCTCTTTGAGAGAGAGAGGGTTATGTTTTGTTTTGTTTTTGATGATGGTTGTTAAAAAAGTACACTAACATGATTTAAATACAGTTGGTGAAACAAGATACTATCACACTTGATCATTGTTATTTTAGCAACACAGATTCTACCTGTGCATAGAGAGATTGAGGAAAACGAGAAAAAGAAGGATGGGTAATAATGGAAGGCAAAGGCACTGGTCAGATGCTTTCATCAAGTCATGCTTAGTTCATATTCTCAAGTAACTTAAAATTGCAGTTCTCAGCAGCACTTTAAACCATTATGATCTCACACACTGCTTTATATTTGCTTCATAATGTAAGCAAAGTTAAGACAATGAAATAGTATTTAGTGTATTTGACTACTGGGGATTCAGGGAATTCGTGGACTTTGGAAGTTAAGTAAATGGACTCTCACTTGCTGTGTCAACATTAGATCTTTTTATGTGGATATAGCACTTATCACACTGCATTGTAAATACTGAGAAGCCCTCCCCTCTCCACTAAACCATCTCCTTGCCTTTTTGTTTGTATATCCATGGCACCTAGCCCAGTGTCTGGCACATCGGATAATGAATGTTTGTTAAATGAAAGACTGGTATCTGGAGATAGATTGAGTGGATTTCTGACATTTTGACATTGTTATGTGAAGCTTACTGTGGCATTTTTATCCTAAATGTAGTTTTAAAGAGTGGTACAGATAAAGTAGATTGGATGACTATGAATGAAAAATTCCCACATGAGTGAAAAATTGCCTTCTATTTTTAAGAAGTTCTGTTTTGTTTTTTAAGTGAGAACATTGATCCTTTTTGAATACAGATAAGAGTTGGATGAAGTAGATGAAATAAAGATGGCCTGGAAATCAACAAATGATGGAACAGGTGGAAAGAATGTACTTAGAACATGGGAAAATAGACTAACAGCATTTTGTAAAATCACAAAAGAACAGAAAAAGTCTTGGCAGTATTACTGGCTTGAAGGTTATCTGATAAGGTAACATAAGTAGTGAGAGCCTTTTACTACTCTACCCTTGTCTTGGCAGGGAAGTCACAGAACACTTTAGTTTCTTTTTATCAGCATGATTGATGTAGCAGGCATTTAGCACTTACGAAGAATGTGGCACGGGGTGGAGGGGGGTGGATTCTGAATGCCCAGCCCTTTTATGTTACTGTTCATTGTTCCTTCTTAGTTTATTCTACTCAATCCTTTCTGTAACTGGTACTGAGGTGGGCGCTAGGGGACGAAATCATAACAATCAAAAGAGCACAGTTCTTCCCTTTAAGCTTTTAACATAACAAGAAGACAGATACTTATTGTTTGGTTATTATTTATTTAAGTTATATAATAAAGATACATGTAGATTATATTACAGCACTGAAAGGATACAATTATTTCTTCTTTGGGGATTGGAAGAAGAATGTACTCTTTGGTCTGGATCTAGAACAATCATTACAGGTTGACAGTGAAGGGACATTTCTGGTAGAGGGAAAACTTGATCAACAAAAACATGGAGACATGAATGTGCAAGACTTATCCAGGAATAAGGTGTAGTTTCCTGAGGTATCATATAATAGTGAGTGTTTTCTCTGCCAGTGATCACTTTTATTGTATTTCTCCCAAGGACTCTCTGTTTTGGGGAAAAATAGCTAACTGAACTTCTTAGTATTACTGTTTCTTTTTCAGCATTGATCCAGATTAATCATTCATAGTAATTGGGTATTTGTAAAAATAATAAACATGTAAATTTCTATTACAGTGTGATGCTGATAAACAGAGAAATTAAGTAAACTTGTTGGCAGATGGTTTTCATTTCACATGTCAACTCTGATTGGTCATGACTCCCTGAAACATTTGCAAAGGTTTTGAGTCCTGTCTGGGTTTAGTGGAAAAGATGAGATGATCGATAGTGATTTCTCCCATGGGCCCAGAAGAAGGGTGTGGTACTTTATGTACCACACCTGCTGTTTCTGCTGTGAATCCAAAAGTGCTCTTTATTTTTTACTGATAACGTAATTTTAGCTGTTATTCCCTACTTAGGGCAAAGGTTGACTGTACACCAAATATGTTTAATTTTAGTTCTGTGATGACACATGATGTTATCAACAACCAATCAGAGCTTCTGATTGACATAAAAACTACTGAGTTGATACAATTCTGGCCAGAAGCTGAGCACTTGAGATTTTAAATTAGCTTGTGGGGATTTATCATAGATAAAAGAACATTTTGAGATATTCACAGCACAAAAACCTTTACTGCATTTTTCACAGCTATTAGAGGATCTAGTACTTCTAGGTTAGAAGCCTGTCAGGAAAATGGTAGGGAAAATGTTTCAGGAGACTGGAACATCTTTGGGATCAGTTTGATGTTTGATGAACAACCCTTTAATCTGTGTTTAGGAGTTTGAACTTTATGTATTGAATAGTGACCAGACATTTTAAAGTGGAGAAATAACACAGTCTGATGTTTCTTTCAGAAAGAAAATTCTGGTAGCAATATTGAGAATGGGTTTGGGAAGGCTGGAAGGTTCTTGTCTGAATTCATTTCCACCATTTTCTGGAATCTCAATTCCTCTTTGGTAACTTGAAAACCTCTTAGTTGGTGTATTTCAATTCATTTTGCTTAATTTTGCTTCTTTTAAAGCTACAGTCACACTTACCTTCTTCTTCTTTTTTTTTTTTTTTTACTGTGGGACATCTTCACTTCATTTCCTTATCTTTCCAAGAAGGTACTGTAGACTGATGTATACCAGCATATGTAATGGAATTGCTCTTAAGGCGGATAGTGGTGTTCTAAGTGTTAGATTTGAATGCTGCTCTTCATTTCTCCCTCCTGGAACTATCTGTGGCATTTGACGTTGTTGGCCATATAGCTCTTTAAGCTGCTCTCCTTTGAATCCCTCAGTGTTATTCTTTCCTGTTTCTCCTATCTTTCTAGTTGTGTTTTTTCAGTCTTCATAGTCTTCTTTTCTTCTCCCTACACCTTAAACATTGCTTTTCCTTAGAGTTCTGTCCTTTGGTATTCTTTTCTTTCTGTTTTCCAAGCTCTTCCTGATGAAACTCAATCATATCTGTGACAACTCTAAAATCTGTGTATTCTCTAGGTTCATATTTTCAGTTGTGGTCTTATTTGTGGCACAGCTACCTGAAATTAAACGTTTTGGAAATCAATCTTGTTATGTTTGCTAAAGCATAACCGAGGAGAGAAGCAGACTCTGCACTGAACACAGTGTGATGTGGTGCTAATCTTACCACCCTGAGATCATGACCTGAGCCAAAACTAAGAGTTGGACACTTAGACTGTGCCACCAAGGTACCCCTGTCATGAGAATCTTAAGAGATTACATACATATGCTTTGGGGCACAGAGTAACATGGTCCACACAGTGATTATAATTAGAAAATTTCAGGGCACCTGTGTGGTTCAGTCAGTTGAGCACCTGCCTTTGACTCAGGTCATGATCCCATGGTCCTGGCATCGAGTCCTGCATCAGGTTCCTTGCTCAGCAGGGAGCCTGCTTCTCCTTCTGTCTGCCGCTCCCCCTGCTTATGCTCTCTCTCACTCTCCCTCTGACAAATAAAATCTTAAAAAAAAGAAAGAAAGAAACTTCACTGTTAATCCTCAATATGATTGGTTGTTTAACTCCCTTGATCATTAAGTCTTACTTATTATACTTTTTAGTCTCTAAAATCTCTTTCTCCCTCATTCTCCTCTTTACAATATTGTCAGAGTGAACTTTCAAAAAATAAACACAACTACTCAGTGCTATTGTTCTCATTCTTTAAAACATTTCATTTTTGATAGCACAGACAACACTCTAGCACTTTAGGATGGCATATGATGTCCTTTCTACAGTTCTTATCCAAATCAGTTTTTTTTGGCCACATTTAGTACACCTTTCTTCCTGAATTTCACTAGTGCTCAAGCTTCAGTGAATTCTTCCTATTCATTGATGTTTCTGTACCTTAACACTTGCTGTTACCTTGGTCTGGAACAAGGTTTAACTACATTGTACTTGCTTTTCAGGATCCAGTACTCGTTTCTTCTCTGCTGTGGATCCCATTACCAGTTGATCTCAGGCAGGGTTAGTTAGTCCTTTATTGTTTAGCACATCAAATTGCATTTTTCTTGCTTGTTAGATTCTTCTAGATGGGAAAGTTCCTGAGACCAGGACATTATCTTATCTTTTTATTCTCCCTTGAGTCTAAAACAAGACTTAATGCCCTGCATAATTATTTGCTGAATTGGAAATAACTAAGTTTTCTAAAAGCTCAAGTAACCAAGTGGATGGTGATACTCTACTCTTAACTGAAACATGGAGGGACAGATTTGGGTTTTGAGCATGTTTACGTTGAGATATTTATGTTACATTTAGGAAATGCTTAGGAGATATTTGAAAATAGGACACAGGAAAAGCAGATCTGAGTGTCTCTAGTAATTTGGTGATACTGCAAATCATGGAAATTGTTGAGGCCACATGTAGATAGAAGAGAAGACATATGAGAAGATAGTTCCACTAGTGACTAGGGTCAAGGAACAAGAAGAGAAATAGAACTGATGGCAGTTAATTTTCTTCCTCTTTAATAAGATGTAATGGCTTGGAAATAAATTTAGGGAAACAGATATTATTTTTTTAAGGATCATTTATATATATGTATTTCTTTAAAAATGGGGTTAATAAATTTTCTTTAAAAGATTTATTAATTTTTTAAAATTTTATTTATTTATCAGAGAGAGAGAGGGAGCGAGCACAGGCAGACAGAATGGCAGGCAGAGGCAGAGGGAGAAGCAGGCTCCCTGCCGAGCAAGGAGCCCGATGTGGGACTCGATCCCAGGACGCTGGGATCATGACCTGAGCCGAAGGCAGCTGCTCAACCAACTGAGCCACCCAGGCGTCCCAATTTTTTTTTTTTTGAGAGAGAGAGAGAGGGAGAGTGAGTCGCAAGCAGACTCCACACTGAGTGTGGAGCCTGATGGGAGACCAATCTCATGATCCTGAGATCATGACCCAAGCCAGAACCAAGAGTTGGTTGCTCATCCAACTGTGCCACCCAGTCACCCCAATGGGATTAGTACATATTTTTAAGAATGAACAAAAGAGGACGCCTGGGTGGCTCAGTGGGTTAAGCCACTGCCTTCGGCTCAGGTCATGATCTCAGGGTCCTGGGATCAAGGCCCGCATCGGGCTCTCTGCTCAGCAGGGAGCCTGCTTCCTCCTCTCTCTCTGCCTGCCTCTCTGCCTGCTTGTGATCTCTCTCTGTCAAATAAATAAATAAAATCTTTAATTAAAAAAAAAGAATGAACAAAAGAGAGGGAATTAAGATAGTGGAGGACTAGAGGACCCTAAATTGGACCCTCAAACAGCTAGATAGTTATCAAATCATTCTGAACACCTGCAAAATCAACTGGAAATCTGAGAAAAGAAATGCAATTCTACAGATAGGAAAGCAATCACTTTTGCAAGGTAGGAGATGGGGAGACTTGAATCTGAGATGATATATTGGAGGCTATGATGAAGGGGAGGGAGCTTGCTTAAGAAGGCTACCACAGGGCGCCTGGGTGGCTCAGTTGGTTGGGCGACTGCCTTCGGCTCAGGTCATGATCCCAGAGTCCTGGAACCGAGTCCCGCATTGGGCTCCCTGCTCCATGGGGAGTCTGCTTCTCCCTCTGACCTTCTCCTCTCTCATGCTCTCTCTCACTGTCTCTCTGTCAAATAAATAAATAAAATCTTAAAAAAAAAAAAAAAAAAGGCTACCACAAAGCATTATAAGCAGTGGAACACAAAATCAGAACTTTTAGAAGCCTGCTACAGTGTGGTAGTCCCTGGCTTAAAGGTGCCTAGGTGGCAAAACAGGGCAGAATCCCAGGTGGGAGTTTGGTATCAGGATCCCTGGAGTCACAAGAAGAACAGGGGTGCCTGAGTGTGGCAGGTTTCCCAGGTACAAGAGTGGGGAACATGGCTGAAAACAGCAAGTTTAGGTGCTGGCTTTCTGCTCTGGGTTGCCATAAACCCAGGAACTGCTACACAGTTGTGTAGCAGCTCTCTTGGCTGGTGTCAAGCAAAAGGCAGAAGCATGGTGGGAGGAATAGCACAGGTCTGTGTGACCAGAAACTGTAAAATGTGGAGTTTTGAAACTCAGTGGTGTGCCTGGGATAAAAATGCTTGATCCCAGGCCGGGTGAATGCAGAGTTCAGACAGAAACCAGGGAGATGAGAGTGATTGACTGCTTTTCTGTGAGAGCCCACTGGTCTGAACTTTCAGTTTTAGGACTAGAGAGCAGGGTGCTGCCATTTTTTCCCCACCCATCAGTGCTGAAGCCTTCAGAGAGCAAAACAGTGCCACATAGTGGAACCCAGAGCAGCTTGTGCTGAGCCTGGGCCCCTGGCAAGGGAGGCACATTTCTACTAGGGCAAGGCACTTGAGAATCAGTGCCATAGGCCCCTCTTCCAGAAGATGACCAGGAACAAGTGGCTTGCACCAAATTTACTGATCATAGATGGCTACAGCTCTTGGGGAAAATAGTATATATAGCATTTGTGAGTTTTGTTTTTTTTTTATTCTTTAGTCTTTAAGTATCCTTTTCTTGTTATTATTTTTTCAATTTCTATTTTTATATATATGTATATATATATTTTATTCTTTGTTTCTTTTCCTTGTATTTTATTTTTGTGTATATATATATATATATATGTGTGTGTGTGTGTGTGTGTGTGTATGTATATAAATTTTCTTTCTTATTTTGAGATCTAGTTTCCTTTAACAAGCAGACCAAAACACACCCAGGATCTAGTGTTTTGTTTTATTTTTTTTGTTTCTTATTTATTTTTCTTCTTGTTTTTGTTTTTTTCTGATTTATTTTGTGTGTGCATTTTTTTTTCTGTTGTTATTGTTATTCTTATTGTTGTTTTTCTCATTCTTTCTTCTATTCTTTTCTGGACAAAATGATGAGACTGAGAAATTTCCCCCAAAAGAAAGAACAGGAGGTAGTACTCACTGCCAGGGATTAAATCAGTATGAATATAAGTAAGATGTCTGAACTAAATTTAAAACAACTATTATAACGATACTAGTGGGCTTGAAAAAAGCATAGAAGACACTATAGAACCCCTTACTGTAGAAATAAAAGAACTAAAATCTAGTCAGGCAGAAAATAAAAATGCTATTACTGAGATGCAGTCCCAAATGGAGGCTATAAAAATGAGGATGAAATAGACAGAAGAAAGAGTCAGTGATGTAGATGATAAAATGGTGGAAAATAAGCTGAAAAGAAGAAAGAAAACTACTGGATCTTGAAAGGAGACTTAGAGAACTCAGTGATTCCATAAGTGAAATAATATCCAAATAATAAGGGTCTCAGAAGATGAAGAGCAGGAGAGAGGGGCAGAAGGTTTATTTGAACAAATTATAGCTGAGAACTTCCCTAACCTGGGGAAGGAAAGAGGCATTTAAGTCCAGGAGGCACAGAGAACCACCCCCCTCAAAATCAGTAAAAATAGTTCAACACTTCAACATATAATAGTGAAGTCTGCAAATTTCAAAGATAAAGAGAAAATTCTGAAAGTAGTTTGAGGCAAGAGGCCCTTAATCTGCAAGGGAAGAAACAAGGCTGGCAACAGACCTGTCCACAGAGACCTGGCAGATCAGAAAGGACTGGCATGATATATACTCAATATGCTAAATGGGAAAAATATGCAGCCAAGAATACTTTATCCAGCAAGAATTCAGATTAGAAGGAGAGCTAATGAGTTTCTAGGACAAACAAAAACTAAAGGAATTTGTGAACAGTAAACCAGCCCTGCAAGAGCTATTAAAGGGGATCCTTTGAATGAAGAGAGAGCCCCAAAGTAACAAAGATTAGAAAGAAACAGAGAGAATGTACAGGAACAGTGACTTTACAAGTAATACAATGGTAGTAAATTCATATCTTTTAATAATGTAAATGGAGTAATGCTCCAATCAAAAGACACAGGGTATTAAAATGGATAAAAAAATAAGACCCATCGATACACTGTTTATAAGACATTCAATTTAGACCAAAAGACACCTCCAGAGTGAAAGTGAAGGGTTGGAGCACCATTTATCATGCCAGTGAATATCAAAAGAAAGCTGGAGTAGCCATCCTTATATCAGACAAACTAGAGTTTATTTTATTTTATTTTATTTTATTTTATTTATTTATTTGAGAGAGAGACAGTGAGAGAGAGCATGAGCGAGGAGAAGGTCAGAGAGAGAAGCAGACTCCCCATGGAGCTGGGAGCCTGATGCGGGACTCGATCCCAGGAATCCAGGATCATGACCTGAGCCGAAGGCAGTCGTCCAACCAACTGAGCCACCCAGGCGTCCAGACAAACTAGAGTTTAAACCAAAAACTATACTGAGAGATAAAGAAGGGCACTATAGCATAATAAAAGGGTCTATCCAACAAGAAGATTAACAATTGTACATATTTATGCCCCTAACTTGGGAGTAGCCAAATATATGAACCAATTAATAACAAAATTAAAGAAACTTACTGATGATAATACAATATAATAATAAAATAATAATGTCTGTCATAGCAAAATATAGATCAGTTAAACAGATCAACAAGGAAACAAGAGTTTTGAATGATACACTGGGCCAGGTGTACTTAACAGATATAGTCATCCTAAAGCAATAGTATACACATTCTTCTCGAGTACATATGGAACATTTTCCAGAATAGATCACATGCTGGGCCACAAATCAGGTCTCAACCAGTACAAAAAAAATCCAAGATTATGCCATGCATAATTCTCAGACCACTATGCTTTAAAACTTGAAGTCAACCACAAGAAAAAATTTGGAAGGACCACAAATACATGGAGGTTAAAGAGCATCCTACTAAATAACGAATGGTGGGTGGGGAGGGGGCACCGGCATGGCTTAGTTGGTTATGCATATGCCTTCGGCTCAGATCATGATGCCAAGGTCCTGAGATTGAGCCTGTGTCAGGCTCCCTGTAGGGAGCCTGCTTCTCCCTCTCCTCCCTACTCATGTTCTGTCTTACTATCTCTGTCGGTCTCTCAAATAAATAAATAGAATCTTTATTTATTTATTTATTTTTAAAAGATTTTATTAATTTATTTGACAGACAGAGATAGGCTGAGAGGCAGGTAGAGAGAGAGAGAGGAGGAAGCAGGCTCCCCGCCGAGCAGAGAGCCTGACACGGGGCTCTATCCCATGACACTGGGATCATGACCTGAGTCGAAGGCAGAGGCTTTAACCCACTGAGCCACCCAGGCGCCCCAATAAATAGAATCTTTATTTTTATTTTATTTTATTTTATTTTTTTAAAAGATTTTTATTTATTTATTTGTCAGAGAGAGAGAGAGTGAGAGCGAGCACAGGCAGACATAGTGGAAGGCAGAGTCAGAGGGAGAAGCAGGCTCCCTGCGGAGCAAGGAGCCCGATGTAGGACTCGATCCCAGGACGCTGGGATCATGACCTGAGCTGAAGGCAGCTGCTTAACCAACTGAGCCACCCAGGCGTCCCTAAATAGAATCTTAAAAAAAAAAAAAAAGAATGACTGCGTAAACCAGGAAATTAAAGAAGAATTTTTAAAAAATGCACAGAAGCAAATGAAAGTGAAAATACAACAGTTCAGAACCTTTGGGATGCAGCAGAGGTGGTCCTAAGAGGGAACTATATAGCAACACAGGCCTTTCTTAAGAAACAAGAAAAGTCTCAAATGCACAACCTAACATTACACTAAAAGAGCTGGAGAAAGAACAGCAAATAGGGTGCCTGAGTGGCTCAGTCAGTTAAATAACTGACTCTTGATTTCAGCTCAGGTTATGATCCCAGAGTCCTGGGATCAAGCCCCAAATTAGGCTATTAGGCTTACCACTCAGCAGGGAGTCTGCTTCTCTCCCTCTTCCTCTGCCCTCCCCCCTAACATGTGTACTCTCTCTTTCTCTCTAATTAAACAACAACAACAACAACAAAAACCCCACCAGAAACAGCAGATAAAGCCTAAATCCAACAGGAGAAGAGAAAGAATAAAGACCAGAGCAGAAATCAATGATACAGAAATTTAAAAACCTGTAGAACAAATCAGTGAAACTAGGAGCTTGTTCTTTGAAAGACTTAATAAGATTGATAAACTGCTAGCCAGGCTTATCAAGAAAAAGAAAGGAAGGACCCAAGTAAATAAAATCATGAATGAAAGAGGAGAGATCACAACCAACATCAAAGAAATACCGTTTTAAAAAACACATTATAGGGCAATTATATGCCAACAAATTCGGTAATCTGGAAGAAGTGGTTCATTCCTAGAAACATACAAACTACCAAAACTGAAACAGGAAGAAATAGAAAATCTGAACAGAACCATAACCACCAAGAAAATTGAAGCAATAATTAAAAATCTCCTAACAAACAAGAGTCCAGGACCAGACGGCTTCCCAGGGGAATTCTACGAGCATTTTAAAGAAGAAATAATAACCAGTTCTTCTGAAACTGTTTAAAAAAACAGAAATGGAAGGAAACTTCTAAACTCTTTCAGTGAGGCCAATATTACCTTGATCCCTAAACTAGACAAAGACCCCACCAAAAAGGAGAATTACAGACCACTATCTCTGATGAACATGGATGCAAAAATTCTCACCAAGATACCTAGCCAGTAGAATTAAACAGTACAATAAAAGGATGATTCGTCACGACCTAGTGGGATTTATTCCAGGGCTGCAAGGGTGGCTCAGCATCAACAAACCAATCAGTGTGATACACTACATTAATAAAAGAAAGGACAAAAACCATATCCTCTCAGTAGATGCAGAAAAAGCATTTGACAAAGCACAGCATCCTTTCTTGATTAAAACTCTTAACAGTGTAGAGATAAGGGTACATACCTCAATATCATAAAAGCCATCTATGAAGAACACAGCAGATATCGTTCTCAATGGGGAAAAACTGAGGGCTTTTCCCCTAAAGTCAGGAACACAACAGATATGTCCACCATCACTACTGTTGTCCAACATAGTACTAGAAGTCCTAGCCTCAGCAATCAGACACAAAATGAAATAGAATGCATCTGAATCAGCAAAGAAGTCAAACTCGCACTTTTCCCAGATGATATGATACTCTGTGTGGAAATCCCAAAGACTCCACCTCAAAATTGCTAGAACTCATACAGGAATTCAGCAAAGTGGCAAATCCGTTGCGTTTCTGTACACTAACAATGTGACAAAAGAAAGAGAAATCAGAAGTCAGTCTCATTTACAATTGCACCAAAAACTATAAGATAATTAGGAATAAACCTAACAAAAAGGGCAAAGGATCTATACTCAGAAAACTATAGAACACTCATGAAAGAAATTGAGGAAGACACAAAGAAATAGAAAAATGTTCCATACTCATGGATTAGAAGAACAAATATTGTTAAAATGTCTATGCTACCTAGAGCAATCTATACATTCAGTGCAATCCCTATCAAAATACAACCAACTTTTTTCACAGCTGGAACAAATAATCCTAAATTTGTATGGAACCAGAAAAGAGTCTGAATAGCCAAAGGAATGTTGAAAAAAGGAAACCAAAGCTGATAGCATCACATTCCGGACTTCAAGCTATCTTACAAAACTAAAATCATCAAGACAATGTGGTACTGGCACAAAAACAGAAAAATAGATCAGTGGAACAGAATAGAGAACCCAGAAATGAACCCCCAACTCTATGGTACTATTCTTCAGCAAAGCAGGAAAGAATATCCAATGGAAAAAAGTTTCTTCAACAAGTGGTGCTGGGAAAATTGGACAGCCACATGTAAAAGAATGAAACTGGACCATTTTCTTACACCATACAGAAAAATAAACTCCAAAGGGATAAAAGACCTAAATATGAGACAGGAATCCATCAAAATCCTATTAAAAATTTGGCGTTTTTTGGAGTTGCTGCCCAGCAAGCAGCAACTCTCTGACCTTGGCCATGGCAACTTCTTACTAGACATATCTCCAAAGGCAAGAGAAACAAAAGCAAAAATGAACTATGGGGTGGGGGATGCCTGGGTGGCTCAGTCGTTAAGCATCTGCCTTCAGCTCAGGTCATGATCTCAGGGTCCTGGGATCGAGCTCCGCATCGGGCTCCCTGCTTGGCAGGAAGCCTGCTTCTCCCTCTCTCACTCCCCCTGCTTGTGTTCCCTCTCTTGCTGTGTCTCTGTCAAATAAATAAATTAAATCTTAAAAAATGAACTACTGGGACTTCATCAAGATAAAAAGCTTTTGCACAACAAAAGAAATAGTAAAACTAAAGGCAACCTATGGAATGGGAAAAGATATTTGCAAATGACTTAGCAGATAAAGGGCTAATATTCAAAATCTGTAAAGACCTTTTTGAACTCAATACCCAAAGAACAAAAAATACAGTCAAGAAATAGGCAGAAGACATGAACAGACATTTCTCCAAAGAACACATACAGATGGCCAATAGACACATGAAAAATGCTCAACATCACTTGGCATCAGGGAAATACCAATCAAAACCACAATGAGGTGTACCACCTCCCACCTATCAGAATGGCTAAAATTAACAACTCAAGACGGGGAGGATGTAGAGAAAGGGGAACCCTCTTACACTGCTAGTAGGAATCCAAACTGGTACAGCCACTCTGGAAAGCAGTATGGGTTTTCTGTGACAAGTTAAAAATAGAGATACGCTACAACTAGTGATTGCACTACTAGGTATTTATCCAAGGATACAAACAGTAATTTGAAGGGGCACATGTGCCCCAGTATTTATAGCAGCATTATAAACAGTAGCCAAATTATGGAATGAGGCCACAAGTCCATCAGCTGATGACTGGATAAAGATATGGGGTATATATATATATGTATATGTGTATATATGTATATATATCCACTGGAGTATTACTCAGCCATCAAAAAGAATGAAATTGTGCCATTTACAATGATGTGGATGGAACTTATTTATTATGTTAAGTAAAATAAATCAGAGACAAATACCTCTGATTTCACTCATATATGGGATTTAAGAAACAAAGATGAACATAGAGGAAGGGAAAGAAAAATAAGATAAAAGTAGAGAGGGAGGCAAACCATAAGAGACTCTTTTTTTTTTTTTAAGATTTTATTTATTTATTTGACAGAGATCACAAGTAGGCTGAGAGGCAGGCAGAGAGAGAGGAGGAAGCAGGCTCCCTGCGGAGCAGAGAGCCCAATGTCGGGCTCGATCCCAGGACCCTGGGATCATGACCTGAGCCGAAGGCAGAGGCTTTAACCCACTGAGCCACCCAGGCGCCTCCCATAAGAGACTCTTAAAGATAGGAAACAAACTGAGGGCTGCTAGAGGAGAGGTGGTTGGGGGTAAGGGGTTACTGGGTGATGGGCTTTAAGGAGGGCACTTGTTGTAATGAGCACTGGGCATTATATGCAACTGATGAATCACTAAATTCTGCCCTGAAACTAATAATATAGTATGTGCTAACTAAATGGAATTTACAGAATTTTTAAAAAATGTACAAAATATATTATATTTTTATATATTTTTGATTCCTGGCCTTTAACGTCCTAAAATGGTTTCTACTGTCTGTGTAACTGAAAATTTTTACTGTAAAGGTGGCTGCAATATCAAATTATTGCAATTATGTATCTTGAGATCAAACAGTTCATTATTTCTTTCAAGGGCAAGAACGTAATATATTTTTGCCTCTGGGGAGGGGGGAGAATGATCATTTTCCTAAGAGAAGGAAGGATTCAGTGCTTTCTTTGCTTGTGGGTTTCCTCTTGTTCACTTTTGATCTAGATATTGGTGGTTATGTTCCAGTCCTCCTGCATGTGCCCACAAGGATTGGGAGTGGAGTGGACACCAGCAGAAGCACCATTTTTTCCTGTAGACATTAGAAACAAGGAGCTTTTTGCCCTGCTTGTCAAGGCTCAGGACAGAGAGGAGGAAGAAACAAGTATAAAGGTTTTGGTTTTGGAAAGAAGTTGGAATCTCCTGACCCTGGGACCTTAAGATCCACAAAATTGCTGAAAGAAAAAGTACTACCTTATTGAAAGGTAAGACATTAAACTGTTTTAAGGTTTAAGCCGTTTTAGCCACAGTAGCATGTTTTCATAAGCTGTGAAATCAAGCAGTCATTTCCGCTAAGTCAAGGTTTTTGTGAAATAATCACCCATCCAGCCTTCCTGGTGAGATAAAGACCTGTATGGCTCAAGGGATGTTTATAGTGAGGGAGAGCTTTTATAAAATTGTACTCATTTTTTAAATGACATTTACTGAATGCCAGGCACTGTGGTAGGCCTTGGATATACAGAGATTAAAGTGTCAGTCACCCTACCTATCTTCCAGAAGTTCTTATTCAAGGAAAGAAAAAAACCCTGATGATTACAATGTGATAAGTGCTATAATAAGTAGGTCACATGTGTAATATAAGAGTGGTCTAAATCTGAAGCAGTTATGTTGGTGCCCTAAAGGATTAATGGAAGCTCTTGAGGCTGGAAGAAAGGGATGGATATTTGAGGTAGAGGGAGTTATATGTTTAAAAACATAGGTATGAAAGAGTGTGCTGTATTGTAAGAACACACCAAATTGCAGAAATTACCTGATGTTTGCTGTGGGGCAGAAGAGGGGCAAGTGATGAGATGTTGCTAGGTGGGAGTGGATTAATTATGGAGGTCTTGTTGGATGCTAGGGAATTTTTAGCTTACTTAATAAGCCATGGGGCAGCACTGAAGATGAAAACAATTGTGGGACTACCTGAGTTTTAAGATGGATAGGAGAAAAAATAAGTATAATGGTTTTAAAATAAGTATGTGCCTGTAGCTCTCAGTGGGGTCCCAGTCTCTTGTCTTGTCTTTTTTAATATTCCTCTATCCTTGTGTTCTTACTAGATTGATTCTAAACTTTGTAGGTTACTGGAGAGTAGGATTTTGATTTAGACTATTGAGAACTAACTCTCCAATTTGTGCCAACCTGGAACACCTTCCAAAGTGTATTCTGCATGTCTCAACCTAAAATAATTTTCTTCATTCTGGAGAGAAAGCTGTAAACCCAAGAGTAAAGATGTTGGTTAACTAATGCTGTAACAAGGCGGTGGCCAACTCTTCTTGTCTTTAAAAACAAGATCATAAATTTATAGTGACCCTCCCCCCCACCATGGAAAAGAAAATCATCCTAAGAGAAGTCAGACTTGATCCTGAAATCTTCTGCGGGAATTAGTTAATTTGAGGACTTATTAGAGGGTCCTGGTTGCAGGAGAGACGCCAGACACAAGGTACAGATTTTGGAGTGGCTGTTTGTTGAAGTGTTAGTTGACCATCCTATTTTAGAGGAGCTCAAGACTCAGTAAAGTAAGTCACACATTTAGGGACCAGGGAGAAGATGGTGACCCTAGTGGAAGATCTGGGTGAACTGTTCGAATAGGGATTTCTGCATTCTGTGGATTGTGACCTTTACTAAGATAAAGGAAAAAAGAAGGAAGGATATTATTATTGGATCTGTGACATTCACATAGTAGATTTTAATGACATTCAAAGATCTTGCTGTATACTTTAACCAGAAGGAATACAGTCAAGTTGGGCAAATGGCTCTATATAGATAAGGATGCTGGAGATCTGTTGGAATCTGACCTCAGTATGGCAGTTGGTTTCAAAACGACATGTAATCTAGTTGGAACAAGGAGAAGAATCATATTTGAAGAAATACATTTCAAAAGTCATCTGCTAAGATTGGGAAGCTGAATTAAAAGTCACAGATTCTAGGCCAAAAGCAGAACATTTCTATAAAATTAGTCCAAAAAGCAAAAACTGGAGGGAAAAATCAAAAAATTCTTAAAAGATGTCTTGAGGTACTCAAAATGAGATATATCAAGAGTAGTAGGCTTTAGGGGCGCCTGGGTGGCTCAGTGGGTTAAAGCCTCTGCCTTCAGCTCAGGTCATGAACCCGGGGTCCTGGGATCGAGCCCTGCATCGGGCTCTCTGCTCAGCAGGAAGCCTGCTTCCCTTTCTTTCTCTCTGCCTGCCTCTCTGCCTAATTGTGATCTCTGTCAAATAAATAAATAAAACCTTAAAAAAAAAAAAAAAGAGTTGTAGGCTTTTATCTTCAGAGCTATCTGTGACCTATAAAGTTTCTGTCTGTCCTATAAAGTTTTACCCTCTTTAGGTTAGAAGCTCTAAAGTATGATAATTGCTTATAGAAAGAATAATACATTGACAATTGAGGTGTGTGGCAGTTATCACAGAAAATCTTTTTTGATAGAAAGGAACATTCAAGGAGTAAATCTGAAAATGATAACAGCCTGAGCTCAGCCCTCCTTATAGAACAGTTCTCATACTGACCCTCTAAATAGTCCTATAGAATAGAATTTAAATATATTTATATTTAATTCTACTAGATACTAGTTTATCTAGTTTGAAATTCTAGTCAGAGGTAAAAAATATTTTGAAGGTACTGAACCTAAGAGAATTGTCATTCAAATTCAGAGTTTTTTTTTTTTTTTTTAAAGATTTTATTTATTTATTTGTCAGAGAGAGAGAGAGGGAGAGCAAGCACAGGCAGACAGAGTGGCAGGCAGAGTCAGAGGGAGAAGCAGGCTCCCTGCAGAGCAAGGAGCCTGATGTGGGACTCGATCCCAGGACGCTGGGATCATGACCTGAGCTGAAGGCAGCTGCTTAACCAACTGAGCCACCCAGGTGTCCCAAGAGTTTTTTCTTTTTTTAAAATATTTTATGTATTTATTTGACAGAGAGAGATCACAAGTAGGCAAAGAGGCAGGCAGAGAGAGAGAGAGAGAGAGAGAGGAAAGCGGGCTCTCTCTGCTCAGCAGAGAGCCCGATTTGGGACTTGATCCCAGGACCCTGGGATCATGACCTGAGCCGAAGGCAGCGGCTTAACCCACTGAGCCACCCAGGCGCCCCGTCAGAGTTTTTTTTTTTTTTTTTTAATTTCTTTAAAAAATTTTTTTTTAAATTTAGGATTTTAATTATTTGAGAAAGAGCATATACAAGGCAGGGGAGGAGCAGAGGGACAGAGGGAGAAACAGGCTCCCTGCTGAGCAGGCAGCCTGACACAGGGCTCAATCCTAGGACTCTAGGATCTTTACCTGAGTCAGAGCAGACATTTAACTGACTGAGTCCCCCAGGTGCTTCCAGAATTCTTAAAATATATATATATATATTTATTTATTTATTTATGAGAGAAAGTGCGTGTGCACAAGGAAAGAAACAGAGGAAGAGGGACAAGCAGACTCCATGCTGAGTGCAGAGCCCGAAATGGGGCTTGGATTTCAGGAGCCTAGATCATGACCTGAGCCAAAATCAAGAGTCAGGTGCTTTACTACTGCACCACCCAAATGCTCCACAAATTCAGAATTCTTAGTAGAAAATATGATTTTAATGGTACAGAAGAGATTTTGTCATTAGCATTGTCATTATTTTAAATCTAAGAAACTGCACGTTGGAGGATTAGGTGGTCCCTAATAGACCTAAGAGCCTCTGTCTGTGGTAGGAAAGCACTAAGTGTAGATTTTGAAATGCCTTTAGTTAAGTATTTGCAACTTTATGAATGTTGAATACTTCATCCTAGAAAGACATCCTCTAGGTTAAAAAAGGTTTTTTAAATTTTCCTAATGATTTATAGTATACTCCCTTATATAAGAGTAAAGAATTTGTTGTGGTTTTACTCTAACATTTTTTGAACAAAGAAAAAATGGGGGTGCATGGCTGGCTCAGTTGGCTGGCTATAACATGCAACTCTTAATCTCTGGATTGTGAGTTCAAGCCCCACATGGGGGTAGAGTTTACTTAAAAAAAAAAAAAAAGACAAAATAGGTTTCCTGTGTGACAAAGAAAAAAAAAAATCATAACCCAATTTAATTGTTCTTCAGTGTATGTAGCTCAGTAAGAGATTGGCATTTATCCCTATTTAAAATTAAAGGTTTTAAAAAGTGTTTTATTTGTGAACACTCAGAGTAGCATTTCAGAATGCTGTGATTTTTTTTTTTTAAAGATTTTATTTATTTATTTGACAGAGAGAAATCACAAGTAGTTGGAGAGGCAGGCAGAGAGAGAGAGAGGGAAGCAGGCTCCCTGCTGAGCAGAGAGCCCGATGCGGGACTCGATCCCAGGACCCTGAGATCATGACCTGAGCCGAAGGCAGCGGCTTAACCCACTGAGCCACCCAGGCGCCCCTGATTTTTTTTTTCAATGTGTTTGTAAGATTAAGAAGTATGTATATGTTAGTTTATTATGAGCTGGGCTGTGACAATGTTAATAATAGTATTATAGGGCGCCTGGGTGGCTCAGTGGGTTAAGCCACTGCCTTACAGGTCATGATCTCAGGGTCCTGGGATCGAGTCCCGCATCGGGCTTTCTGCTCTCTCTCTCTCTGCCTGCCTCTCTGTCTACTGTGATCTCTGTCTGTCAAATAAACAAATAAAATCTTTAAAAAAAATAATAGTATTATAATGTGTTATGTATTTGTAATGTGTTTTTGTATAATGTTGCCATTTGATATTCAAAACACTAAAACTAGTAGAGCAGATACTATCTGTTTTACAAATGAGGAAGAGTGAGGCTCAGAGAGGCTAAAAATACCACTTGAAGTCACAGAGTTAAACACCATTATATTGCATCAAGGCTTCTTTGAGATGAGCATAATTCAGTTTTATAGGCACAGACTGGCTTCGTCTGCATTTTATTGTCTTAATCATTGCTTTTAACAGAAAACTTTCTACACAAGGCTAGAAAAGGATTGTGAATATCCGTAGTAGAGACAAACATTTATTCCTATCAACAATTTTTTAAAAAAGATTTAATTTATTTATTTACTTGACAGAGATCACACGTAGACAGACAGGCAGGCAGAGAGAGGAAGAAGCAGGCTCCCTGCCGAGCAGAGAGCCCGACGTGGGGCTCTATCCCAGGACCCTGGGATCATGACCTGAGCCAAAGGCAGAGGCCTTAACCCACTGAGCCACCCAGGTGCCCCCCTATCAACAATTATTGAGAGAAGGTATCAACATGTTTTCTTAAGTTACAAGAACACAACATCCTTATTACCACCATAACACTGGCTAAAACGGCATGCTTAATAGTTATTAAAATGTTTTTCTTTTTCCAGGAGGACTAACAATACTTGAGAATTTGGAGAGATTACTTTTATTATGGTTATACCTAATATGAAAGTTCTAGAAACCAGTTAATATGTGCTTTTGAAGAGTGATAGGGAATTTTTTGATTCTGATAGTTTCACTTTTATTCAGATTAATTGTACATGGTTATAAAATTTTTTTTTTTTACTTAACAGATTATAAATTATGGCCATTTTCTGAAATACCCTATGAAATTGGGTATCTTGTTATTTTACAGGATGAAGAAACACGAAAAGATTATGACTACATGCTGGATCACCCAGAAGAGTACTATAGCCATTACTACCACTACTACAGCAGGCGCTTAGCCCCTAAAGTGGATGTTAGAGTTGTGATTTTGGTCAGTGTATGTGCTATTTCAGTGTTTCAGGTGTGTATTGATGGAGGTGTGTGTCTGCATGTGTGTACTTGAGTGCACGTTGCCTAGTGCTGGTTATTAAAAGTGAATTAGAAGTACCTTTTTGTAAAATTTTACCTGTACTTGAGGCTACTATTTTTTAGACTAGAAAAGTAATCATTTATTCAACCAACTTATTAACATTGGAATCTTTGTCAGTGGCAAATCCAAGAAATTGATGAATAACATCATTATATAATAAGAAAACCCAACAAAGATCTTTTTTTCATTGTTTCTTTTAGAGTATTTCCCTCCTAACCTGATAATATTACTTTTGTAGGACTTTTCAATGATTGCCCATTATATTTGTGAAAAACCTGAATTTCTTAATATGACCTGACAAGTCTTGGCCCCTATCCACCAAATGCCAGGAAGTGCTTGCCATCACTGTAACAACCAAAAATGTACCTTGCATTTCCACTGCCTGCTAAGGGCAGTTTTGCTTTGGTTGAAACTACTGAAATAGATTAAAATAGTAATCTTTGATGTTGTTTTAAATGTCGTAAAAATTTAACTTCAGCTTGAAATGAGTTTTTCCTACTGTTAAATTAACCACAGCTATCATGTCTTATTTTAGAGGAAAGGAACATGTCAGGTGACTAGAATGAATCAATTTGCTAGTCTGAAAAATGCTTCTCTAGTTTAATTCCCAGAAATAGGATTCACTTTATATGACAAAAAGAATTACTATTGAATACTAGGTTTGTGCATTTTAAATATATCTGCTTTTGCAGGAATATTTTCCTTTCAAAGGGGAAGCAGGGATAATTTTACCTTTCTGTTTTAGATATAATACCCTGGTAACATTTTTCCCCCTAGTCCTAATAGAGTGCTACTATAATATTTCAAGATATTATTGGTATAACTGCAGTATTCTTTCAGTAAAACAGCAAATGAAATGTGGAAATTGAAGAATAGGACGTTTCCTGACAATTAATGAAACCCTTTATGTATATTTATCAAATAAGTTATATGTTTTCCAGTCAAATAAGAGTTCAAACATGTTAGAATCCTTTACTTCAGAATATGATGAGCATTAACTGTATATATTGAGATGGTTTAGGAAAGAGATGGGAATAAATATAGTTGCCTGTGATTTTTCTTCTTTTAAATAAGTTCCTCACTGGCAAGTTTTGCCATGTAACTCTTCCCCCACCAGAACGTAGATCACAGTCTCACAGTCTTAAAAACAAAAGAAAGATTTCTTAATGGTGATCTAGGGAAAGCCAAATGGTAGATTTGAAGTCATAGATGTGATATGATTCTATTGATTCATCACCTAATCTTGGGTATCTCCTTTCTGAATTAATGGCTTTTGGCCTAGGTTAGGGCTTACCTGATTTATCCAGCTTCAGGTCCCATGTACATGTGGGTGGGCATTATTCAGGTTTATCTTTTACTTACAGAGAAAGAAGATTGAGGTCCCTATTTTTTTAAATTAAGTAAGCTCTATGCTGAATGTGGGGCTTAAAATCATGACCCCAAGATCAAGAGTTGTATGCTGTACTGACTGAGCCAACCAGGTACCCCTTGAGGTCCCTGTTTTTAATCAGAATTGCTTTGGGTAGGGGGGATGGTGTTCACCAGGGTGCACTTTGATAGTAAAAATGACCTATTTTTCTTTGTTAAATATTTCAGTTTTTCAGCTGGTGGAACAGCTACGACAAGGCAATCAGCTACCTAGCCACAGTGCCCAAATATCGTATCCAAGCCATGGAGATTGCCAAGCAGCAGGGGTTACTCAGAAAAGCCAAAGAGAAGGGCAGAAACAAAAAGTCCAAAGAGGAAATTCGTGACGAGGAGGAGAATATCATAAAAAACATTATAAAAAGTAAAATAGATATAAAGGGAGGCTATCAGAAACCCCAGATATGTGATCTTCTCCTGTTTCAAATTCTCTTAGCACCTTTTCACCTGTGCTCATATATAGTCTGGTATTGTCGGTGGATCTATAATTTTAACATCAAAGGTAAAGAATATGGAGAAGAAGAAAGACTATATATCATACGGAAATCCATGAAGATGTCGAAATCTCAGTTTGATAGTCTAGAAGATCATCAGAAAGAAACTTTTCTTAAACGAGAGCTCTGGATAAAGGAGAATTATGAGGTGAGTAATTATTTGCTGGAGTTTTTGTGTCATCTTACTTATGAAATTAAATTTGGTGTAGGAGAAGGGATTATAGAAATGCACTCCAGTTTCTGAAATCCAGGATTTAAAATTATGAATAAAGGTCTTATTTTTATTGAAAGTGTGACTATATTTGGTAGTGGAAAGTAAGTTTTTAACCTGTAATTTGTCTTAAAAGATGAACTTCCAATATTTTAACTGACTCATGCTAAAAATCTTTATGATGGTCTAATTTGTTATGTTAAACAGCAGTGGGATAATAATGTATGATTGCAAGCATGTCACAACAACTTTCTATTAATTACTCTAATTAAAATTTGTTCTTTCCCACATTTTCTTTCAGTCATATAAACTTAGCTACAGGGATTAAAAAAGAAAGCAAACATGGGAATAAGGGAGGGAGGAGGACATGGAAATGTTGAAATAACTTCATTTCAAAACAGAGCACAGATGCTTCTGTGTAATAACTAACTTATGTATGAAAGGTTACTTTTATTTTCTTAAAAATGCCTCTAAAGTTTGGGCAGCTTAATAAATGTTATATTCTATAATTGTCATTACCTTGAGGTAACTAAATACCAGTTACCTTGAGGTGATCAGCTGCTTAGCTGAAGTCTTAAAGGAACTATTTATCTCATCATAATGATATTATTTTAGGTTTTAGGCAGAATTAATTGGCTAATGTATTAAAGATAAGAATAAAGCACAGTGATGAGGCACCTGGCTGGCTCAGTCTGTAAAGCATGTGAATCTTGATCTCAAGGTCATTAGTTTGAACCTCACATCAGGGTAGAGTTTATTTAAAAAACAAAACAAACTATAGGGAGGGTATGTGTTACGGTGAGTGCTGTGAATTGTGTAAGACTGATGAATTACAGACCTGTACCCCTGAAACAAATAATACATATGTTAATTTTAAAAAGATATTAAAAAATAAAAAGAATACAGTATAGTAAAATCTTCTTAAGAAATCTGAATATATTTGTGTTTTTAGTTTCATAGACATTCCTTTTTATATGTGGCATCCTAAATAGGTTTTACTGAAAGTAGAGTACCAGTTGGAATTATATTTAAGTAACTTACTATGAATTGCCAGAATGTTTTGACAAGTAGATATAGTTAGCCTGCTTGTAATTAATGTAAAAATGGAAGGTAACATACTACTTTGCTCCTAAAGTACTTGAAAAGTTTTCTCTTAAGTAGGGTGAGCAGCCCAGTTCACAAAACTGGATCTTTCATGGAGTACTATCCTGAATTATCATATTATTCTATGAGGTGATCTTAGTCATTACTTCCCAAAATTTGGAAGTAAAGTCATTTCTTTCTAAAATTTGATGAAACTGGTTATGAAAACTTGTCCATTTAGTTTCATCTGACTTCCACAAAAGTTACAGAAATGAAGATTTTCTTTGTCCTTAACCTGTGTGGTTTGTTAACCCATTTTGGGAACCTTAATAAAATATTTTGAAAAACCACTAATTATCTTTGAATTTGGAGACAGTTGTATACTTAAGGTCATTTTATTCCTTGGTTAGGATCAACAAATACTGAAAGTCATCAATTTCAGAGCACAAGGCGCTGGGTGGCTCAGTGGGTTAAAGCCTCTACCTTTGACTCAGGTCATGAACCTGGGGTCCTGAGATGGAGTCCCAAATCGGGCTCTCTGCTCAGCGGGGAGCCTGCTTCCCTTCCTCTCTCTCTGCCTGCCTCTCTGCCTACTTGTGATCTCTGTCTGTCAAATAAATGAATAAAATCTTAAAAAAAATTTTTTTTTCAGAGCACCATATTAAAGAAATAAAATGGGATTCTTTAAGATTGAACATTAGTTGTAGAGAGAAAATGATTAAACTCAGCTGATGTATGATGTCAATGAGGAAAGGAATATATTCTTAGGTTACAGAAATCAGTGACAAAAATTACTAAGCTCTTGTCTTTTTTTTTTTTTTTTTTAATTTAACACCGAATGTTAAGGTGCTTAACTGCTTAGTATTTTTAGATGCATGGTCTTCAGAAGACAAGTCAGTACATTCATAGGAAACGTTTACCTAAAGTTATATTTGAAAAATGTAAATATGCCATAAGATAATGACAAATATTTCCCTTTGGGTAGTAAAGTCATTTAGTGTTATTTATATGTACAGGTTTATAAACAAGAACAAGAGGAAGAACTAAAGAAAAAATTGGCAAATGACCCCAGATGGAAGAGATACAGGAGATGGATGAAGAATGAAGGGCCTGGACGGTTAACGTTTGTGGATGATTGAGGATTGCTGGAATGCTACTATGCCAAACCTTAATTGTGATATTTTCATAACTGAATTATTTTAGAAATGTATCAACTGCTCCTCAGCAGTACTTAAAATTCCTCAAATATTTGATTAAACAGAATAATGTAGAAATTTAAAATTTCCCTTAAAACTTTATACATAAGACATTTATTATGATTGTTCAATTTTTATAATCTATTTGTGGATTTTGTTAAATGATCTGACATGAAGATTTACTTGTTGCCATTTAAAATTTTTATATGTTTAGTTAAAAGATTTGACATGAAAATTTATTAGATACCATTTAAAATTTTCACGTGTTGTTTATTCTTTATAAGTGTTTCCTTTTTCTTTGTTACAGTGCTACATTTTTCTGCTTCCATGGCCTCTAATATTTTCACAAAACATAAAAAATTCTAATTACATTGTGTCTTTAGACACGGACTTCTTTGGCAAAATGATTTCAACTGTCATGTCATCTCATTATAGTCATTCTAGGATTGAAATATGTTCAAAATATCTCTCTAGGAGAGTCTTCTGTCAGAATGTGCTTATATTATTTTTCCCCGTCATAATATTCTTAATAAGATCAGAAACTCTCCAGGAGAGCGAATCAACCTTCATGTCCTTGTAGGATGATCTTGATTACAGTCATTATAGGACTATAACTGTATTCTCGAACATTTTTTCCAGAAGAAACCTTAAAAAGGTCTTTTGTACCACAGTATTGCTTTCCCGAACCCCTTCAGTTAAAAAAAAAAAAAAAGAAAAAGAGCAGAAATAGTGTACTGAAAAGTTGTTCATGTATTATTAAGTCCTTGAGTCATGAAAAATCCAGTGTACATGAGTGTATTTACATGCATTTAAACCAGAAAGAGGAGGTGCATGGTTGTGTGCTATTCTTTCAAACAGTGAAATCTCTGTTTTATACATGTGGAAGTGAAAGTAATTCACACATAAATTGACTGAAACAAGTATGATACTGCATCATGGTATTGATACACAATCATGATAGTGAATCAGTACTCCTGTTAAAGGATTTATCTCATTGCTTCATATTAATAAAATGGTTGCAATATATCACAAGTTTGTTGGTATGACATTTTAAGGATTAACATAATTGCTTTTGTATTATATAGCTTTAAAAGATTGAAGTAGATAAGATACACAGACTGTTTCTAGCTAAAATAAACTAGTGTTTTCAGGAGTGCAGCCCAAATATGTGATATATACAAAAAGGCAGGAGGGAAGAGTTTTTTTTGTTTTTGTTTTTAATATTTTATTTATTTATTTGACAGACAGAGATCACAAGTAGGCAGAGAGGCAGGCAGAGAGAGAGAGAGAGAGGAGGAAGCAGGCTCCCCGCCGAACAGAGAGCCTGATGCGGGGCTCAATCCCAGAACTCTGGGACCATGACCCGAGCCGAAGGCAGAGGCTTTAACCCACTGAGCCACCCAGGCGCCCCCAGGAGGGAAGAGTTTTGACCTTGTGAGTCATTTAGTCTGTGAGTGAGGACCTCAGTTACCTTAATAGATAGAAATTTGGGGAAGAACTTCAACTAGATTTTCAGTAGGACCCCTTTGCTGTTATAAAATTCTGAAATAGTTACATTTTTCTAAGGCACTTGCCCCTCTGTTAAAATTTCAAACTTCTGGTATTCTGAGTTTTCTTTTTATACCCAGTAATAAGGAATAATAAAAGGACTGGGTATGTAGCATTCATAAAGGTTGGCTGATTCAAACAATGTGTGTTGGAAATTATTTTGCATATCTGCTAGATTGTTGTATTTTTCCCTGGCTATATAGAAGCCTCATTTCTGAAATCACCCCCAGCAGCCTTCTCACTTGGTAAAAGTTTGGTTGTTCTTTGATAAATGGACTCTCCTTAACAGGAGGACCTTGATGCTTCTCTTTTCTTCCCTCAACAAAATATGCTTCAAAATCCTATAGTGAAGGAAGAGCCATTAGTTGCAAGTGTCATTCAAGTACAATGAATAATTTTTATTCATATTCTGCCCATCCCCCCCACCAAAAAACCAAAAGCTTCTCAATTTTAGAACCATTCCGGAGAAGAATCCTGAATAGAGGATCCTACAACCTCACTAGATAGATATTTTTTCTTGTGCTTCTTTTTTAAGGGTATCCTGTCACCATTTCCTTTTGTTTGACATGTAGGGTTTATAGTGTGTAGCTGTTCATTGCTATCTATTATCACTCCATATAATTAAGGTCTGTGCTAAAATTACTCAGGATCATATTCATGTCAAATATCTTCATAAGAGATTCCACTACTAACCCTTTCCACAGTGGTCTTTTTTTTTTTTCTTCAAAGATTTTATTTATTTATTTGACAGAGAGAGATCACAAGTAGGCAGAGAGGCAGGCAGAGAGAGAGGAAGGGAAGCAGGCTCCCTGCTGAGCAAAGAGCCCCATGCGGGACTCGATCCCAGGACCCTGAGATCATGACCTGAGCCGAAGGCAGTGGCTTAACCCACTGAGCCACCCAGGCGCCCTCCACAGTGGTCTTGCCATTTTTCTTTTCTTTCCTTTTCCTTTCTCTCTTTCTAGATTTTATCTATTTATTTGACAGAGCACAGCAGGGGGAGCAGCAGGCAGAGGGAGAGGGAGAAGCAGGCTCCCCCATATGGGGCTTGATCCCAGAACCCTGGGGTCATGACCTGAGCCAATGGCAGGTGCTTAACCAACTGAGCCACCCAGGTGCCCTTTAGTGGTCTTACTTTTTTTAAAGATTTTATTTATTTGTCAGAGAGAGCGAGCGAGAGCGAGCACAGGCAGACAGAGTGGAAGGCAGAGTCAGACGGAGAAGCAGGCTCCCTGTGGAGCAAGGAGCCCAATATGGGACTCGATCCCAGGACGCTGGGATCATGACCTGAGCCGAAGGCAGCTGCTTAACCAACTGAGCCACCCAGGCGTCCCGAGTGGTCTTACTTTTTAATGAATTCTCCAAGTTCTACAAATCTGAGGTTGCTGTTTCATTGCACACCTATGTGTATCATGTTAAAAATTATAATTGATAGGATTTTTAGGTGTTACATGAAAAAACAGTTGAGATTAGAGAATTAACAAGTATTTTAATACTATTGAGTTTATGTTTAGAAAATCATAGTTCATGGGCGCCTGGATGGCTCAGTGGGTTAAGCCTCTGCCTTTGGCTCAGGTCATGGTCTCAGGGTCCTGGGATCAAGCCCCATATCGGACTCTCTGCTCAGTAGGGGGAGTCTGGTTTCCCCCAACTCTCTGCCTGCCTCTCTGCTTCTTGTGACCTCTCTGTCATATAAATAAATAAATCTTTTTAAAAAAAATCATAGTTCATTTTCTTTGAGGTTTTTTGGTTGTTTGTTTTTTTTACTCTGGACAGGGCAATAAACTTTTAACTCCCAAACCTTGGAGATATTTTGCCTCAATGGCAGCCATTGCTAAACTAAGCTAACATTCAGCTTATATTATGAAAGTGTCTACTGGCCCGAACAAAAAGTTTTGTGAAAAGTAAAGATAAATAGCTTTTATTAGACATCATTATAAATATAGCTACTTTAAGACATTGTCAGATCTCTGTTGAGTTGCAGTTGTGCATTTGACAGAGCTAAATCTTGGTACTGACAAACTAGTGTATGGATGAAGTGTAATTAATCTTATTTGCAAAGTGCAATACTCTTCACATTTAAGTATGGGTTAGGGCCAAATCTAGAACCTAATAACTAAGTAAAATTTGCTAAACAAATTATTTTACCTTTCTGGTTTCCTCATTTGTGAAATGAGGGGATCTTTTTAGATGATTAGGATTTAACATTCTAATATAGCCTGCAAATTCATAAAGATTTAGGGTCTGAAGTAGCTTAGATTGCCTGCAATTGAGAAATGTTACGGGTATTAAAAAGGCTGCCTAATTAGTTGTAAACTTTAATCAGATTCTTCATATTTAAAGTATTCAGAGTATCCCTGACAATTATGTATGGAATAGATCACATGGTCTTACGTCAATGACAAATGGGGTTTCTTTTTTTTTTTTTTTAAGATTTTATTTATTTTGACAGATCACAAGTAGGCAGAGAGGCAGGCAGAGAGAGAAGGGGAAGCAGGCCCCCCGTTGAGCAGAGAGCCCGATGTGGGACTCGATCCCAGGACCCCAGGATCATGACCTGGGCTGAAGGCAGATGCTTTAACCCACCGAGTCCCCCAGGTGCCCCACAAATGGGGTTTCTTAACAGACCCATCCTTCTGGGTGTCATGAGGGATGGAGAAACTTCCTCCCATTTGACAGTTCTTTATAACCCCAGGAAGAGTGAGCCAGACGCAGTGGAAGGGCTCAGGCTTTGCAGCCGGATAGACCAAGATTTGATTTCCGGCTCTGACAAGTAACTTGACTTTGTGCAGGTTAACTTGTGAACCTCATTTTCCCATTTTTAATAGTAGGATTACTAACTATGTCACAGGAATCTGGTGAGAATTAAACAAGACAGGGGTAAAGTACTGGCGTATGTTATTAAATGCTCAATAAATGGGTTTTCTTGCTTTTAGAGGAAACAGGGAAGAGTCATTTTCATTTATTAAAATCCATGTTAATACGAGTGTGTTTAGTGATGACCAAAAACCCCTTGTTTCTATATTCTTTTAATAGGTATTTAATCCCTTACCTTGGGCAAGGTACTGTGCTATAGTGGAAAAATGATGCCCCTTAGGGCTGGCATTGTATATTTTAGAGGCCCCTTGTTGTCCTTGACGTAGAAGTTAAAGCAGCTGAGATGACAACTCAAGAAAGACTGAACTTTTAGGGAAAAAAAAAGGACTGAACTTTTAGGGACAACAAACATCAGCTACTTGCTAGTTTATGGCCTATATTTACTGCAGGGACATTGTCAGTGAGATAAAGAGGCAGGCTTGGAACAGCTGTTCACAAGGACAAATAGCCCAAACAAAGTTCCTCACTGCCTCTCAAAGTCTCAAAAAATGCCTGTGAAAATCTTTCTGGAGAAGCTGCACCCACAAAACTGCTAGTTAGTCTTTAGCTCCTGATACATTATTCTAATGCAGTGGGTATTAGAAATGAAATAGTTTTTTTTTTATGGTACATTACACTGTGTGTCACATGAAATACAGCTGTTAATGTGTTTTCCTGTTTCTTTTAAATCATTTTAGAAAATTGAAGGTATATGTCATTTTGACATAATGTGGCAGAAAGACTTACCTTGCCATTTTATATCATATGTATCATTATTTTTTAAAAATGTATTTATTTGCTGAGAAAGAAAGTGAGAAAGTGAGTAAGTGGGGGCAGGGCAGAGACAGGGAGAGAGAATGTCAAGCAGATTCCCCACTGAGTGCAGAACCCGAGGTGGGCATCAGTCTCATGACTCTGAGATCATGGCCTGAGCCAAAATCAAGAGTTGGCTACTTAACCAACTGAGCCACCCAGGTACTTCTCATTATTTTTATGGAGAAGACTTATTTGAAGTCCATTTTCTGGAAAAATAATCCACAGTTAGTAAAAAGGTGAAAAAAAAAAAACAGGTCAGAGGACTGAAGAATTGTACACATCATAACAAGGAAACAAAACTTGTCTTACAAGGACATTATCATTTCTAAAAAGTACTGAGATACTTTTTTATTTATTTACTTGACAGAGATCATAGGTAGGCAGAGAGGCAGGCAGAGAGAGGAAGGGAAGCAGGTTCCTCGCTGAGAAGAGAGAGAGCATGAGAGGGGAGAGGTCAGTGGGAGAAGCAGACTCCCTGCTGAGCAGGAATCCTTATGTGGAACTCGATCCCAGGACTCCAGGATCAGGACCCGAGCCAAAGGTAGTTGCTTAACCAACTGAGCCACCCAGGTGCCCAATTTTAGCCATTCTTATAGGTGGTAACTCATTGTGGTTTTGATTTGTATGTAAGTTCTTATTTTAACCAAGAAAAAAATGTGTAACAAATTTTTAAAATAATATATTTGTGATCTGTGCATTTTAGCGGGGGTAAGGAAGAAGGGATTCTCTGTCCCTGGGCCTCACCCACTTTTAGAGCTCTAGAAATAACTACATCTGTGGGAATAGATTCCAAATGAGCAGTGACTTCTCTTGGAAGCTAAAGTGAAAGTTCTTTCCCTACTCCCACTTTGTGAGATACTACATCAAACACTTTCCTTAGTAGCTCTTAGTTTCCTCATCTCTAAAATTGGGGTGGATTACATTATATGAAGGTCTCTTCACTCTGAAGTTCCATGATGCAAAAATAATGGATGAGAAGCCATTCTGGTAAAGTATAAAGCAAAACACAGATGGGTCAGTGGCATCAAGCTTGCCTGTCCATGGATCATTGTGGGAGGATCTATGCTACAACCTTGTTGTTTCTTTCCAAGTCAGACCACTCCTCTCCAAGAGTAGCAAAATCAATCATACAGAAGTGGGCAGAAATGGTGGGTGTGTACAGCATGAAAGAGACAGATGGGACACACCTCTGAACATTTTCTGCTACCTATGGCTGACACAGAAGTATTACATCATGTGTCCCCTCACTGTGGGCAGTCCCAAAGTTGCCTTTTCTAATTGGAGATCATCTCACTGCTTCAGCAGTCATTGTGCTGTGCAGATGTCTCTCACATCAACATCTTGCTGTTTAACATTTCTAATCGCCTAGAGGCACATAGCGTTATAGCTGAAGACTTGGTTTCTCCTAAACCAAACTCATCTTCGTTCTTTATTCCTCCCTTCAAACCCAGGCCTGCTTCCTAACATCTGTCACAGGCACCAATTCTAGCCTGTTCTCTGCTTCAGAATTTTTACCCCCTTTCCTTTGCATTTTATAACCACCATGATTTAGTCTTTTGAATTTATTCTCTGTCCTACTTTCATAGTCCTACCTAGGGCCTCATTTCAGCCACTCTCTCCACTAAAAAGACAAAATCATTATTGAAGTTATTTTGTATCTGACTTTCCAGTTCATTTCCTATCCTCGTTCCAGATGAATATTCCTAAAATATGTTACCATGTGGCTATGCCACTGTTTGCCACAGATTTTCCTGTTTCTTTTGAGATTTTCTGTGACTTTGAGTCTTACCAGCCTTGTATCTTCTATTGCTCCCTAGAGCCTTCTCCATTCTTTAATTAATTCATTCATTCATTCTGTGTATACATGGCCTGTGCTCCCTTCACTGGAATGCTTTCCCTTGTCCTCTGTCCCTTGTGCAGGACTCATATTTTCAAAGTCTTGGTCCTGCCATTTATGAGGAGCTTTCCCTAACCTCCAGTCAGTATTTTTACTCTGAGTTCTTTGCAACACCTCACATGACCGTTCTACTATGTCTTACTTATCATTCTAGTAATGTTTTCAACATGGAGTTTCATCTTTTGACTAGAAAGTAATTTAAGTTCTTTGTAGTAAGGGAACTTGTCACTAGAGAGGGCATTAACATTTGCAAATCTGCTCGTCATAAGAAAAACTTTAACGCCGCAAAGACTGAACACAGCTCACAAAATAAAATATTCAGTTTCAGCTCTTAAGATACTTAAAAGATGTGAGATGCCGTATTTCATCTATGAGGTTCGTAAAGATAAAGAACCATAACATAGAATTGTAAAGGTGCAGAGAAATAAGCAGTCTTCTGGTGGGAATAGCAATTGGCTACTATCACCTTCTGGAGGATCAAGTTGGGAAAAGTGGAAGAAACTTTTTTTTTTTTTAAAGATTTTATTTATTTATTTGACAGAGAGAAATCACAAGTACACTGAGAGGCAGGCAGAGAGAGAGAGAAGGAAGCAGGCTCCCCGCTGAGCAGAGAGCCCGATGCGGGACTCAATCCCAGGACCCTGAGATCACGACCTGAGCCGAAGGCAGCGGCTCAACCCACTGAGCCACCCAGGCACCCTGGAAGAAACTTTTTATTTTTAGTCCATCAATTCTATTTTTAGGAATGCATCCAAACCCCCATCCCCCAAACCAAACATGCACAAAGCTATATATGTTGAAGGAGGTCATCATGTGTTAAGTAATAGGGCAGTAGGTAAATTATGATTCAGTTTTACAATGGAATATCATGCAGTCATTAAAAGTAATAGATGTAGGGTGTATCTTTTCTGACCGCTCCCGGCCCTCTTCTGATATCAGCATCCTGGTTTTCTTTTGGGGAACGACTCTTCCCTTCCCCACCTCAGTCCATGTACTTTGGCTGTCTTAGCTTGAGGTTCTCAGAAAAATAGACTCTAAGAGATTTTCAGGCAGAGAGTTTACTGGGGGGAGTGTCAAAATCGACACCTGTGGGAGAGGCTAGGGAGTGGGGATTGAACAGAGGGAGGAGCTGACCTGTGAAGTAGTTGCCGTAAAGGCCTCAGATGATCACAGTAAGGAGCTGTGGAGCTGGGATCTTCTTTCAGTGTTGTTCCAACTCGAGGCAAGGGAGCTGGGTTCAGGTCTTATGCATCCCACATCAATTTGGATGAGTGCTGATGCTGGGAGGGAAGGCTCTCAGCTAAGGGCAGTTCCCAGAGCGCGACTAGCTGAGGCATCAGCTGCAGCTACTCCCAGCAGCTGGGGGAATGAATGCCTCAGTCCTAAATGGGGAAGTTGGGGGGTGCATCTCTCATCCTCCTCCTGTCCAGCCACACCTAATCTGGGCTTTCCAACTCTACATAACCCTTGCTTTCAAATAATGATTGGTTCAGGGTGGGCACATGACTGAATAATGTTGGTAAGATCCAGTATGGGGGTTTTTGTTGAAACAGTGAGAAAGAAAAGAAGAGGGGTCTTGCTCCTGAGTTTGCTGGGTTGGGACAATGAAAGCATGGAACGAACCTCTTACAGTCTGTTTACCACTGAAGAAAATGAGGCCAATACCCAGAAAAAGCAGAGTCAAAAGACAGAGATCCCCCAACCTACTTTTTGGGCAATTAAATCCACTACTTTAAGTCCTTGGCTTTTCAGTTATGTAAGCTAATATATTACCTTTTTGCATTACTCAATTTAAATGAGCTCTGACATAACAGGTGACCCTTGAACAACAGGGGATAGGGGCATTGACTCCATGCATTCAAAAATCCACATATAAATTTTGACTCCCCCAAAACTTAATTACTAATAGCCTACTGTTGACTGGAAGCCTTACCAATAACATGAACAGCAGATTAACACATTTTGTATGCTGTATGTAATTTTTACTGTACTATTCTAGTAAAGCCAGAGAAAAGAAAATGTTAAGCAAATCATAAGTTAGAGGGGTGCCTGGGTGGCTCAGTCATTAAGCCGCTGCCCTCGCTCAGGTCATGATTCCAGGGTCCTATGATGGATCCCCAGGTGCGGCTCCTTGCTCAGCAGGAAGCCTGCTTCTCCCTCTCCCCCTGCTTCTATTCCCTCTCTTGTGGTCTCTGTCAAATAAATAAATAAAATCTTAAAAAAAAAAATCACAAGGAAGAGATGCCTGGGTTTTTGGTTTTGGTTTTGGCTCTCATCAAGATCTCAGGGTGCTGATATCCAGCCCCAAGTTGGGCTCCATGCTTCGTGGGGAATCTGCTACTCTCCTTCTCTCCTTCTGTCCCTCCACCCTCTCTCCCTCTCTCATCAATAAGTAAATAAATAAATCTTAAAAAAAAAAAGAAAGAAAATCATAAGAGAAAATCTTTTAAGAACTGTATTGAAAAAAAAAAAAAAAAACAACAAAAACACAACCCAACAAGTATAAGTTGACCCACGCAGTTCAAACCTGTGTTGCTTAAAGATCTACTGTTGTACAATGGTGTACAATAACAAAGGCGATATTCACGATACACTAAGTGAAAAAAATTAACACAAAACATACATTTTACATATAGCAATGACGCCAGTTTTGTAAAACAAACTAATGTACACAGTTAAAAAAAAAAAGAGGTGGCTCAGTCGGTTAAGAGTCTGTCTTCCGCTCAGGTCATGATCTCAGGATCCTGGGATCCAGCCCCCGTCTTGGGGGGAGTCTGCTTGAGATTCTCTCCCTCTCCCCCCTCCCCCTGCTCTCTTTCGTTCTCTGATAAAATAAATAAAAACGTTTTTTAAAAATGCAGCACAACAGAAACAACATTATAGTTAAATGGTGAGATGGGACGGGGAGGGGTGGGAGACTGGATTTCATTTTCTCCTACAGGTTCCGCAGAGATGTCCAGGCCTGGGATTTGAGCCCTGCTTACCTCACTGACCTACCGACTCAACTGACGGGACTCCCGCGACACGGGAACAGGCGACTCACACTCTGGTTACCGTCTCACGGGGCTCCTCTACCAGCCCTCCTCCCTCTCCCCCCATCCCTATTACAGAAAGGCCCGGAAGCCTCCAAGTGCTTCCTTCAACTCCTCTGCCACGTGGGCTCCGGCCACCCCGAGTCCCAGTTCCGATTTCTCAGGAGTGCGTCTCCACCTTCCCGAGCCCTAGAGCCCCCCCATCCCGCAGGTCGCGTCCGCTCCTCCAGAAGCGCCACGGCGCTGAGGAGCTGGGTCCGCCGCGCGGCTCCGCGTCCAGGCGCAGGTGCGGCTGCTATCCACGTTTAGGGAGCAGAGAGAGTTAAGTGCCAGGCGACTCGGGAACCCACACGGTCGCTTACCTGCGGCTTCTGTCGCTTTGGAGACGGTCAGCGGGAAAGGCGGGGCAGCGGCGGCGGGGCGGGCGCAGCGGCTTCCCCGCCCCGGGGCGGCGCTCGCGCACGGGGCCTCGCGGCTCCCGCGGCCCGGTTCCCCCGCCTTCGGAGCCCAGCGCCGCCGCCATGTCTTCCGGGGCCAGTGTGAACGCCCTGCAGCGCCTGGTGGAGCAGCTAAAGCTGGAGGCCGGCGTGGAGAGGATCAAGGTGAGACGGGCGGCGGCGCCCTTTCCTCGCGGCGCGGTGACGGCGCGCTCCCGCCGGGGAGACGTGAGGGGAGAAGCCGGCTGCCCCTTGCCGCGGCTGGGTTGTGGTGGGCGTCTCGTGAGGACGGCAGCCGGGTCCTGGCCAGCTTCCCGGCCTCGGCGGGGAGGCGGCCGTGACAGGAGGCCGCGCCTGCCGGGCCCGCGGAGACCGGCGAGTCTTCCCGAGCGGGGCCCCGGCCGAGTGCCCTGGGGGAGTTTCCCAGTCAGCGGGGAGGACCCGGCCTCGGGGTGGGGGTGGGGTGGGGGCGGCGGAGCGGGGCGCACGCGCGCCGCCCAGGGATGCGGGCGCCGCGCGGCCGGCCTGGCTGGGCTCTTGCGGGAGGATGCGCTCCGGGCCTGCGGAGTAGACGAGGACCGGCCTTACTGAAGGATTCATGGGACGAGCGCGAGAGCGCGGCCGAAGACGGGGCTCAGGTTTCTGGCGTGGTGACTGGGCGTCGGGCGCTGCCCTTAGTCCCCGCGGGGAAGAGGGAGAGCGGCTTCGCGGAATGAGCACGTCGGTGCTGGACGTGTGGACTTTGCCGAGATATCCAGGTTGCGCTGGAGGCTCAGAGGACAAGGCTGAAAGAAGTCCTAGGAATGTATGGGGGTAAACAAATGTGTGTTAACGAAAAGACCAGAGTGTGGACCCCTGCGCCGGCCGAAAGATGGCTGAGAGGAGAGGAGAACCAAGAGAAAGCAAGGAAGGAGGGGCTTTCAAAAATCGGAGGCTTAGTTATTATGTCTGATGTTTAGTCAGTTGATTGAAAAGCATCTCTTGTATATTGTGTTGAGCAACTAGGGTCGCATTATTTGTAGAATGTATGTTCGTGTGTGTGAATGACCACCGCTCTGGCACTCCGTGTACTTCCACAAGTGCCTTCTCTCTGTAGTTGGCGCTATTCTAGGTACTGAGAATGTGGTGATCATACTGGCAGAGATCATCAATAAACACATGAGTAAGGGGCGCCTGGGTGGCTCAATGGGTTAAGCCGCTGCCTTTGGCTCGGGTCGTGATCTCAGGGTCCTGGGATCGAGTCCCGCATCGGGCTCTGCTCAGCAGGGAGCCTGCTTCCTCCTCTCTCTCTGCCTGCCTCTCTGCCTACTTGTGATCTCTCTCTGTCAAATAAATAAATAAAATCTTAAAAAAAAAAAAAAAAAACATGAGTAAAATAACTTCAGACCGTAAGTGAAGATTATAAAACAAGATCAAGAGAGTTATGGCATGCAGAAGAGGTTTTAGTAACAGAGGTAGTGGTAGGAGAATCTGGATTGTAAAAGGGTAGGCAGGCCTTTTTAAAAAAGAAATCTGGCATCTGTACCCCAATGTTTATAGCAGCAGTGGCCACCCACGGTCGCCAAACTGGAAAGAACCAAGATGCCCTTCAGCGGACCAGTGGATAAGGAAGATGTGGTCCATATCCACTATGGAGTACTATGCCTCCATCAGAAAGGATGAATACCCAACTTTTGTAGCAACATGGACGGACTGGAAGAGATTATGCTGAGTGAAATAAGTCAAGCAGAGAGAGTCAGTTATCATATGGTTTCACTTACTTGTGGAGCATAACAAATACCATGGAGGACATGGGGAGATAGAGAGGAGAAGGGAGTTGGGGGAAATTGGAAGGGGAGGTGAACCATGAGAGACTATGGACTCTGAAAAACAATCTGAGAGGTTTGAAGTGCTGGGGGGTGGGAGGTTGGGGTACCAGGTGGTGGGTATTGTAGAGGGCACGGATTCATGGAGCACTGGGTGTGGTGCAAAAATAATGAATACTGTTATGCTGAAAATAAAAAATAAATTAAAAAAGAAATCGGTTTTAAAGAGGAAACAACTTTATTCTTTCTTTCTTTTTTTTTTTTTTTTAAAGATTTTATTTATTTATTTGAGAGAGAGCATGAGAGGGGGAATGTCAGAGGGAGAAGCAGAACTCCCTGCTGAGCAGAGAGCCGGTTGTGGGACTTGATCCGAGGACTCCAGGATCATGACCTGAGCTGAAGGCAGTCGCTTAACCAACTGAGCCACCCAGGCACCCTTATTTCTTTTAATTTAGGAAATGAAAAGCTTTATTTCGAGGTTGAGGGAAAGGAACAAACTATTTTTAGATTGAGGGGGACCAAATAGAGGAGAATTGGAGGTAGAGAAGACAGGCAGTCTGCCTGTAGGGACATAGATTGAAGGGGCAACTTTTGAGATACGAAGAAAGGAGATCAGGACGTGTGTGAAGATAGATGTTTCTAGATGTGTGGACTTAAGGACTTGTATGATGACATTTTTCTTTGTGAAGTAGAAGGCCAAGTTTTCTTCTAGGGCTGAGGGGAGGGAGCTAATGGAGTCACAAGAGTGAGGATGGAGGAGAAGGTTGTTGGGAATGGGAGAGGAGCCCCTACCAGGCACAATCATAGGCACCTTGTGACTCTGAAGCCCGAGTTACTTTGAGATTGGAGACTGATTGCCCTACTTGCGGGGTTTGTTGTTTGTTTGTTTTTCCTCCACTAGCACTTAGTCACCCAGGAATCTGAGTATCCAAGGTGAATGGTAGTTGGTCCAAGTAGTGGGTTAGCAGAGGAGGTATAACACAAAGATGGAAGTGGGGGCAAAGGGCAAGGAGCTTGAGGGGCTGGCTAGAAGGAGGCTGAACGCAGACTGGTTAGAGAAGGAACTGATCCAGCCTCCTGGTGATGGGCTTGGCAAAGGGGGAGGAGGCATTCTCCTGAGGTCAGAGAAAGCATGTAGTGAGAAGGAAGCAGCATTCTGGATGGGTAGGAGAGATTGTGATCAGAATGTAGGAAGTTAAAGTGTAAAATTTCGGATGTGGAGCAGTTAGAGGTGTTGGCTGTAACTATTGGCACTGAGGAGAAGGCTGTCTGAGGAAAGGAGGTCAGGGAACTGAAACTAGGGTTGTTGAAAATGGTCAGGATGATGTTGGCACCTGAGAGGGAAAGGAGAGCTGGGAGCCAGTTGCCTGCCTACCCTGTGGAGTAGCTAGGTGAGGTATTTGCTACATTTAAAAAATAATTTTGTGTGATAAAACAGACCCAGAGAATTCAAGTGAATTGCTCAAAGTCACACAGATAATAACTTTATTTGTGGGGTGTTCTCATATGTAGTATGGTTTCAGGTGTTTGGTGGGCTTCTCTCAGGCAGCACCCTAAGGAGTCACAACATTCCAGGATCTAGTTGGCCTTATTGCAGGACTCAGTAACGAATGGATGCTCTCAGCACATCCACAGATGCCTTCTCATTAGCAGACTTGCTAACTAGTAAATAAACCAGAACACCAGTTTTCTAGCATATAATGGAGGGCATCTCTTGCTAGTGATTGGAATGCTTAATATTCTTCCAAAGGCCCCTTCTCTATTTTGGAGAAATCTCTGAGAAGTTGCTGGGCGAGCATGGACTCAATCCAAGGAAAGCCATATAATTTGGGTATCCTACCTCCCATGGCAAATAACAGCTTCTAATTGTTTGAGCTTGTATTCCACCCCCACCCCACCCCCAAAGCGTTTTTCCTGTAAAAGTGCTAGAGAAATGCTGGCCACTTTTATTCTTCTCTTATTTTCTCTGCATATCCACTCAGCTTAACTTTCTGTCCATGTTTTTTAGGTAGAGTCCAGTTAGTCCAGTTTCTCCAGGGGTCCTGGAGGTTAGTCTCCCTTCTACCCATCACGTGTGAATTTATCTGTTCCCTCTGATGGAGCAATAGTAAGCATGAGCATAATTGGTTCTAAATTCCTTGTGAATTAATAGCTGCTATATATAACCATTAATTCCAATAATAATCAACATGAACATGTCAGAACTTCTTTTGAGGGAAAAGGAAGCTTAACCATTAGTTTGATAGTATTATTTTATGTCTTTATATTTATATAATAGAAACTTATTACATTAATGAAACCAAAATTCATAAGGCATTCTAGGAACTAGTTGGTAACTATAACATAAGGAGTTGATTTTCCAGGTATTTAGAAGCTTGGAAAATTAACACAAACTAGTAGTGATACTTGAACAGCAGTTGGAACCAATTTTTTTATGATAGGAGTGAGATTTTATACAAAACACCTTCTCAGTGCACATAAAATGGAATGGGAGGAAAGCCTCGATGTACAAAACTGCATCAAATGGAGGCTAAGAAGATAGGCAGAAATTATCAGTGCTACCTAATAAACTCCAAAACTTCGTCACTTAAAGCAACATTTATTAATTCGCAGTTTTTAGGTCAACATTTTGAGCTGGGCTCAGCTGTGTAGTTCTGCTGATGTTTGCTGGGCTCTTCCACGCATCTGCAGTCAGTTGGAGGGTTGGTTGGTGGCTGGAGGATGGAGCATGGCCTCACGTGCATGTCTGGAAGTTGGGAGGCAGATGGCAGGAGCTGGCTCCCTGATGATTCTCCCCAGGATCTCCAGCAGGCTAGCCTGGGCTCATTAGATGGTCTTACAGTTCCAACCCCAGCAAGAGAGGTAGCTGCAAAGACTCTTCAGACCTACAGCCTAGAACATGTCCGTTATTTCTACCACATTTTCCTGGTCAAGCCAGGTCACAAGGCTAACCCAGATTCAAGCGGTGTTAGGGAAAGACTCTTGTTGGCGAGAGGAGCCGTAAAATACTGTGACTGTTCTTGTAGTCTGCCACAAATGTACTGCTGACTGTGTGTTAACACTGTTCTACGTGTTTTACATGCATTTAGCTCATTTAATTGGCTCATCAACTCACTGACTTACATACTGTTAAAAAATGTATTTCACAGATGAGGAAACAAAAACTGAGAAATTAAGTTAACTTGCTCAAGATCATACAGGTAAGGATGGAGCTGAATTTGAGTCCAGGCATTTTGGTTCCAGAGGCTGCACTTTTACCCAATAAGCTATCCTGCCTCAAAAGCTTGAGGAAAACTTGTCACTTTGTTTTGGGCAGACTGGATAAGGCTTCAGCCGTGTAAGCATTAAAACAGTCTGCTCAGGCGCCTGGGTGGCTCAGTGGGTTAAGCCTCTGCCTTTGGCTCAGGTCATGATCTCAGGACCCTGGGATCGAGTCCCACATCGGGCTCTCTACTCAGCGGGGAGCCTGCTTCCCTCTCTCTCTCTGACTGCCTCTCTGCCTGCTTGTGATCTCCCTCTCTCTATCAAATAAATTAATAAATAAAATCTTAAAAAAACAAAACAAAAAACCAGTCTGCTCACATGGCAAACCTGACTATATTAGCGCACGCTTATAAGTGAAAATTTGTAAAGGAAGTACTAGAATGAGCTATTTTTTTACCAGGTCAGTCTCACAACTAGGATTCTAAATGGATCAAAGATACCAGCTTTATTTTTCTTTTATTGAAGAAGCAACGGAATTAAAAAATACCCTAAATCATGGAAACTGTAACATGAACTTTCAGCAAAAAAAGAGACTTTTGGAGATCACAAGATGTGGGACCTTTATCAGGCTGTAGGGTCATTTTTCAGAGTATCAGATGGCTCGGCTGTGAGCAGCACGTCAAGCCGGTGTCCCTTTGTTTCAGGTCTCACAGGCAGCTGCAGAGCTTCAGCAGTACTGCATGCAGAATGCTTGCAAGGATGCCCTGCTGGTAGGTGTTCCAGCTGGAAGCAACCCCTTCCGGGAGCCCAGATCCTGTGCTTTATTCTAAAGACTGGTGAGTAATGACACACTGTGCTGTCTTTGGGCCATGGCATTATCACAGGGCTTCCCAAGGGATCGGGCAACTGAGCTTTGAATATCCGCTATTTTGGGGGAAATTAAAATAAGAAACAGTAAAATGCATCTGAGGGGTGGCTCTAGTCAGCATGTCTGTGGAATACATCTCATTAAGTGAGTCTCAATTCTCTTGGGCACTAACTCATGAGATGTTAATATCCTTATGTACTTGAGGTCTTTAACTGAGTTGGCTGGTAGTAATTTCATGACCTTAATCCCACCATCTCTGCCCTAACACCATTCCAGTGCTGTGATTTGCTGCTTGGTGTTATCAGTAGGCTTGCTGCTCTCTGGACCAAGGACTCCACAGAGGAGACTTGTTTCTACCACCAGCTATGATTTCTTTCCTGGAGGCTTTCAGAATATATGGGTTTTGGGTTTTTTGTTTTTTTAAGATTTATTTATTTATTTATTTGACAGACAGAGATCACAAATAGACAGAGAGAGAGAGAGGGAAGCAGGCTCCCCGTCCAGCAGAGAGGCCGATGTGGGGCTCGATCCCAGGACCCTGAGATCATGACCTGAGCCGAAGGCAGAGGCTTTAACCCACTGAGCCACTCAGGTGCCCCCAGAATATGTGTTTAATAGAGGAAGAAGTGTAGTTACTGGAGAAAATCGTGGGTAGAGTTAAAAGAGCTTTGCAGGGGCACCTGGGTGGCTCAGTGGGTTAAAGCCTCTGCCTTCAGCTCTGGTCATGATTCCAGGGTCCTGGGATCGAGCCCCGCATCGGGCTCTCAGCTCAGTGGTGAGCCTGCTTCCCCCTCTCTCTCTGCCTGCCTCTCTGCCTACTTGCAATCTCTCTCTCTGTCAAATAAACAAAATCTTAAAAAAAAAAAAAAAAAGAGCTTTACAAATTGATTAGTGAAATGAAAACACCTGTTTGGTGGCATATTGGGAATTTCACGGGTCCTAACGTGTTGCGTTTCCTTCTTTCACATTTTCACCTCCCCCTCCCCTTTTTGGGAAGAGGTCAGGGCATAGATTACTGTAGTCTTTTGGGCCCAATATAGTTCAAACTATGTGTTCTGAGGGATTTTCATAAAACTTAAATAAACATCTTAGGTCCTTTTTCATATATTTGCAAAAGGGAATTACTCATATTAACAGAAAGAAGTAATTATGTTGTCAGGTACTATTATACTTTTTAATGGAAAATGTCTACATTTATGGTATTAAAGTAATAGTCTTGTGCTGGCATAGCATTTTCCTTTTTACAAAGCAGCTTAATGGGTGTTATTCATTCAATAATGTAGCTTAGATATTTTTTATATTGTTACTTTCTACTTTGAGAACACTAAAGTGACCTGAATTGATGACTAGTTAATTATATGTATAAATCTTACTAACGTGAAAACCTACCTCATTCTCTTTTCAGTAAGGAAGAAGCTCACTGAGGAATGCTTTTAAGTGCAAAGTGATGAATAACTAACTGCCTCCAAGTCTCAAGAAAACACTTTTCTCCAGCCAAATGACTCTTATATATTTCAGACCTTTCCTTGGCCTGGTCCTATAGCCAAAATTTTATAGAAATTGATGAGTTTCTACTCAGATAAGGAAACTGGATGAGGGGGAAGACTTTAGATAATAATGGCCAGAGTCTTTTGGTAAAGTGCTTTTATATTTAAGACAAACAAAAATGTTACCACCAAATACACCTCTTTCATAAGCAAATTACTAGTGTTTCTATTCCTGGAATATTGTTTGTTTTATTTACTGGACGTTTACATTTTGGGAAGGCAAACATTTTTGTTTGTTAAAAAATTGAATATTTGTAATTTGTTGTTCCTAAGATTTTTATACCATAACAAAACTTGATCTTTTCTCCTGAATTTACAGTTTCTAAATGAAGACAAGCAAGTATAAAACTGGGGGAAGAGTAGACTTTGTTAATCAAATGCTGTCTTGATTTTTCTAAATGAGAAGATTCTTTCATTTGTAACACTAAACATAGGAGCTGTTTCTTAGCAAACTCATTTGGAAAGATTCCTGTTGTGTTTTGTATTAGATTGCCCCATCTAGTGTATGAAGCAGATTTGGTCTTTGTTTTCTTAAGTTCCTCTACTTTATAGTTGTAGTTATACTTAAAACAACAAAAAAAAAACTACATTATTTCATGTCTTTAAAAAAATGTGTTCTTTCGAACATTACAAATGAGTAAAAACAAAATCATGTGAAAATACAACCTACATAAATTCTTCATGTCACAAGTGTTTTATTTTGATGATGTGCCTTTGATTTAATTTGGAACACTTTTAAAAGGGTATTATGTGTTTGTAAAAATCTTTGATGAGCTTGGAAATAAAATTTCTGCTTAATTCATCATTTTCTATGATAGCAACATTTTGTGTCAGATTTTCTTTTAAGGTGTCATGAATTTTTGTTTCCTTGTGAAATTGAGTGCTAGAAGTGGGAAGTGAGATTTTTGCTTATAAGTTCTTGTAGAACTTTGTAAAAAAAAATTATATATATGTATATAAATGAGCAGAAACATCTCAATTTCTGGCAACATTGCACTTTGAAATAGTTATGTATAAATCCATAAATAAATGAAAATATCTTTTAGCATAATTTGTGTTACCAAATAGAGAAAATAGAAGCCATCATATGGAAACTCCCTTAATCTCTGGCCACTAAACTTCCAAATCTAAGTTATCTGAATCTCTCCCTCCGTTCAATCAAAATTCAGGTGTCCCTTTTCTTTTCTTTCTTTTTTTTTTTTTCCCTTAGTGGCAGAGATGGTTTTTTTGTTTTGTTTTGTTTTGTTTTTTTACGGTGTCTCTTTTCTAACCCTGCTATTTGTTCTCTGGATCTGTTTTAATGTTTTGCCTTCTTTGAAATCATACTATCAATTATCCTTTCTCCTTTATCTTCAACTACTTTATTGGATCCTTTCTGTCAACATTAAACGTGCCAATCTCCATCTTAACAACAATAAGCATTTTTTTAAATCTCCATTAAAAAACTCATTTTCATTTATAAAAGGTAAGTAAGTCCCAGAGATCTACTCTACAGCATAGTGCCATGGGTAGCATATTGTATTTTGTACTGAAAAATTTAGTAAGAGGGTTGATCTTATGTTAGGTGTTACTATAAAAAGTAATAAGAGGGTGGGAGAAGAAACTTTTGGACATCATGGATAAGTTTATGGTGTAGATTGTGATGATGGTTTCAGAGGTATATACTCACCTCCAAAGTCCTTAAGTTGTATACATTATTATGTACAGACTTTTGTATGTCAAAAAGAAAAAACTCTTTTCTTGATTCCGATTTCTCCTCTGGCAAAAACTTGGTAAGATAATACAAGAAGCTATAGATTTCTCACTTACGAATATAAATATGTGTCCTAAATATAAGCAAATCAAATTCACTAGTGTATCAAGAGAAGATATAATGTGACAAAATTATTTTGATAAAAGGAAATCTATCCATGTTTTTCATTACATTACAGGACCCTGGGATAATAACCGGAGCCGAAGACCCTGGGGTGATGCTCAACTGACTGAGCCACCCAGGTGTCCCTTTATTTATTTATTTATTTTTAAGATTTTAATTCTTTGTTTGAGAAAGAAAGCATGAACGGGGGTAGGGAGCAGGGAGCCCAATGGTGGACTTGATCCTAGGACTCAGGATTGTGACGTGAGCTGAAAGCAGACACTTAACTGACTGAGCAAGCTAGGTGCCCCTTTATTTATTTATTTATTTATTTAGATTTTATGTATTTACTTGACACAGAGAGAGCACAAGCAGGGGAACAGCAGGCTCCCTGCTGAGTGGGGAACGTGATGCAGGGCTCAATCCCAGGACCCTGGGATCATGACCTGAGCCCAAGGCAGATGCTTCACCAACAGCTACCCTGGCACCCCTAAAACTAAGATTTTTTTTTTTTTTTAATTACAAAGAACGGCATGTGGGTGGCTCAGTGGGTTAAACCTCTGCCATTGGCTTAGGTCATGATCTCAGGGTCCTGGGATCGACCCCCAGATCAGGCTCTCTGCTCAGCGGGGAGCCTTCTCCCCATTCCCCTACTTCCCCCCACCTGCTACTCTGCCTACTTGTGATCTCTGTTGCTCTGTCAAATAAATAAATAAATCCTTAAAAATATTAAAAAAAAACACAAAATTACTGTGATATAGGAATAGGCAAATAAATGATTGGATCATAACAGTTCAGAAATGGACTTTTCTCTTTGGTAGGAAAGTATGGTTTACTAATAAATGGTGCTGGCATTACTGGTTATCCACTTGGAAGGAAATAAAATTGGACTTGTAGGGCGCCTGGGTGGCTCGGTGGGTTGAGCCGCTGCCTTCGGCTCTGGTCATGGTCTCAGGGTCCTGGGATCGAGTCCCGCGTCGGGCTCTCTGCTCAGCGGGGAGTCTGCTTCCTCCTCTCTCTCTCTGCCTGCCTCTCTGCCTACTTGTGATGTCTCTCTATCAAATAAATAAATAAATAATCTTAAAAAATAAAAAAAATTAAAAAAAATAAAATTGGACTTGTATTGTGTAATAAATGCACATCGGTTAAAGAAAGAATACAAATGTATTGGAAGAAAAATTAAGGGAATAGTTGTATAACTGAAGTAAAAAGTTTAAAAGGGTCTTCCTAAGCAAGGCAGGAAACCAGGAAATCAAAAAGAAAAGAGGTGGATACCTTCCTAAAATTTAATTTAAATAAATAATTTAAATAAGTATTAAGTTAAAATCTGTTGTATGATAAAATCATAAACTGAATATAAAGGCAAAAGACAAAAATGTGTACTTTTTAAGTCCTCATTTGGGATTGCTCTTGGCATTCCCCACCACCTCTAACCCAGATTGCTCTGTTTATTAAAATTATTTGATCTCTTGTTTGAGGATCAGCTTACTATGTGGGGGAGAAAGACCAACCTATTTACCGTGAGAGGCAAGGGGTGGGATGCCCTGGTGTTGATTCCCATCTGGGCCCTGTATCTCAGTGGCAAAGGAAGGAGTATCTATGTCCATCCACAGTTGGAGGGGGCGGCTGATGTTCTCGTGAGGCCTCAGACTTAGGGCTGGACCTAGGACCTCGGAGTAAGGTCTCCCAAAACCTCTCTAAAGTGAGCAGCCCTATCACTAGCAATGGATCTAAGGGCAAGTAACTTTTTGGACCATGAAAAACCTCACAGGGAAATACTCTCAGAGGAAAAAAAAAAAAAATCAAAGTTCCATGCCAAGAGCCAGCCTGAGAAGTTGGGGCTATTCCAAACAATTCTTTCTGATGGGTTGTTTGGAAGATGATATTGGGAGGTCAGACTGACACTTCGGGTCCCGCAGCAAGGGCCCAACCAGACCCTTCCGGCTTCTATGGATCAGCCCAACCTGTCATGTGACAATGGCTCACTTTAGCAGAGCTCACTTTAGGAGTCACCAGACTCCTAATACAAGACTTGCTTCCCAATACCTCTGACAGAGGCTGTTCTGTTGTGCCCAAATTCCGAGACCCCCCAAAGACGACCACCAGAGTCCAGAGTCAAAGCCAAACAGCAAGGGTTGTTTATTATGAGTTCGAACTGGGACCTCCGCGCACTCCTTGCCAGTGATGCTAAGAGGTCCTGAGCTCAGAATCACAGCACTTTTTATACACTACTTGGGGAGGCAGGGACTTAGCATACAACATAGTATCTCATAACAAATCACTACATACCGCGGGAAAATCAAACTGGTGCGCTACAGAGCGGGAAAAAGCTGAGAATAGATTATTGGTTAGATCAAAGGGCTGTCATTCTTTAAACTGCTTAGTTGGTGCTGCTAGGGTACGTGCCCCCTCAGGATTGGCGGGGTCTCCCTGTCAAGCAGCGGGGAGCCAGATGGTTATTATCTCCCGTACCCAAAGCTGGGTGGGGGGTCCGGGGGCAGTCACTTTGTCACGTCCAATTCTGGGTGGGGGTTTCTCTGGCGCCAGATGGCTGTTATCTCTCGGCCCAGAGCCGGGTGGGGGTCCAGGAGTGGCCACTCTGCTAGGTTCGATTCTGGTCGGGGGTTGTGTGGTTACAGAGTGCCTATAGAAAGTTTGCTGGTAATTTTCCATCTCCTAGCATGGAAGGTACAAAAGCAGAAATAGCGGTTATGGTTATAATTTAGGCATCTCAGTTCCATGCCCAGGCAGAATCTGTCCTTAAACAGCAAGCACCATTGAGAAATGCCCACAGGAGGACTCAAATACTTAGACTCCATTTGGTGAGAAAGCAAGACATGAGTGTTGATTGCCTAGCCTCAAGGCTTGCTGCAGTTGGTGGCCTATGAAGAAACTCCTCTCCTCGGAAGCCAATTAAAGGCAGTATAAAGGTGATCTGCAAGCTGAGAAGCCTTAGCTTCTCATTAGTTTAGAAGCTATCCTGCCAAAACTTTAAGTAGAATAGCATATCCAATTAGATTTCCAGAAACAGTTTCTCTTTAAAGTCTTTACCCCCTACATACCTAAGCAAAACCAAACACCCTATAAAGAAAAGTGTAATAGCAAGAGGAGAGTAGGAGGAAAGTAAGAGGTGATGTTAAGCCCGTTTCAAAAAGGAGGACATGATTAACAGTAGCAAACGCTGAAGAGAGGTCAACTAGGGTGATGTCTGCATGTCTCTTGGATCTGAGAAGGTAGAGGTCAATTTTGGTAGTAATAAGGTGATAATTTCAGAAGCTAGGAAAGAGAGTATGCTTGTGGTCTTCAAACATTTTTGCTGGTGTACCACCTATAATAATGTCAAAAACCCATTACCTCCATTTTAGAGATGACATATAAAAGTTTTGTTAATAACCAAATAGATGCAAAGAATATAACTTTATTAGAAATCCTGATATTTGAAAATAAAATTAATACATCTTTAAAAAAATATTCTCAATGAAATATAAATACCAGAGTAATAAGAAACCTATAATCATCCATTAAAAAATATACAAACTACCCTCCAAAAATGTACCAACAGCATAGGAAAGTGTTCTTTCTCCAATATGCTGACACTGAATATTAAAATTTTCAAAGATTTTGCCAATCTGATAGGTGATCTGTTTTGCATTTGCCTGATGAGTAATAAAGCTACATACAATTTAAAATGTTTATTGGCTACTTTTGTTTCTTCAGTGTAATATCTATCCATATATTTTTTTCTATCTTTTTTTCTATCTACCCATATATTTTGCGCACTGTTCTATTAAGTTGTCTTTTTTCCAATTGTAGGATTCTTTGTATATTAGGAATGTATATCTTTTTTATTATGTAGGTTGCAAATAATTTCTTAGTGATTTGTTTTAAATTTTTATTTATGAAGGCAACACTTTATTATTATTATTTTTAAGTATTTAAGTAATCTCTACAACCAGTGTGAGGCCCAACTAATGACACTGGAATCAGGAATTGCCCAGTCCTCTGACTGAGTGAGGCAGGCATCCCTGAAGGCAACACTTTAAATGGGAAGTTCTCTGATGCCTGGGTGGCTCAGTAAATTAAGGGTCTGTCTTTGGCTCAGGTCAGGATCTCAAGGTCCTAGGATTAAGTCCCACACTGGGCTCTCTGCTCAGTGGGGGGTTGGCTTCTCCCGCTCCTTCTCCCTTTGTGCACTCTCCCTCTTCTTCTCCTCTCTCAAATAAATAAATAAAATGTTAAAAAAAAAAGTGGGAAGTTCTCTAACTTCAACTTTGCCTAGATTTTAACTTTCTTGGTACTGTAGGGTTGACTCTGGTGATCTTCACTTCTTGACTTAAAAGGTCAGCCTGAAATGGAGGCTCATTTTAAAAAGCTTGCTGGAGGGGTGCCTAGGTGGCTCAGTGGGTTAAGCCTCAGGTCATGATCTCAGGGTCCTGGGATCGAGCCATGGGGCTCTCTGCTCAGCGGGGAAACTGCTTCCCCTCTCTGCCTGCCTCTCTGCCTACTTGTGATCTCTCTCTGTCAAATAAATAAATAAAATCTTAAAAGAAAAAAAAGGGCTTGCTGGAGGAAAGGTGGGAAGCAGTGAGCCATTCGGAAGACAACTAAATTACCCTTTTATATATAGATACAATACTGTATATACTGCTGTTGCTCTAGATGTATATATTGTACCTACTGCTCTAAAAAAAAAAAAGAAGGCTTGCAGTGTTCAGGTGAATCTAGAAGATAATTGGATCTTACAACAATTATGCCAATCAGAATATTTAACATACAAAGATGCAAACAATAGGGCAGAATATATATTTTGAAATTTTAATATGGAAGAACCAAGAACATGTAACAAATGTATTTTATTTAATGAATGAGCAAATCTAAATCATTTTGTTACTAGATTTTCATCAAAAACAAAGGAATGTGGCACAGAGTATTATCCTTTCCTTCAAAAAAACCTCAGACGAGTTTGTCCATCAGCTCTACCAGGGACTTTTTCATATACCAGACGCCGTTTTTTGAATTGTGGTAGTTGTGAGCACAAGAAATCTGTTAAAAGGAGAAAAAGGAAAACCATTTTATTTCTGACAGTAATAAAGTATAGCTATTTTTCTAGCTATTCTGATGCATCCTATCTCTTCATCTATTTACAAAGTGTTAAAATTTCCAAACTGAGCTAAAATGACTATAAAAAATTACATTTTTATCAGAAATGCATCTGTAGGGGTGCCTGAGTGGCTCAGCGGATTAAGCCTCTGCCTTGGCTCAGGTCATGATCCCAGGGTCCTCGGATCAAGCCTCACACCCAGCTCTCTGTTCAGCGGGGGGCCTGCTTCCTCCTCTCTGTCTGCCTCTTTGCCTACTTGTGATCTCTGTCAAATAAATAAATAAAATCTTAAAAAAAATGCACCTGTATCTAATAGCCCAATACTAATTAGTATCATGTACACATATTTGTATGCTCATACTTTGCACAAATAATTCAATCTCCCTGGATTTAAGACCCTTTCATTTTAGTTTTCCCTAATTAATTACCTCCTATCTGTAATGTTGTAGAATTTATCCTGAGCTCTGATATATGATAGGTGGTGATCACGTATGGACTCACCTTCTATGACTGTATTATATATGACACTTTAGCCTGAAATATCCCAGATTTGGATTCTTATAGAGGTTAATTAATTAAATCAGTTAAAAAGGAGGCTAAAATATTTAAAACTATTTTAGTAATTATCCTGGGAATGTAATCTCATAATTAGAAGAGTTGGATGTCATTATAAGCAAATTTAAAAAGCAGTATAATAGGTAATTTTTATCACAGAGATCACAAATACACATCTATAAGACAGATGGAAAATTACCTTGAGATTATGTCAATGGCTTTGGATAAATTGTCTAGGCCTGAATTAATATGAATTCTAAAAGTTTATATCTTAGGGCACCTGGGTGGCTCAGTGGGTTGAGCCTCTGCTTTTGGCTCAGGTCACGATCTCAGGGTTCTGGGATCGAGTCCCGCATCGGGCTCTCTGCTCAGCAGGGAGCCTGCTTCCCTCTCTCTCTCTGCCTGCCTCTCTGCCTACTTGTGATTGATCTCTCTCTGTGTGTCAAATAAATAAATAAAATCTTTAAAAAAAAGTTTATATCTTAAACAGTGAAGGCTTTATACCTTATAAACAGTGTTTATACCTTAAACAGTGAAGGTAATGATGTGCTATGGGAAACCACAGTAAAAAAGTCAAAAGTTTCCATAGCGATAATGATACTAGTATCAAAGATTCATGTAAACTGTTTGAATAAAATTATTTTATGGAAGAAGTTTGAAAGTGGAAAAAAGCAATATTTCTAAACAAAATTATTTATCTAATATATTATTTAAAAATATATTTATAATTAAGTTAGTGAATTAAAATATAAGTAGACATTTGACTATTCCATCCATATCCCCAAAAGCTTAAATATAAAAGTTATTAGAAATAATTTTTGAGATCTTCTCATCGAGAAAATGGGAAGATTTTCCTATACATTGGGATGACCTAAGTTCAAGAACATATAGTAATTCACATGCTTGATTTGGTTCAAGATGGGAAAAAAATGGAATTTTTAATTCAGTTCTTTTATGAAGCTGGAATAAACTTCATGTCAAAAATGTGACAGTACAAGTAAAGAGCACAATAGGTTAATTGCATTATGAATATAGATATGAAAGTCAAAAATAAGTATTAGTAACCATATTCAACAACAAATGGAAAGAATCACTCTTCCAAAGCCAATTAAGTTTATTATAGAATAATAAGAATGATTTAATATTAGTAGACCTATTCTAATCCTTGACTTTAATGGATGAAAGGAAAAAACATATTTGATTTTCCCCAATAGGCAAAAAATATTTGGATAAAAATATTTGGATAAATATCCAAAAAATATTTGGATAAAATTCGGAATCTATTCCTCACGGAGGTTCTTATAAAACTGCGATAGAATAGTTCCCATTAAGATCAGGAACAAAACAGGAGTTCCTGGGTGGCTCAGTGGGTTAAAGTCTCTGTTTTTGGCTCAGGTCATGATCCCAGGGTCCTGGGATCGAGCCCTGCATTGGGCTCTCTGCTCAGCAGGGAGCCTGCTTTCTTTCCTCTCTCTCTGCCTGCCTCTCTGCCCACTTGTGATCTCTGTCAAATAAATTAAAAAAAAAAAAGGAGAAGATCAGGAACAAAACAAATTATGATTATTAAATAGGATCAAATCCAAGTTTTGTGAGTCCTGGCATTTATACAGTTCATCCTTGAACAATGAGGGTGTTAGGGATGCTGTCTCTCCCTACTCGAAAATCTAAATAAAGCTTTCTTTTAAAGTAATCTCTGCATCCAACATGGGGCTCAAACTCATGATCCTGAGATCAAGAGTCACATGCTCCACTGACTGAGCCAGCAAGGCACCCCAAAATTCTATAAATAACTTTTGACTTCTCTAATACTTGAACTACTAAGAGCCTACTGTGAACTGGAAGCCTTACTGATAACACAGACAATTAACACATATTTTGTATGTTATATGTATTATATACTGTATGCTTACAAGGAAATAAGCTAGAGAAAAGAAATGTTATAAAGAAATCTTAAGGAAAATATATTTATAGTACTGTATTGTATTTGTCAAAAACTCCATGTGTAAGTGGACCCACGCAGTTCAAACCTGTGTTTTTCAGGGGTCAACTGTACAGGTTGGGAGGTCCTCTTTATTTTATTTTATTCTTTACTTATTTTTTATTTATTAATATTATTTAATCCCAGTATAGTTAACATAATACAGTGTTATATTAGTTTCAGGTGTACAATATAGTGATTTATCCAAACCCATATATTACTCAGTGCTCGTCATGGCAAGTGAACTCTTTAATCCCCATCCCCTATTTCACCCATCCACCTACTTCCTCTCTGGTGACATCAGTTTGTACTCTATAGTTAAGGGTACGGTTCTTGGTTTGTCTTTTTATTTTTCTTGTCCCTTTGTTTTGTTTCTTAAATTCCACATATGGGTGAGATCATATGGTACTTGGGGAGGTCCTCTTTTAACAAAACAAAGAATACCAGATTTTCTGGGAGTCTCTCAAGTCTCACAAAAGGGCCTCTGCAAAAAAGGAGCTTTGAAGTTTAAGCTTCTCCCCTTTTTATTTATTTTTTTCCTATCGTGGTAAGGCTACATTTATATGGCCATTAGAACTTATATATTTTGTTCTAGATGTTCAAGCCAATGTAATAAATAACATTGAAAATAAAGGTACAAGAGGTATCTTTACCAGGAAAGAGAAAACTGTCCTTTTAAAAACTGACATGATTAGGGACGCCTGGGTGGCTCAGTGGGTGAAAGCCTCTGCCTTCTGCTCAGGTCATGATCCCTGGGATCAAGCCCTTCATCGGGCTCTCTGCTCAGCAGGAATACTGCTTCCCTTCCTCTCTCTCTGCCTGTCTCTCTGCCTACTTGTAATCTCTGTCAAAAAAAAAAAAATTGATATGATTAAATGTTCAGAAGCAGCAAATGTAAAGTAGAGCTAGTAGTAGTATTTATCTGATATCTATTTAATAGTATTCTTAGAATTCAGTAATCTGTATAAAGGGCCTAGAAGGGCACCTGGCCTATAATAAGCTCTTTTTTTTTTTTTAAATATTTTATTTATTTATTTGACAGACAGAAATCACAAGTAGGCAAAAGAGGCAGGCAGGGAGAGAGAGGAGGAAGCAGGCTCTCTGCGGAGCCGAGAGCCCGATGTGGGGCTCGATCCCAGGACCCTGGGATCATGACCTGAGCCGAAGGCAGAGGCTTTAACCCACTGAGCCACCCAGGCGCCCCTATAATAAGCTCTTAATAAAAGTTATCCCATTAAATATTCCTGCCCAACAAAGAAGTTAATTTTCTACTCATTGATTTCTCTGTTTAATCTTTGCTCATTTTATAGTCTTCAGCTTTACTTAGACTTGTTCTAAGGTTTTATTTTTCACTTCTTAAATTGAATGCTTACTTCATCTAAAGCTATAAGAATTTGACATATTTTGTTTGCATTTATTTTCTTAGATGTCTATAATTAGAATTCTGATTTTCTTTTTGACTCCAAAGTTTTTGAAGATTCTTTAAGTATATTATTTAAAGCAAACTTTTTTTTTAAGTTTAGAGATGGTTCTATCTTTTAATATTACATCTGTAAGGGGTACCTGGCTGGCTTATGTTGGGATGGCATGTGACTCTTGATCTTGGGATCGTGAGTTTGGGTCCCTCACTGGGTGTAGATATTGGAAAAAGAATAAATAAACTTTAAAAAAAATGACATCTCTGAGTAGTTTTATTAACATTAGGTAGTGTTTACCTGGTAATGATTTCTTGTCTCCTGAGTTAGATGAGGAGTCTGAGTGCCTCTTCTGTCCTAAACATTTCCCAGCTCTTTGGTGGAAATAAAGACTGCTGAATTCTTTTTGATTTACATTAGGATCAGAAGCACAAAATAAATCCAAACTGGGGGCAGATGGTAATTCTTTCCAGGATGTCCTTTTAGTCCCAGCATTTGACCTTTCACATATGAAGTCTTCTAACTCATCAGATAAACATTTTTGCTGATTAGTGAATAAATTATTTTCCTGAGAGTACCATTTGTCACATGCAGTCTGCTTTGCACCATATTTTAAGTTGAATGAGTGATTCTGTTGTTCCCATACATCTTTCTTAAAGTTCCAGTGAAGAGGAGATTGGGAGCCTTCTAGTGAAAAGCTAGGGGCAGACACTTCTTTATTTATATGTCCTTTTGCATCATGTGTTCCCTTTTTCTGGTAATTTATAAAATTAGGGGCAACTCTCTTCTGAGTGTCAATTGGTGATACTATGTTTTCATAGTTTATTTGTGTTAGATCCAAACAAAAGACATCTGACTCTGAATCATTCTGGTTTTGAAAGGAGTCATCAGCTACATTCTTTGATTCTGTATTAATCAGGAAAGGATTATGCACTATGTTAGGGTTACAATTGGAGTCTTTCCAGTAGCTGGCCTGATTGTAAGAAGTCACAGGTGGTAAAATGCATGGCATTTCTCTTAGTTCCATAAGGGAAGAGTTACAGTTTGAAGAGCTGTTTGTGTCTCCATGCACTGCCTCTCCTATATCTGAAAAGTGGTAATTTTCATTATGTCCTTGAAAGACAGAGTTTGAAGAGCCAGAAGCTAAACTCTGGGAGGTGAAGGTACTAGTCTTATTTCCATTTTCCTGAGGTGATGGACTTTGAGGTGAGTTTGTTATGGAAGAAGAACTAATCTTGAATAAGGAAGTGATGCTACAAAAATGCTAAAAATTTTTTAAAATTAATTAATGTAATACAAATACAACATAAACATCAGTCAAGTAATATAAAAAATACAACATAAACATTAGTCAAGTAAATATAAATAAAAATGCTTATCTATATGTAAAGAAAGCAAAATATAAATAAGTAGGGTATTATAATGATCCATGTCATAAGAACATAATTAGGCTCCATTAAAAGAAAAACTTATTGTAATTAGAAAATCCATTTTCTAATCCAATTTCTAACCCATTTTCTAATCATAATAGTTTTGAGTTATACAAGTTATATAAGAATACCATCTGCTTGATAAAAATTTAAAATTTTTACCAATAAGGCTAAAGTTTTCTTTACTACTATAATGAAGGGCATCAGGATTGTAAGCACATATGAATAGAGTGTGTGATCACATACTTGTGGGCACAATAACATTTCAAAATAATTTAAAGTGTGATAAACTGTACTGAATTATTTATATAGGATAGCTTGAGAATTCTATGTGAAATTTAGTTCAAGTAAATTATTTCTTTGCTACACAAAGTCCAAAACAATTAATCTTGCATACTTTCATTTTGAAAACTGTTATGGTAAGTGGAAAGGAAATAAACTCATGTAAGACTATGGAATTCAAATAACTAACCTTTAATACTTTTTCTGGAACTTCAGGTAAAAGCTCCTGAAGTTGACACAGAGTTGCTAATAATATCCAGTGCAGTGAAGGTCCTTTATTTAACATGAGCTGAGCCACCAATGGGTTAATACATGGAAAATCAAGTAAGTACATTTCTTCCTAGAAAAGAGTTTAAAGGAATAATCAGCCACTAGTCAATTGCAAATGACCCATTTTATTCTGCTCAATCTAGCATATTAAATTTTTTGTCATTGCATCTCTCCTCAATTTGAGATGTCTGGGAAATAAGTATGGCTACTAGGGAAAGGAACTTCTTTGGCAGTTAAGATTCATACGCTCTCAGAATTAAGAAAGATCTTAAAGTTCATTCATTTAAATCACTCATCCAAAAAATTTTATTACAGTTCATCTCCTTTGAATGACAATTGTTTTACCTAATGGTAGATTTCCTAATGAGAAATGTTTTAGGGGACTTTTATAACTCAAGATTTCTTTAGCTATCCCTTTGTAGGCCATATACTTCTATCACTATTTGATTAAGATGAACCATATTTATGAGAAACCATGTTTATGATACTTTCAGAAAAGCCTTGCTGTGAAGAGTATAGGAAGAACTTGTGTCGACCATAACTGACCTTAATGGTCTAAAAATATGTGTTTTCAGAGAGATCTCATAAAAGTTTAGAAATATAGCAGCCATGTTTTACTATTACTGCATTTTGTTTTCTTTCTGCATTACATTGGCTTTTTGCACCCTCTTTGATTTTACCAAATGACAGACATGTGAGTAGATTAGACATGCCTTGGTGAGAGGGAACCTGCACAGACATACATACATCCATAATTATACCCATACATGCTGATAGTACTATTTTCTGTTTAGGCATATAAAAATTCTATAATTTAATAAATATGAATGTTTGATGAATGTATATGAATACATTAATATTTTATTGAATTTATTTGCTTTATAATTTTATTTTTTAAATAGGTAAAATAGTCAAATGGTTCAAAATTCAAAAGGTACTAAAAGGTGTGCAGTAAAAACTCTCATCCTAACCCATTTTCCCAGTTCTCTCTGGAGATAACTAATGTTATCATTTCTTGATATCCTTGCAGAGATGTTTTATTCATTTACAAACACGTATAAATATTAATTTCCTTTGTTTTATACAAGTGGTAGTATACAAGCTCTATGCTGCAACTTCATTTTTAATGTAATATATCTTGAAGATCATTTCATATTAGTATGTAAAAAGCTTCATTATTCTTTTTTTTACATTTTCATGATTTGAATATATTAAAAAAAAGGTAACAAAGATACTAGGTTGGTATGAGAACTTGAAAATATTCATGCTTAAACAAAAGGAATTTCTAAAAATTAACTAATCAATCTTAAAAATATTTCAAAACTCTACTTTCAGTTTCAATTATGTAACTAAATTACTGACAAAATGGAAGGATGGAATTTTGCTGTACTCATATTTACTACTCTTAAGTGTTTAAATTTAGGAACTAGGAAAAGTTATCTTTTGAAAATATTAGACATTAAAGTCATTATATCACACTATAATACACTTGATTTGAAAGTTCATTATAAAAGATCTCATTAAAATACTTCTGTGAAGTTGAAAAATACCCATGATTCTAGAAAATGATCTAAATAAATGTTGTACATTATGGTTACTGCTATATATGCACATGCAAACATTAATGGACAAAAATAAGCTACCAAAAAGAGAATTCCAGTACATGTATTTATATTTGCCTTGTAAATGTCTAATTTACATAGTTAGGAAATGAACCTTAGATGGTGAAACTTCAAGCCAGGATTTATCCAACCATTCACGAGGATCTCTCTTTGAGGTCATTAAATTGTGATCAGCAATTTGCCGAATTATCAGTGCAGCCTCTTCCACTCCTGGGGCAATTATAAGCTAAAATATATTTTTTATATATTAGATTATAGGAAATTTTAGGAAGCAAAATATATAATTCAGAAATTGTTTGTAATCAGAAGAAAAAAAGCCCAGCAGATTTTAATCTTTGAATATAATTTTAGATATAATTTACCAAAATATGTGAAAGCCAGCATATTTTGTGAGGATAAGCAGTTTTCTTTCCTTCTTTAAATATGATATCCTTATGTTTTCCAATTTTTGGAGCTAAATTTCTTCATTTCCATTTTGTATTTATTAATAAATTTATTAAAAATTTGGATGCCATTTATAATATTTACTATTTTTGTTTTTTCCAAGTTAAATCTAGCAGTTCTCAAAAATAAGAATTTAAGGGGCACCTGGGTGGCTCTGTTGGTTAGGTGTTTGCCTCCAGCTTAGGTCATGATCCTCGGATCCTGGGATCAAGTTGGGCATTGGGCTCCCTGTTCCATGGGGAGACTGCTTCTCCCTCTCGCTCTGCCAGCCGCTCCCCATGCTTGTGCTAGCTCTCTCTTTGTCAAATAAATAAATAAAATCTTAAAAAAAAAAAAAAGAATTGGGGTGCTTGGATGGCTCAGGGGGTTAGGCCTCTGCCTTCGGCTGAGGTCATGATCCCAGAATCCTGGGATAGAGCCCCATGTCAGGCTCTCTGCTTAGCGGGGAGCCTGCTTCCCCCTCTCTCAGCCTGCCTCTCTGCCTACTTGTGATCTCTCTCTCTCTCTCTCTGTTAAATAAATAAATAAATAAATAAAATCTTTAAAAATAAATAATTTATTTTTTAAAAAGATAAGATTTTTCAAAATGATATTAGAAGATAAAGGATAGGGGCACCTGGGGGGCTCAGTGGGTTAAAGCCTCTGTCTTCGGCTCAAGTTATGATCTCAGGGTCCTGGGATGGAGCCCTGCATCGGGCTCTCTGCTCAGCAGGGAGCCTTCTTCCTCCTCTCTTTCTGTCTGCCTCTCTGCCTACTTGTGATCTCTCTCTGTGTAAAATAAATAAAAATCTAAAAAAAAAGATAAAAGATATTTACAGATGAATTTGATGCTGTATTTGATGCTAATGAAAAACATTATTTTAAAAAAGATTTTATTTATTTGACAGCACAAGCAAGGGGAGTGGCAGGCAGAGGGCAAGGGAGAAGCAGGGAGTCCAATGCGGGGCTCTATCCCAGGACCCTGGGATCATGACCTGAGCCGAAGGTAGATGCTTAACCAACGGAGCCACCCAGGCACCCCAAAAAGGAAAAAGTTTTGATTTAGAATATTTTGGGAATTGTTCCATCCAATACTGGCTTATTTGATGCTAAGCTCTGTATGTGTTAAACCTAATTCTAAAGAAAATTTCTTAATATCTCCTACTTCCTGTCTGTCACTTGTGTGTTTCCTCCATGCCTTTCTTTCGAAATGCCAGCCTTTTTCGTCTGCTTTCAGTTCCATTTTTAACTTCTTCATCTTTTAGATTCAGTTGAAGTAAAAATAGTCCATGGGTTAGCAGGCTTTTTTTTTTAAAGATTTATTTATTTAATTTACCGAGAGAGGAGTTTGGGGAAGAGGGAGAGGGAGAGAGAGTCTTAAGCAGACTCTGTGCTAAGCAAAGAGCCCAACAGAGGGTTCAGTCTCAAGACCCTGAGATCATGAGTGGAGCCCAAACCAAGGGTCAGTGGCTCAACTAACTACTACCCAGGCACCCTAGTCCATGGGTTAGCAGTTTAATGTGAATAGGAAACACTGCCCTAAATAACCATATCTTAGAAATATAAACCTCCTGTCCTGTAGTGAAAATTCAAGAAACAAAGACTGTACAAACCTCATAAAATAATTATGACAATATTTTTTTTCACAAGATAACAAATAAAAAAACTGTTAGTACATAAAACTGGGGAGTATATGTATTCTAAAGAAGGATTTTCTTTAAATTATATTAAGTAGGTATAATTTTTTTTTTCTTTTTTTTTTGAGAGAGAGGGAGAGTAAGCAGTTGAGGGGAGAGGAGGAGGGGCAGAGTGAGAGGGAAAGAGAGAATCTTAAGTAGGCTCCATCTGCTGTGGTTTTGGGAGCCTGACTAGGCCTCCACTCAGGCTCAATCTCATGACCCTGAGATCATGACTTGAGGTAAAATCAAGTCGCTTTCTTAACTGACTGAGTCACCCATGCACTCAAAATATGTATAGAGTGCACAGACATAAGAGTGTTTGATTCCAAATTAATTTTTAAAAAAAATTTATTTGACAGAGATCACAAGTAGGCAGAAGGGCAGGCAGAGAGAGAGGGGGAAGCAGGCTCCCCACCGAGCAGAGAGCCCGATGTGGGGCTCGATCCTAGGACCCTGGGATCATGAACTGAGTTGAATGCAGGGGCTTTAACCTACTGAGCCATCCAGGTGCCCTTCCAAATTAATTTTATTGCAGTTTTGTATATTTTAAGAAGATCTGATGCTTTTATTTAAATATAAAAGGCACAATTTTATGGTGATGGTAATGAATAATACCTTAATTTATTAGGCAAGAATTCTGGAGTTCATGGCTAGACTTTGGGAGATTCAGGAACCTCAACAATATTTTCAAAATTTTGCATATATGTTTATCTATGCATTTTTCTGTAAAAGGAGCTAATAACAAATTTACAGAGCTTTTTGACATTAGAATAAAATACAGCACAACACTACTAGCAATATTTTCTTTTAGCTTAAGAAAATGTAGTTAAACTTCTTAATGTTTCCTTAATGGCTAGGTCTTCAGATGCCTGAAAAAAAATTTTTTTTAAATCCATACTGATGTGTTCTAACAGGCCCAAAGCCATATTACTAAATTCGGTAAACTAAAGCAACAATATACTCTAAAATAATTTGAGTCTAGGGAACCCCCTGTATTTTTTTTTATTTTTAAGATTTTATTTATTTATTTGACAAAGAGAGCAAGAGAGTACAAGCAGGCAGAGCAGCGGAGGGAGAGGGAGAAGCAGGCTCCCCCTGAGCAGGGAGCTGGATGCGGGGCTCTAATCCTAGGACCCTGGGATCATGACCTGAGCAGAAGGCTGTTGCTTAACCACGTGAGCCACCCAGGCACCCCTTTAATGTGGTAATGTCATCAAGTCAGGAGAATAGGAGGCTTGAGTACTGGTGACATATTGATAATAGAACAAACTGTTATTTGTTTCTTAAATTCTATGGGAAAACTGATCTACTTTTAAGATTATTATGTATAACTTGAAAAGCTCTTGGAATAGTTTGATCCAGGTGAGAGCAGACTTTTGTTTGGAATGGATTGTGCCTGGGCATACTTCCTGTGTCATCCCTAAATGCTTTCCTTGGAACATGTCCTCTATGGGCCATGTCACTGTACCTGAACATAGTATTGCTCACTAGTATCATATAACCCATATATACAAGAATAAAATGATTCCCTTAAGTATATTTTGCAAATAACTGCTTACCATTAGCTGAAAAGAGGCTGGTTAAGTGGTGAAAGCACACTTGAATGGGTAAGGGAAATATACTTACATTTGCCGTTCACTGATAACTTTTCTAAGAAATTTATTTCAATGTTTAATATGCATCACAGGGTCAAAATGATTAGGATTCTATTTCAAATAGATAATTTGTTAATTTTCTTAACAGGTTGTGCTTTGATTTAATTCAATTCAGTAGATGTTTGTTGAACATTTTTACTGGGTACAAAGTACTGTGCTGGATGCTATACATTTTTTAAACAAAAAGGTTCTTCTCTCCAGAGTGGAAGGCATATGAATGAATACATCATGCTACAATAAAGATATGAAGTGCTCTTGCGAGAACGGGAGGAGAGATTTATCTTGAGAGGGCATACTTGGGACACATTTCTTAATGGAGGTAGTGTTTGAGCTGGGCAACAAAAGATATAACTCCAAAGGCTAGCAGTAGGAGGAAGGGGGAGACAGCGTGTGATGACATGTTTGTGGACTGGCTGGCTGTGATAGTGTGGACATATTCAGGAAATAGTGAGTAGAATGATGCTAAAGGAAGAATTACTAGGGGCCAAATTATGAAGTTTGAATCCAGCTGAGTTTGATCTCTATTTTGAATGAATTAGGGAGCTACGAAATGTCTTTTGAGCAAGAAAATTTGATTTAACAACACATATTATCAAGAGTCTACTAGGGGTGCCTGGGTGGCTAAGTGGGTTAAGCCGCTGCCTTCGGCTCAGGTCATGATCTCAGGGTCCTGGGATGGAGCCCCACATCGGGCTCTCTGCTCAGCAGGGAGCCTGCTTCCCTCTCTCTCCCTCTCTGCCTGCCTCTCCATCTACTTGTGATTTCTCTCTGTCAAATAAATAAATAAAATCTTAAAAAAAAAAAAAAAAAGAGTCTACTAGATACTTGGTGCTGTGCTGGGTGCCAGGAACACGAAAACAAATAAACATGTTTCCTTTCTTTCAGGAGTTTACAGTTCAGGAAGTGAAATGTTCACAGCTTTATTTCAGAAATGTAATTGGTGTGAATATTATGCAACAAAGGAGGACAACTAGAAATAAGGAGATTAGTCAGGAAGTTGCTTTAAAACTCTAAAAGGGGCGCCTGGGTGGCTCAGTGGGTTAAGCCGCTGCCTTTGGCTCAGGTCATGATCTCAGGGTCCTGGGATCGAGTCCCGCATCGGGCTCTCTGCTCAGCAGGGAGCCTGCTTCCTCCTCTCTCTCTCTCTCTGCCTGCCTCTCTGCCTACTTGTGATCTCTCTCTGTCAAATAAATAAATAAAATCTTAAAAAAAAAAAACCTCTAAAAGAGAGATGAAGGTCTGAATTTGGGGAAAAGCAGTAGGAGTAGAATGGAGACACATATTCTAGAGACACTGCAGTTACAGATTAAGTTATAGTACTAATGCCATAAACTAAGTTTGGGGAGAATGAGAAGTTGTGTTTTGGACATAATATTGTTTGAGGCACCTGTCGGATATTCATGTAGAGATTTCCAGTAGAATGCCAGAATATCGGTGCAGACCTTAAAAAAAGTCAAGAAATTTTTAAGGATTATACTCAGAAATGAAAGCTAAATTTGTGGGAATTTTGAATTTATTAAGGAGAGAGTTAAAGTGGTAACAGAAGAGGACTGAGCCCTGAATTTGGAGGATTATCTAAATTTCATAATGGGACATTGAAAAAAGAACCAAGAAAGGACACTGGTTAGGGATCACTACAGCAGATTAAAAAAAAGTATATGTTTCTTAAATGAACATATTTGATCAATGCATATTTACTTTTATTTATATCCTGCCAAGCAGCAACTAAGAGATAAAATATGACTTTAAATTTTTTAAGGCCTTTAATATTTATTATTTTATTTTATTTATTTGGGAGAGAGAGAGCACAAGCAGGGGAAGCAGCAGAGGGAAGAGAAGCAGGCTCCCTGCTGAGCAAGGGGGCCACACACGCCTTGAACCCAGGACCCTTGGATCATGACCAGAGCCAAAGGCAGGATGCTCAACCAACTGAGCCACCCAGGTGCCCCAAGGGGCCCTTCTTCTAGAACAGAAGTTTAAATGGAAAGAATATTAACTTTTTAGTTTATTGTAATGTTTCTTTGCACTGGACACTTGAATTTGAGTATAATTTTGGTTTATGAAAAATACTTATAAACAAACATTAAAAAAAAAGAATACCTTTACATCCAGTTCTTCTGATTTTAGCCCAAATGATACCAAAGCTGCATAAATCAGTGCTAGATGATGAAGTGTTTTTTCTGTAAGATGGTACCTAAAAAAAAATTATATTACTATACTTATACTCATTTGATATCTGATTGTTCCTATTAGAAGTTCAATTCACTTTCCATATTTCATGTTACGACAATAATGTGACTAAGGTAAAACTTTGTGGCAGACTCGGCACTCTTTTAAGATGTTTCCACCTCCATTCTTTAACAATCCAGTTGAATCTAGGGGATGCTGAGAGTGTGTTTGAGGGGAGAAGTTTAACTCATCCCCTTACTGGCTCCAGGGATGGTTATCTGACTGACCCCAACTAAAATACTCTATCTCCCTGGCTAAAGTAACAGGTTCAGATAGGAACACGTGACCAGAACCAGAATAACTAGAATCCTTCCTGGGTCTTTTCCTTGAACTGTTCGAAAAAACACCTTTTAAAATGATCATTATGTGATGTGATAGAGGTGTTAGCTAACCCTACAGTGATAATCATATTATAATACATAAATGTATCAAATCAGCATGTTGTAGACCTTAAACTTACACAATCTGGTATGTCAATAGTATCAATTAAAAGAACACTCCTTTTTCCCCCACTATGGGTATTAAGCAGATCAGATTGAGTCTTGAGCTATCTGCCTTGAGCTACTGACTTTATCCACTTTAAGTACTCTAAGCAGCAAAAGGGAAATTTATTGGTTCATATTACTAGGAAGTCCAGGAGAAGACATTATTGGATTCAGGGACTCAAACCATGTCATCAAGACAAGGTCTCCTTAATTTATTGGCTCTCCTTTCCCCTGCTGGTTTTTTTTCCTCGGGTTAGCTTTTTCCATAAGAGTGGCTGACAAGAGTGGCTTACTATGCTTAAACTGTTTGTACAAACAATGTGGTTTCTGCTGAACACCTGCTTTTCTTCTTGGGAGTCTAGAATTTTAATATGTGCTAGGCAGAGAGTGCCTACATGATCAATCCTTAGCGAAAGCCCTGGGGTTTGAGTCTCTAGTGAGTTTCCCTGGTACACAACACTTTACAAGTGTTGTCACAACTCTTTCCTGTGGAAATTAAGCATATTCTGTGTGATTCTACTAGGAGAAGATTCCTGGAAGCATCCTTCTAGCTTCCTCTGGATTTTGTTCCATGCACTTTTTCCCTTTGCTGATTTTGTTTGGTAACAGTTTACTATAATAAATCATAGTCATGAGTACAAGTAAGGCCGAGTCCAGTGAATCCTTTTACCAAATCATCAAAAATGGGGGTAGTCTTGGGGACTCCTAACACATTTTCTTAAACAAGAACTAATGGCATGAACTACGAAGGTAATTCAAGCAATTTTATTTTGTATGTTGAATTTTCCTCATTTGGTCAGTTGATTAAGATATTTCTTAAATGTTTTATATATCTAAAAATATGGAACTGAGAAACCTAGAAGTCTGAAAATAGCTACATTTTATAATAATAGCTTATTGTAAATAAGTAACTCTTCATATCCTGAACATCAAACTATCTCAGACTTACATAACTGGGTTTTTTTCCCATGAAAATCTGGGTAAAAATAAGTGTGAATCCCTCTTTTTGGCTGTACTTCAATTATACCTCTGGAATATAGGTGACTTGCAATCTAAAAACAACCTAAATTTTTTTCCTAAACAGTTTTATCTATAAGATACTTCCAAGCTCTTGAAAAAGTTAAATGCTTCACAAGTAAGTTCCAAGCTTAAAATGCTATACAGCCTTTACTAATATTCAAAATGAAGATTTTTAGACCTAAATTATTATTTTTATTTTTCAATTTTGGTAGTAAGGAAAAGCAAGGTTAAATGATTTGCTAGATATTATTGTTATTAGAAAAAGAAATAAGAACCAAGGTGTTTGGACTCTTAAATTTTAATTTGTACTTATGCCCCCCCATAATAATAATTGTATACAAAGAGCTTGTATATTGGAGCTGTGTACTGATTGGAAAGTCAGTAAAGGAAAAGAAATCCAAATGCAATGTCAAATAAGGAAAGATCTCTATACCTTCTCTATACCTATCTCTATACCTTCTTCTTCTATACCTTCTAACTAAATAATATATTCTTAAAGACTTTATTTATTTTTGAGAGAGAGAGAGAGAGAGAGAGAGAGAGCACAAGCAGGAGGAGGGACAGAGGGAGAGGGAGAAGCAGACTCCATGTGGAGCAGGGAGCATGACACAGGGCTTGATTGCAGGACCTCAGGATGGTGACCTGAGCCGAAGGAAGATGCTTAACCAGCTGAGCCACCCAAGGCATGGCAGAATTAATAATATTTTAAAAACCTATACTATGAGTGATGTCGTATGTGTTATGAAATACTGTAGAGGTGTTAAAAAAAAAAGACCAGTTTGCAATTTAGTAGGAAAGATCCATTCATTTGATCAAGGAATATTTACCAAGTATCTACTATATGAAACAATGTGCAGTGCCATGGGGCAAGTACTCCAAAATGGTAATACAAAGCAAAATGTGATAAATGTCAAAGATGAGGAAAAGATAGAAAGCTAAGGAGACCAAAGGATGGAGAGGTCACAATTAACTATCTATTTGTGTGCATGAGATGGGGGTATTAAAGAAAGATAGAATAGAAAAAGTGATATTTGGGGATAGGTTTTGAAAAATAGGCATGATTCACCAGATGAAATAGTTGGAGGAGATAGAGAATATTGTAGAAAGAGAGAAATATATCAGCAAAAGTAGAAGCAACAAAGGACCATATTTTTTTTTTAAGATTTTATTTATTTATTTGTCATAGAGAGAGAAGCGAGAGCAAGCACAGGCAGACAGAGTGGCAGGCAGAGGCAGAGGGAGAAGCAGGCTCCCAGCCAAGCAAGGAGCCCGATGTGGGACTCAATCCCAGGACGCTGGGATCATGACCTGAGCCAAAGGCAGCCGCTTAACCCACTGAGCCACCCAGGCCTCCCAAAGGACCATATTTTTGAACCAATGAGCAATCCTTCTGGCTGAAATGAAAAACAGTGAAAATTAAGCCTGAAAATATAGGTCAGGATTATATTCTGAAGATTTTGAATATTAGGGTGAATAGTATGTATGCATTCAGTAGATAATAGGGAAGTCAGTGAAGGCTTCTTATCAGAGTGAAATAATAAGAGCTTGATTTTTGAAATATTAATCAAATGTATGACAGATTATGGAGAGTAACATGGAGAGCCATGAGGTGGGAAAACAGTTGGTAGTCTATGTTAACAGTCCACATAAGATCTGAACCAAGATGTTGGTAATATAAATGGAGAGAGGGGATAGATAAAAAAGAGACTAGTGGTTACATCCATAAGATATGTTTTCTAACTTAGGTGACTAAAAGAAAGACAAGTCATAAATAGCCAAAGGGCAAAAAAGAGGAGATACTGCTTCAAAAGGGATAGAAAATATAATGAACTCACCCTGGAACATGTTAAGTTTGAGAGTCTATAAAATATCAGGTTGGAGATATTTAATAGAAAATTAGAGAGACATGTCAGCAATTTCAAAGAGAGACTGCAGCTGCAGATATAAATATAATAATTATAGGCAGAAAAATGCTAATTGAAGCTATGGCAATGAATAAGGTTTCTAATGGATTGAATAGAAGAAAGAAGAGAATTCAGATGTATCTGTGGAGACTGGGACAAGAGAAGAGGTAAAGACAGAGAAAGTGGTTAAAGAGAAGATCAAAACTGAAGTGTTACAGGCCTGAAGAGCTTCAGATAAGGAAGCACTGACAACAGTCTTCAATACTGTAAAGCAGAGAAAGATAAAAATACTTTTGGAGGTGGAAGTGACACTGGGAGACAGATTAGTATAGATGTAGGAAAAAAGCCAGACTGCAGAGAATAAAAAAAGGAGGTGGAAGCTGTGGGTTCATAAAATTTTGAGATGAAGGAAAGAAGGGACATATAATGATAACTTGAGCCAGTGTCTTGGCATGGATTTTTTGTAATTTTTAAGTTAAGCATGTCAATGAAAGAAAGAATAGCAAGGTGCTATTTAGTTGGTAAACTTAATAAGTATTTAGAGAGAAGTGATTTAAGAATGGCATTTTTTAACAGACAAGTCAGAACTAAAAAGTAATAAAAAGTGAAACACTTAAAGCAGCAACTCTTAGTGAACTAGAGGAGGCTGATTTGTACAGAATATCCCCCAGAAATATATCATCTCCAAAGTTCTGATTTGTTTTCCTTTCATTTTTTTCCCCCGATTTGTTTCCCTATGGGCACACCTCCACTTCGAAGATCCCTGACTCAATGCAAACTAGATAAGCAAGTGGAAAATTTGCATAGCTACTTTTATTCAAAGAGTAGGACCAAATAACTTAAGAAATAAAATGTGACTGTGGATGAAAAAATGTTTACTTACTCTGCGTTTAATGTTTTTTTGGTATACAAGATTATCCAACAATAGCTGTACTGGAATGATAATGCCATCAGTCTCATAATGATATTGTCTGATGCCTTCTCACAGTTCAATTCTTCTAGGTCCTACCAGAAAATAAATAAAATAAAAAGATTCACTAGGTTGAATAGTTGTTATGAAATTATTATTACCATATTTCAGTAATCTAATATATATATTAAATGTAAAATATATATATATATATATATATATATAACTATATTGGGGCATCCAGGTGCCCCAATCTTAGCAAACCTTAAGCAGGCTGCAAGGAGCCTAACTTGGGTCTACAATCAATTATTTTTAATTTTTTATTTTTTACTAACATAATAATGCATTATGTAATATAATGCATTATTAGCCCCAAGGCTACAGGTCTGTGAATCACCAGGTTTACACATTTCATACAATTAATTTTTGATAGAGTGAATGATTCAGGAAGTGTCTTACTCTAACATTAAATCACGTAACTATGAACTAAAGTTTCGGGATGCCTGGGTGGCTCAGTCAGTTAAGCCTCTGCCTTGGGCTCAGGTCATGATCCCAGCATCCTAGGATCCAGTCTCACATCAGGCTCCTTGCTCATCAGGGAGCCTGCTTCTCTGCCTGCTTGTGCACGTACTCTCTCTTGCTCTGACAAATAAATAAATAAGATCTTTAAAAAAAAAGTTAAATTAAAAGTTTCCCAAATGATATTTTGCCCTAAATAATTGTTTTTTAAAAACACTTTAGGGGCACCTGGGTAACTTACCCAGTGAAGCATCTGCCTTTGGCTCAGGTCATGATCCCAGGTCCTGGGACAGGGCCCCATATTGGGCTCCCTGCTCAGGCAGGCACCTGCTTCTCCCTCTCCCTCTGATGCGCCCTCTGCTTGTGCTCTCTCGTTCCCACCTTCTCTCTCTCAAATAAATAAAATCTTTTTAAAAAGCTTTAAATATATAAAACATAGTAACTCTTAAGAAACCCTCTAACAGAGCTTTGTTTTTCCATTATATAATTCTTATACTGTTAACATTTGTTCATGACCAGACTTCTACCTTACCATATTTGCCATTAATTTATATTCCATCCCTTCAAACTTGGTTTCTGCTCCCCATTTCCACCCTACTGAATTAATTTCTTTGTAATTTGTACTCCAATCAAGCAAACATATCAGGGAGATTTAGTCAAGAATTTGCACATTTTAAATTCTAAACTATAGGGCTTTTTTTTAAGAGAATTTTTCTTTTTTCTTTTTTTTTTCAAACTGGCTTAATTGCAAGCAATCCCCACTTACCTTAGAGGAAATCCTGTATTACTAAACATGCATTAATTTACTGCCACCTTTTAAGAAACATAGTGGCTAGGATTTGATTTTTAAGGTTTTCAACACTGTAATATTCTATAAATATATTTTTAAATAGGTCAATATATAACATTAAAGATTCTATATTTGCTTTGTCTTCTTAAAGTATGCTAAAAATTGTAAGACATTAAAGAAGCTTGATAATAGTCATTTTCCATAGTCATGATTTTAATACTTGTCCATTTGCAAACTTTTGGAAGAAAACACTAATGGATTATAGTTAAGCTCTCTATACCAAAGCTAATACTAAATTACATGGTCAAATATACTGTACTATATTTAATTTATACTTTTTACTGTATAATTTTACCTGCAAAATTATGGCAGTGTGTTCATCAACTGTCACCACTACATAACACTCTGTACCTCCAAAGAGTTTCAATGACTCACTGCAGCATCTCTCCACTAGTGTGATATTATACCTGTAAAAATCCATATTTTGGGGTGACATAATAAAATGGCTAAGAAAAATTCTTTAAGAAAAGTTGTATTGTCCCCCTGCATACTAAATTATTTGAACTTCTGTGCTTTTTCATACATCAATTTATTCCACTTTACAAATTTGAGGAATAAAATTAAGATTTATTCAGTACATGTGACAAATTAGTTGAGATGTGCATTGCCTTATGTACTTCATTTAGAACATCATAGTTCTATTTCCCATGCAATATTTAAAGCCTTCTAAATAGGAATACTCATTTTCAATATTATCAATGACCAAAAGATATGATCATAAAATTTGCAGGGAAAAAGCACATAAAGTGTTCATATTTGCTGACAACAAAAGAAATTAAATTAAGATATAAATTTAGACAATAATGAAATTTTTTTTTCACAAGATTGATATATATTGCTAAAAAAGATAATATTCAGTAATTAAGATGTATACTACAGGGATAGAAATGTGACTTGACATAAACTCTCTGGAAAACTATTTCTATGTGATATAATTGCAACTTCAATCAGGGAGAAATATGTCACATATATAGCACAATGTTTAGCCATTTAGGATATATATACCTTTGTTAAAGTTATGAAGTCAATAACTTACTTGGATTCTAGCAACTGAAGTATTTCTTGATTATTAAGAAGTCCTTCAGATGCAAAAAACACATATGGAACCTGTATTTCCAGAAGAAATCCACCAAAACTATCCAGCAAGGTGCTTCCTGAATAAGAGAAAGTTTATAAATACTTCTCTTTTTTCTCATCCTTCATCTCTTTCTCTTTTTTACTTAACATGAGAATAGCAAGTGTATGTTCAAGGAGTAGCACAAAAATAAAACATAGTCATTGTAAAAAATCAGAAATCAGAATAAAGAAAGGTCTGAAGAATAAAATAAAAACCACATGTTATCCTACTACCTAAAAATAAAACAGCATTAACAGAATTTACTAAAACTACTGTATGATACATTAATAGGAAAATATAAATACATCAACAGATAAATGGACAAAGAACATTAATAGGCAATTTACAAAAGAATGGCTATACAAGATCAAGTCACATCTGAAAAGACATGGATAATCAAAGACATCATCTGTAATTAAGTAACTATAATATAACATATTATATATATTATATATTTATATATATAAATATATATAGTTACTTTATATATATATAAAATATATAATATAATATTTTATGCCTATAATTCTGTCAAAGATTCAAAAGAATAATAATACCTACTTACAGTAAAGACACTGGGGAAAGGATTCTCTTATACTTTCTGTACAAATATGAATTGAGATAGCATTTCTGGAAGGCTATTTGGCAATATATAAATGTGTGTATACCTTTGACCTGGCAACTCATTTTACTTCTTAGAACAAGTATATAAAAATAAATAAAATATATAAGCTACTATAAATCTTATAGTACAATAGTTGAAAATTGAAGCATTATAAATGCTCCACATAAGGAATTGGTTGAATCAATTAAGTTCGTCTTTGAAAGAATGGAAGAAGCCTCTACATATAAACTGAGATATTTATCTTTTATCTTTTTGGGGGCCCTCACTTAATCAATTTAACATTTAATTCTTTTTTTTTAAGATTTTATTTATTTGACAGACAGAGAGAAATCAAAAGCAGGCAGAGCAGCAGGCAGAGAGAGAGGGAGAAGTGGGCTCCCCACTGAGCAGAGAGACCGATGCGGGGGCTCGACCCCAGGACCCCGAGAACATGACCTGAGCCGAAGGCAGTCGCTTAACGACTGAGCCACCCAGGCGCCCCAACATTTAATTCTATATATCAAAGATTCCAAAGTAATCATTATGGTGACTCTACTTTTAGCATTGAAATGGAATATCTCAGAATTCAAACTCCCCACTCAGACTTGAGGTGAACAGAAAATAACTTATGGCAAGTATTGAAAGGCTTGCACTGGGACTAAATGTGTATAGGCTTTTAATTTAATGGATGTGAGAATTCACAACCTGAGTCATATGAAGTGTTGCTGAGAAATACAAAGAAACCAAGAGATTTAAATTCTTTTTGAAGTGTTTGTGTATAATTTTTTTTTATACATTAAGTTTTCTGAATAACAGAATTTTCCCTTAAAATTCAATAAAAAATACTACTGCATAGAAGTATCAGGTGAGGATTAGATAGAATTGAAATAAGTTGTGGTATAATAAGTAAAATTTAGCATTTAAAGGGATGATGACAAATATAACCAGTAAAGCTTACTTTACAAATGAGCAAAATAGAGTAAGGGGTAAAGAACTGGCCCAAGGTCACATGGAGTGCTGAGGTTAGAGCCTGAACTCAAGTTCTCTAATGCCATTGCTCATTCTCTTTCCACAGACCAGAAGCAGAAAACAGACAATTTCCATTCTACTACAACAGAAGGATTTTAGTTTATATCCTTACTCCGTAAAACTGTGTCTGGAAGAATCACTTTGAAGACCTTGTGAGGAATATTCAATTTCTTGCAGTGTTTAGTCCAACAGGAGTTTTCTACAAAATTATATTCCACCACAAATGAGAAGTTACTCCAGGGGAAATCTGATCCAATATATTGATTATGCACAACTACACAGGAACTTTTACTGAAGACAAAATAAAGCCAAGAAAATGGAATTATATTTGTGTCATTATTTACTTGAAAGGTCAAAAGATGATTGTTTGGGCTATTTTATTCTTCTCTAGTTTATACTTGCTTATGCTGGAAAGGCACTGGTGTATTTTCTGTTGATTTGTTCTCCAGTTGTGCTAATTCCTTTTTATCTTTCTTTTTGATGGTCATACTTATTTTTTTAAAAAATTAAAGTCTAAAGATTTAAAAAAAGATTTTATTTATTTATTCTAGAGCTAGAGCCAGCCCAAGTGGGGGAGGGAAAGAGGGAGAAGCAGGCTCCTCACTGACCAGGGAGCCCTACAATGAGTATGATGATGATGAGGATGATGATGACAATGATGATGATGATGTGGAACTTGATCCCAGGACCCTGGAATCATGACCTGAGCCAAAGGCAGCTGTTTAACTGAATAAGCCCCCAGGTGCCCCTTTTAAGATTTTACTTTTTAAGTAATCTCTACACCCAATGTGGGGCTCAAACTCACAACCCTGAGATCAGGAGTTGTGTGCTCTTCCAACTGAGCCATCCAGGTGCCCCTATGGGCATACATTTCTTTAAAAAACAGGACCTAAAAAACTGTTGACTATTTCACATTATCAAATGCAAGGGACCCTAATTTTATTAACTGAGTCCTACCAGTAACAGACAAGTCACTCTATGAGAATCCATTTTTTACACATGTAAGGTTTCATCTTTGAGGATCTACATAATAGAATATTACCTAACAACTTTGAAATGATTTTTCTTTTTCTTAATGAGCTTCATAGGTGATTTAGCAATGATAAAAAACAGATACTTAAATATCATAACTTTATCTTTCCTATCTTCAAATTCCATATAATAGCACTTATTGTAATGAAAATTCCCTACTGCTGCTTTCTATCTAAAGCAATCTAGATAGATAGCAGACCCAAGTTAAATCTTTTATGGGCTTCTATTTGACTTACAACTTCTCGTTTTGTTATCTGGCTCCCAATATTAGCAATAAAAATTTCTACATAAAATAAGGCAAAATAAAAACATTTTTAGATAAGTCAACACTAAATATTATTATTAGCATGCTTTCACCAAGAGAATTTCTAAAGAATGTACTTTAGGAAGAAGGAGAACTCAAAAGAAAGGAAGAAGATAAAAGAAACAATGCTAAGCAAACTTAGAAAAAAAAGAAAGGAAGAAGATAAAAGAAACAATGCTATGCAAACTTAGAAAAAAAAGAAACAATGCTAAGCAAACCCCCCCAAACTGGTATAAACATGATCTAAACGGGTACTTCCTGTACTAACAGTAACACTGATAATGATAAGTGGGGGATATTATAGCAAGATTAAACTAAAATTCTGGACAACAATAATATATAACACACAAAGCAATGACCAGAGTTGAAGTATTCTAATGTAAAACACTTTTCAGGAAGAGGAGAGACACATTGATTTTGAACCTTTTAAAAAGTTAAATTCCAAAAGAAATTGTGCTTTTCCTATGGAACTGGTATGCTTATTCCCCATAGGTGAAGAAATACATTTTTACCCATTTAAAACACCTTCAGATTCCAGGAAATCTTTCCTTTTGTTGTTTGAATGTAAGACAGTCAACGTTAAACCTGTTGGGGAAAAAAAGAGTAATAAAAGTGTTTTTCAGTGTTTTGTTCATATATAATTTTTAGATGTTATATATCTCATTACTATAAAAAATGAGATAAAGGCCTTGAACAAGGAGACTTAAAATACAATTTGTTGAATTATTCTTCTGTCTGTGGGTATCAGAAAGTTTGAAGCTTGGGCAATATTTCTGTTGTGTGTGTATGTTTTTTATGTACAAGCATGAAATTCCGAGTTTATTATGTAAAATAATAAAATGTATCAAAGTCTTAATTTTAAAGTAGCCAAATTAAACACTCATCCATTTTGTGCATTTTACTTTGCTAAAAACCCTGGTTGATTTTACCTTCTTTCTCTAGTCAAAAATTTAAGTATGTAACTAAATAGCAAGAGACTAATTTTGATGTCCCTTTTTCCTTTTTTCTGTATAAGAAGCAGAAGTCCTATTGGGTGCCATCTGCTCCTCTTAGATTCATTTCTGCTTCTTCTTCTTCTTTTTTTTTTTTTAAGATTATTTATTTATTTATTTATTTGACAGAGAGAGATCACAAGTAGGCAGAGAGAGAGGAAGGGAAGCAGGCACCCTGCTGAGCAGAGAGCCCAACTCGGGGATCTATCCCAGGACCCCGGGACTATGACCTGAGTCGAAGGCAGAGGCTTATTAACCCACTGAGCCACCCAGGTGCCCCTTACTCCTGCTTCTTAATCATAATTTAAGTTTCTTATGTTACTGATTTTTTAGCAAAATAAAGTGAATTTTAAAAAATTCTGTAGCCACAATATAGTTTATTTTTGGTAGACATCATTGGTTTAAGAATAGCTAATTCTAGTTAAAGTAAATTTTACACTCTATTGGTGTATTTTTGTCAGTTGTAAGGTTGACAAAGGCATGATGTGATAATGACAGAGTAATACTTAATAATTTTATGTTTACTTGGCTTGATATGTCAATAGTTTTGGTCAACAATAAGAAGAGGATGAGTAGTAATTCTCTTTTTATATAAATTTATAAAGTCATATTATTATTATTATTTTAAAGATTTTATTTTTAAGCAGTCTCTACCACCAACATGGGGTTCAAACTCACAATATTGAGATCAAGAGTTGCATGGTCCACCCACTGAGCCAGCCAGGCACCCCAAACTCAAACTACTTAAAACCTAATCTCTTTAGCTGATTTGTTTTAGCTATAATCTTAAAGCAGATTACTTGCTAAAAGCATTTCTAGGATCTTGCAAGCACAGAGAAGATGAAACCACATTTCTACTTGCTAACACTAGACAGAAAAAGAAGGCCTCACTCCTAGACATAGAGGATAGCTGCTCATTAAAAAGATAGAAAAAACATTTTTTCAGCTTAAGGAGTAAAATATTTTTGTGTCAGTAAACCTTTTTGAAAAAAATAGCAGAGTAGTGATGATATAATCCCCAAAGCCAAAAGAAACACAATAATTTCTATTATTGATATTATTAATACTATTAATAGCCTATTAATAGCCCAATAATAGCCTATTAATAAAGAAGTGATACATACAATAATAGTTTGTCCATGTGTCTTAAGTACACCAAAAGAAAAGTTGCCCCATTAAGTAGGTTTAAGTAATCTTCTCTATGGGGCAGGAATATTTCCTCAGCCTCTTTACAAAAGTATTACTTCAGTAACCTAAATCCCTTTGTTTCATAATGCTACATTGCTTAGCACTTTCCTAATTAAAAAAAATGTTTTCAGTTACCCCGATTCCAGACACGTGTCAAGTTCAAGCCTCACCAATTGTCAACTACTACTTTTAACATTTATGGTACTAGTAAAATATTGTGAATTTGGTGGATAAGACCTCATCTTCCCAGGACAAGAAACCTGGATGAAATAATAAGACCCAAGCTTGCAAATTTGGACTCTAGACGTATGATAATGTCTAGAAACAGCACCTTATAAAGTTCTATTGGAAAGAGACTTCCATTCTCATATTACTATAATTTAAAAGTTAATTTTACCAAGAGCACTGATAAGCCGACATTTGTAATATTTGTATATAATTCAGTTCAGTTTTTTTCACTAGTCTCAGTCTACTATGTATATAGAGAGGCATTCATTAGTTCAGTTATTCAATTCATTTTTATTAAGTTCCTTCTATATTCCAGACATTTCTGTGGGTGCTGGGAATACAAATTAGGGCATGGTCCTTACCCTCCAGAAGGTGACATGCTAGTAAGGAAGAGAAAATAGAATTAGTTGTTATAGCCTAGGATGGCAAGAAGTGCCTTAAAAATATGCACATAATTCACTAAGAGCACAGGGGAAAGCATTTAAATCAAGGCTTTCTGAACAAATGTTTTAACTAATTTTTAAAGGTTGTGTAGGAGTTAGCTGCTAGAGAAGGGAGAAGAACATTCTGATAGCAGGAACAGGAAGCATAATATAGGAAACAGCATGATAAATAGCTTGGTAGGTGTGGAGGCCAAGAAAAACAAGGCTGTATCCACCTCCAGTCTAGCCCTAACATCGCCCTCCCCTCCATAAAACTGAAGGAAGCTGAAGCAGAAGAAAATGCAAAGTTAAACCTAAATCTCACTAACAAGAACGCTTGATAGGAGAAATGTGACATTCCACCAGGAAACTCCCAATTGTCGTCATGTTAGTGCCTCATCAAAGGAGAAACGGCCTTAACTTGATAATAACCAGGCCTCCAATACCCTGACAGTCTTTTTTACCCTGATAGCCCTTCTGAACATCCCCTTTGTCCTCACCTACTGCTGAGCCAGCAGTCATGGCCCAATTATCTACTGCCAAGTCAACCCCCACTCTGCCTTTAAAAACCTCTGACTGTAGGGACGCCTGGGTGGCTCAGTTGGTTAAGCAGCTGCCTTCGACTCAGGCCATGATCCCAGTGTCCTGGGATCGAGTCCCACATCGGGCTACTTGCTCCGCAGGGAGCCTGCTTCTCCCTCTGACTCTGCCTTCCACTCTGTCTGCCTGTGCTCGCTCTCACTCTCTCTCTCTCTTACAAATAAATAAATAAAATCTTTAAAAAAAAAAAAAAAAAAAAAAACCTCTGACTGTAATCCGGTTCAGGGTCCAAGTCCCTACTCTGCTGTGTTGGGTATACTTGGGCCCAAGCTTAAGCTTGTCAAATAAACCCTCGTGTGATTGCATCGGTGTTGGCTCCTTGGTGGTCTCTCGGACACGAAAACTTGGGCATAACAGTAGGGCTACAGCAAAGGTATATTTGGAGATGGTATGGAGGGCAGAGAAATAGTAAATAAAGGGTGACATAGGTTGAGGGTGGTATTTTATTTTATTTTAAGATTTTATTTATTTATTTGACAGAGAGAGACACACACAGGGAGAGAGGGAACACCAGCAGAGGGATAGGGAGATAGGGATAGGGAGAAGCAGGCTTCCCATCAAGCAGGGAGCCTGAAGCAGGGCTCAATCCTAGGATCGTGGGATCATGACCTGAGGTGAACGCAGATGCTCAAAGCCACCCAGGCATCCCTGGTATTTTATTTTTAATACTGGAGGGCTTAAAGATTAAGGAAGAGTCTTTGGAGAGGAAGGTTGGGTAAGGAAATAACTGATGGAGGAACACTGATGCAAGAAGACATAGGATCCAAAGCAAAAGTGAAAAACTGGTTTTCAAAAGGAGGAGGTTCACCTCCTTTACAAAGAAAGGAAAAGATAAAAGAATAGAAGAAATGAAAGTAAGTTTGTAGATGGTAGGTTGTAAGATGAAAGGTTGTTAAGTATTAAGAGACCATTAAAGATCAGAGAAGTTAAGTCTGTAGTGGTATTAAACTATCTGATTTTCTCTGATAATGCTCAGAAACTCGTGTATAGGAGCAGGGGGTTAAATATCTTGATGGATTCAGAGCTGAGAGTAAACAGAAGGTACAGCAGAAGGACAAGATTGATTAAAGTCATGGGCACATCACCAAGTCTGGAAAGAGAAAAATGCTAAGGAGTTAATTGATTACAAGAAAGGAGTTGACTGATTACAGAGCTCTAAGTTGCTGAACATCATGAAAGAGGTAAGATAGTTGTAGACAGAGAGCAATGTATCAGAGTTTAAAGTTCAGAATTCTGCATTATTACAAGGTTGATGGCATAACCAAAAGGTGAATACTATTACTCCTGTGGAGGTCAATGAAACTACAAGGTCAAGGTGTTGACCTTGTACAAACAACAAGGTGTTGAATGAGCCATTCACATTAAAGGCACTAGGATAATGGCAGGACTAGGAGTGGAAAGAATACCATGAACCAGGTGCGCAACTGTCCGGGAATGTGTGGGTGGTTACTAGATGATGGCAAGACAATGCTGTGGTAATATGGCATAGCTCAGATGATAGAGAAATAATGTGGTTGGTTTTTTTTTTCAAGGTTTTATGTATTTATTTGAGAGAGAAAGAGAGAGAGAGAGCACAACAGGAGGAGTGGGAGAGGGAGAAGCAGGCTTCCCCCTGAGCAGGGAGCCCAATGTGGTGCTTGATCCACCTGAGGCGAAGGCAGATGCTTAATGACTGAGCCACCCAGGTGCCCTGAGAAATAATGTTTTGGAAAGGATAATGGAAAGCAAGAAATGGCCCTTTCAATCCTATGATTGGTATGTATGTTCACACACATATATATAAACACACACACACACATATACATATATATATACACACACGTATGTATATATATATATATATATCTCATATATAAGAGAAAGAGAATTATCAGCTTCTATATGAAAGGGATACAGGGGAGGCTGTATCATCTGCAGAAAGCTGGGTTCACTTAAGACAAGGAGATAAAAAAGGAAAAGGGTTTACATATAAGCAATGGGTTCCATGGCACAAGGTGGAAAAGGCTGGCAGAGTATGGCAATTCATACATAAAATGAATTTTATGTTATTATATCTTAATTTAAAAACTTAGATCACTACATTTTCATATGTTTCAAACATCTGTTATCAAATGAGGCATAATTTAAAACTCCCTACCTTCCATTTTGTTAAGGATTTTAATGAGTAAATGTTTTTCACCATCTGAGTCCATTCTTATTATAATCAGCACCTGATCAAAAACAAGAATTTCATATATATCTGAATAATTATTCTTTTTCATAGTTTTGCTACTGTGATAAAATAACAAGCTTCAATGGTTACATGAAACTATTGATAAAAAGATTACCAAGTAAATATTTGTGCTGTATAAGATATCAGTGCTTAAACGCAAAGGAATAAATTCTGGTAAGATCAAATATCAATTAGGAAAATATTCTGGAGTGGGCATTCTTAGCATTCATGTACTCCCATTAGGGTGACTGTATACATAAATTGTTTTTACCAGCATTGTTTGTGTTAAATTCAACCCAAACAAGTTTGACTAGTGGGAAAAAAACAATGATTTATTGCTATACTCTCCTAGTTATCATTATAGGTTTTTTTGTTTTTTGTTTTTTTTTTTTTTGGATGAGTGCGGGGAGAGTACAACAAATAAATTACAATTTTAAAATTTCTTACTGATTATTTTACTTTATTTTAAAGATTTTTTTTTTTATGTATTTATTTGACAGAGAGAAATCACAAGTAGACGGAGAGGCAGGCAGAGAGAGAGAGAGGGAAGCAGGCTCCCCGCTGAGCAAGAGAGCCTGATGCGGGACTCGATCCCAGGACCCTGAGATCATGACTTGAGCCGAAGGCAGCGGCTTAACCCACTGAGCCACTCAGGCGCCCCATATTTTACTTTATTTTAATGACAAGCAAGTTATCTAAGTAACCACAGAGCTGGAGACAAAGACACAGGAGGGACAAAGAAAAAAAAAGGAAGAAAAAGGCCAAATTTATCCAGATTTAGCATAAAGCATTTGAAATGTTTTTCAGCTTGAAAATATTTAAGAAAGTCTTTCCTCGTAAGTCTTTATCAATGAAACCTTCATATGCTTGAGGTAGGGTGGACGAAAATTTCCAATATGATCCAAAACACAAGTTAATGCTTTCTTAATAGAATCACATAAGATAAGCTTCTGGCTCAATATCTAAAATTAATTATTGTAGTTCTGTTATTTGGTATATGTTCATGAATTTAGACATACCAGACAACAGTTCTGAGATCTGGAGAACCAATTCATAGAAAACTGCATATAATAAAAATGAAAGTATTTTTAAATTCAAGATACATGAACAGTGATGCAAATTATCCTTTTTCTGGGTCCAATTCTGTTTTGTTAACTTACTTAAGGAGAAAGCTATCAAGGTTTTCTCTAGAAATAGTCTAGATTATTTCATAATTTCAGAGTTAAATGCAAAATTTTATCTGACATCCAATTCTTGTTTACGCTGATTACTGTCATCTGCTTTATTCCAGCACTTACCTTAATCTGTTGCCCACTTTGCATCCAACTTAGTATCTGACATTGTAGTTCTTGTATCTTGTGGTTGGTTTCAGGATTTTTTTCCCTAATAAACTGTACAATCTCCAGCTGTCTGCAAATGTCATCTAAATAGGAGCCTAAAATATTTTTGTAGATATCTTTTGCATTTGACAAATATCCTGTTAAAAACAAAAGTAGGAAGAATGCGCGAAGGCATATCTTTTTGTTCTTTGAGAAAAGCCATGCGTCATAACAGAGTTTAAATTTCCCTTAATCTTTTTCCAATTTTGATCAAACATATTGACTAATGAAAACCTTAAAACTGAGTGAGCTGAAAAATAATACCAAATGTCTTCTTCTAAGCTATGTAACAACATACTCTATATATCCTCTGAATATACCCCATCTTTTCCGGCCTTCTGGCTTGGTCTACACTTACATGCAAGTCCTATGGAAATATCACTTCATTGGAATTTTCTTGGTATTTTATCTATAGAGTTTTTGTACTTGATTTCTTATGTATATATATGACAATCTCATTAGTCTATAAACTCCTGGGATATAATCCATGATACTTATGCATAATTCATTTATAGAGCTGCTAAAAGAGCAGAGCCTAAATTCAGACTCACTAAAGCAGTTTCTAACGGAATGCTGAGACCAATCCCTGAAAGTTCATATTCAGTAAATCTAGACTCTTTCTCAGGGATTTCTGCCTAAAAGCTCTTCCTGCTTCTCTAGACCTCATCTTCTGAAAGAGAAGTCCAAGCCAGTAGCATCCAGTTTCAATGGCTCACTATCATCTATAGGATAAGGTCTGAACTCTTTTGTGCAGCCTAAAAGGCTATTCATGATTTGTTTCTTTGTTATGTCTTCAGGCTTAGTTCCTATTCCTTTCTACCTTATTCTCTTCGATTTAGCTACATGCAGCACACCCACTGGGTCATTCTTCTGGGCTCTCAATTCTGCCTATAATACCCTTTCATCCTTTCTTTTCTTGGCAAACTCCTACTTGTTTTTAAACAAATATTCAGCTTTAAGGGTAACAGTCTTGATCCTTTGTGCCATTAGTACATATTGCTGCTCTAATACCCATTATACAATACTGAATTTATTTCTGGGTTTAACCTCGGGAGTGAAACTTTATACCCTTAGTCTTGAAACTCATTAACTTCCTAGCTTGGGAGAGGTAGAAAACCAGAAGCTGGGAGAAAAATACAGAATTCTGGAAGGCAGCGGGCAGACAGCCAAACCCCCATGGATCTTTCTTTCTCTGCCACTAGGCAGAGAAAAAGAAAAAAGAGGACAATCTAACTCACTGATTTTGAGAGGTTTAGAGGAGTGAGACAGCTCTCCACTAAAAATGTCCAAGCTGGCTAGGTTATTCCTTATGGCTTGGTTTGTTTTCCAACAAGGATTTTACTTTCATAGTATTCCTCAAGGTAGCCAAACAGCAATTCTCAAGTTTGATTTGGTGAAAGTATTCCTTTAAGGAACAAAAATAATTCAGCTGAAGTACATAGTTCTTAATGGTCTCACCTAATCCTGGAGTAGATTGTGAAAGTACAAAGTACTTAAACATGAATATATCTCAAGTAATCCTCCATAAATATTACTTCTCCAATTCTAGCTCTCTAATACTAATAAGTATTGAGCAATAGTGAGTCAAAATTGCACTCTCTTTACAGCACTGGGAGCTCAGATACTCTAGATTCTGATATTCTGCCTTATGTTATGCTTTAACAATCAGCCTAGCTTTTGAAAGAACTGATGATCTTTTACGGAAGCTGAAAAGTATAATGAAGACAGGTGACTAAACAGAGGGGCAAGTAAAACTACGCCTTTACACCAATTTCAGGTACTGTAAACTAGGGTGAGAGTCCCCAGTCCATACTTGTCTGGGGATGGAGATAAAACAACCAAATCCAGCATCAACACCCAAATGGTTTAATTGGAGGAAAAGCACCACATTGGGCTTTCCAAAAATAACTGTAATTCAGTTTTAATACTTGGCCAGATAATACTAATATGATACTTGGCCAAATATTATAACTCCCAGTGCTGCTGAGGGAGTACACTTGTAATTCACTGCTGCTCAGTACTTACCAAAACCTTGGATTAGAAAATACTTGTCTGGGTCACAGATAAAACAAAACCTCTGGGTCACAGATCATAGTAAAATTATTTTCACTTTATATTTCAAGTAAGTTCTAGAAATTCTAAACTATAAAACAATTCTATAAGTATACCATTACTAAACAAGTCTAAATAATCCTGCAATAAGGAGTCTCAAGCAGTAGGGTATTGAGAGAGATATTTAAATGATTCTGATAGTTTACTTTTTATTTTTTTTATTTTTTTAAAAAATTTATTTATTTATTTGACACAGAGAGAGAGCTCACAAGTAGGCAGAGAGTCAGGCAGAGAGAGAGAGAGAGGCAGGCTCCCTGCTGAGCAAAGAGCCCGATGCGGGGCTCAGTCCCAGGACACTGAGATCATGACCTGAGCCAAAGGCAGTGGCTTAATCCACTGAGCCACCCAGGCACCCCTGATTTTAATAGTTTAGAAAAAATTTCTAAAATCTTTAAATTTTCCAATGTATTCAAAATAGCTTGATTTTTATTCCTCCAGTAATTCATATCCTAATTTACAGAAAAACTAAAAAAAGAAATTACAAAATATCTACTATTAATAATTTGGTTATCGTATATATATTATATATATTATTATATATGTATGTAACATATATTATATTATATATAACTATATATACATATAGTATATATAGCAAAGATTCAAAGCCACATTCAATGAAGACCTAAAATGTACATGGCAAAATATCTTACATTAAAAAGCAGTATATGACAATGATTATACAATCAAATCTGTTTAAGGCATTATGACTCTGTAATTCAGGCCTAAATTAGAGAATCCTAAACCTATTTTCCTAAGTGATGATATTTATTACAAATTGTTTCTTTTAAAGAATACAGGCAGAATAAAACACAATATTCTATTATAATTATGTCAAAATGTATATGAAGTTTAATGTGCAAGTATAAAAGGCTACATAATTTCTTATAAGGTGCATCTTTTTCAGAAAAGTAAGTTATTTCAGATGAAATATTTCAATAGGAAGAAAAGGGGAAATAAAAATTTTCCCCACTAACCCAATGCTGTGTCCAAGTTACATGTTAAAAGGACATCTCTAATTGTTACCAGAAGATGTAAGAGAGCAGCATGCTTGAACGTCACTTCTTTTTCATCATTTGTACCTAAGCAAGCAGAAACATATTTAAAAACATAAGATACACATCAGAATTTCAGAATAGGTATCAGAATACTTAACAATAATAGCTAACATTCTTAATTAGGTGTGTCAGACAAGTTTATTGTGAACCTCATTTTTTGGATGAGAAAACAGTCCGAACAAGGCTTAGTAACTGTCCAAGGCCAACATGTGAATAAATGGGGGAGCTGGCATTCAAACCCAGATGACTAACCTTAGTGTTCATACTCTTGTTGCTTACCCGCTTTTGGTAAGAAAAAAGATCAGTAATTCCCAGTTATAAAACAAGAAGAAAATTAAACTTGTAACTTGCCAACTGGTGAAGATAAAGCTAGGGAATCCTAACATAAAGCAATACCTTGAAATGGAGGCAGAGATACCTGGGAATAATAACTGTCCAAAGATATGACTTGAGCAAGAGATGTATTCACAGGAACAGGCCAATTGTCTACTTAATGTGTTCCATGTAGTTTTATAGGTTTTTGAAGATGATAGATTGGATTTTACTGTGTGCAAAAGTGAAACCAAAAAAGATAAGGAATCTAGGCCACTGCCCCAATTCAACCAGAAAAGCTCTACTTTTCTGTTTTATATAGTGGGATCCCATGAAATATTTATTTGTATAAAAAGTTCTGCTAAAAAGTTTGAAAAGTGCTTATCTAATCAATCAATAAAGATCAAGGCAAATATGAAGTAGTCACTGGGAACCAAGAGGCAACAGGAGAACCATTTATGAGTAGTATATCCAGCCCCTATAAGGACTTGTGGAAACAAGATGACCTGGAAGGGATGTGAACAGGGTGAGAAACCAGATTTGGTATCATTTTTCTTCTTTAGGAGAGTATTTCTTGAACATCTCTTAGAGTGTAGATTTGCAGCTGATGAATTCTTTTAGTTTTTGTATGTGTGAAACATCTTTATTTCACCTTTGCTTTTTTTTTAAGATTTAATTTATTTATTTGACACAGAGGGATCACAAGTAGGCAGAGAGGCAGGCAGAGAGAGAGAGGGGGAAGCAGGCTCCCTGCTCAGGAGTTGATCCCAGAACCCTGAGATCATGACCTCAGCTGAAGGCAGAGGCTTAACCAACTGAGCCACCTAGGTGCCCCTCACATTTGCTATCATGATGTATGTTTGCCTAGTTCTACACTAGGATTTTTTTCTTTCAGTATTTCATTTTATTTTTTAAAGATTTATTTATTTAAGAGAGAAAGACAGTGTGGCATGGAGGGACCACAGGAGAGGGGGAGGGGGAACCCTCAAGCAGACTCCCAGCTAACTGCAGAGCTGGACCCTGGGCTCAATTCCAGGACCCTGAGATCAAGATCAGAGTCAGTTCTGTTGCTTCAACACAGAATATCCACTGGGTTCTGTTCCTACTATCTGTCCTTGTGCTATGGTCTGGTGACTTTTTCAAGGGAGTAAGCTAGGGCAATAGTAGGGCTCATCTTACTTGTTTCCCATATCTCAGAAATCACTGTTCTTCACTGCCTGATGTCTAGGGTCTTAAAAACTGGTTTCATGTATTTTGCCTTTGTCTTTTCTTTTTTTTTCCTGAAAACTCCATTCTTGGCCAGAAGAAAAGTCCAGGATTGACTTTAATTAATCTATTTTTTAACCTCCCCCCTACCTTAGGAGGGAACAGGTGGTTCAGATGTTCATAATATAGAGTTAATTTAGTTTTTGCAATAGGAATCTGTCAAGTAATATATGTCAATTAGGAGTATTACTGAGAAGCAATGCCAGATGGTATTTGTTACCTTTTTCTCTTACTTAGCTCACCCTCCAGTATTAGTTTATAGTGTCATATTCTGAATTAAAGTGATGCCTTCATCCATGACTAACTTCTATACCTTCTATATTCAATTTTTACTCATTTGATACAATAACCCATATGTTTTTATCCTTTTAAATAACATGATTTTATTTGTACTCACCTTGCTGAATAGCATCACTTATTACTTTTTCTTGTTCCTTTAGGAGGAATCTTGTTTGGTCAAAAATGACAGTGGCAAATGTCCAATTAGCGGCAGGGAGAGTACAGAGACATACAAGTTTTTTTAAAATAGGAGTAGCTGCTGCTTCTAGGAGACAGAATGCTTGGCACTGGCTATCTGTGAAAATAAAAGCATTAAAGATAGTGTTTTATAAGGGTGGCATGCTGGACACCTGGGTGGCTCAGTTGGTTAAGCAACTGCCTTTGGCTCAGGTCATGATCCTGAAGTCTCAGGATCAAGTCCTGCATCAAGCTCCCTGCTCAGCAGAGAGTCTGCTTCTCCTTCTGACCCTCTCCTTCTCATGCTCTCTCTCATTCTCTCTCACTCAAATAAATACAACCTTAAAAAAAAGAAAAAGCGGAGGGGAGGCGCCTGGGTGGCTCCGTGGGTTAAAGCCTCTGCCTTCGGCTCGGGTCATGATCCCAGGGTCCTGGGATTGAGCCCCACATCGGGCTCTCTCCTCCGTGGGGAGCCTGTTTCCTCCTCTCTCTCTCTGCCTGCCTCTCTGCATGCTTGTGATCTCTGTCAAGTAAATTAAAAAAAAAAAAAAAAGGATGGCATGCTCCTTTTGACAAACCAATTAAACATGTCACTTGATGGAAAACTGAACTACTTCCAAATTATTTTCTGAGTTAAAAATCATGAGACTGTATAGAGGTTCATTTAGGGTATTTATTCTAAATAAACTTATAACAACAAAATAAAACAAAAACCTTCTGTAAAATTTGCAGAATTTAATGATTATTCTGCCTATTAAATGTGTATTCAGTAACTAGTTTGGCATGGCAAGCATGAGGAGCCATATGAAAAGAATTACATTTTTTTTCTTTTCCCTCCACAATTAGCTTTCAACCTTAAGCTGAACAAAGTTACCACAATGACAAATTGTTTCTAGTTTTCACTAGAAAAGCAATACTTTAAGATTTGCATTATCATCCAAAGGTCATAAATAAAACTGAACCAAAGAATTGAAAAGATACTAGAAACTAGTGTCATATTTTCTTATTGATTTTAATAATGAGCATGATGTTCTTAAGCAGACTATTCTTTAGGAGTCAAGGAATATTCTTCACATCAGAGGCAAAAATTTTAATCAGTATAGGAAACAATAATAGCTTCTTTAACATCACCCTGATGGTGGGTAAGAGAACAGAGGGAGTAAGCCTCTGCAGTTCATTCTTCTGACTGGGCAGAAGCGTCTCAGCAGCGGCAGTTTGCTATTGCCTGAAGAATGTAGGGAAGCAGCAATTTAAATGAAGAAAGTAATAACAGTGAGTGGACTGAAGTAGGGAAATGGAAAGAAGAAGAGGCAGTGAATGGGGTGTTCAGGTGTGGGAATATCTTAAAAGTAGGAATGGAAGGAAGAAACATCTGAAACAAGTATGGCCTGATTCACACTCAGGAAAGGGCTTTCAAATTTACTTACTTAGAATGCACTTTAAAAACATACAGCATAAAAGCATACAGCATACCTGATGCTTGAATTTCAATGACATTATCCACTATCCTTTCCTGATTTATTTTCTCTAGAGCTTTATTAGTACAAACAGGAGGACTTTCTTCCTGAAGAGTCAAACAATGTTCTTTATCTTGAAATCCTAATAAAAATGTTAATTCGCATTATTCAAGGAAACTTAAACATTGTTTTACTTAAAATGCTTCCATGTAATACTATCACAATGTTAAAGCTTTTCCTTGAAACACATCAGGACTAAATTGAACAACTATTCAGGTCGACAGATATAACACAGTGCTGAATGGCAACAGCAAAAAGAATCTTGACATTGAATCACTGTTTCAATCTCAGTTCTGACACTAGCTTCAGTGTCCCCATATGTAATATATAGATAAATATACTTATTTTTAATATTGTTATAAAGATTAAACACCAAGTACAGTTCCTGATACCCAAAATGCACAAAGAGCTCAATATCATTTCTCTATGACTTTCTACATACCCCCTCCTTCTGCTACTAATTCTCTCCTATGCCCCAAGTCCTCCCTGGCTCTGTCCTTTCTTAATTAGGTCAATTCTTAACCACTCACCTTTCAGCTCTCAGGAATTTTTCTATAACCCTACTCTACTATATTGCAAGCTTCTCGAGGTTAGCAATGGTATCATCTTTATCTCTAATATGTATTTTAGTGCCTGGCATACAACATTCAACAAATGTCACTTTTCTTCCTTCTTTCCTAGGTATTATAGAGTATTGTAGAGGATTACATATATATATGTATATATACACACACACACTATTTATAGTTTTATATATATGTTAATGTATATATAAGTTATATGTATAACATATATAAAAACATATATATAACTATTTATAGTTACTTATATTAACTAGATAGTAATGTTATCTGTTAATAATACAATTACAGGGTAATTTTAAAAACACAATACCATCTTAAAAGATTTTAACATATGAGTTTTAAATACATGGTGAAAATCAATGGAGTAAAATATCCTAAACTAGATTATGCTATTATTTTCAAGTTTGCTTTTAACTAACTATAAATAACTGGAATAGCTAGGATTAAATTATATGAATTACTAGAGTTTTTGAGGGGGCCCAGTAAGTTGTAACATTCTTTCTTGCCCCTGAATTAACTATAAAATAAGGCAAGAAGTAAAATATATACCAAAATATTACCTCTTTTACTAATAAAGTTTAAGCTGGAGAAAGGAACTTAGTTTGAGAGTCAAGTGGGCTTACTAACTAAACAGCAGAATTGAATGTTAATAATATATGAGACCATAAGACCTAACTATGCTGTAATTCTCACACATAAATATTTTTGTACTTAATTCTTCTGGGTAACATATGTCAAATATATTCTAGTAATTTTAAAAACACAATACCATCTTAAAAGATTTTAACATATGAGTTTTAAATACATGGTGAAAATACTTATTGTTTCTTTACCAGAAATGAAATGATAAGACACATACTACCTTTGACATGGTCATAAACAGTGAACGTAAAATAATTAGAACTTACACAGAACTCTTCAGTAAATTTAAAAGAGTAATAAGCAATCAAATGGGCAGTGTTTTTAAGTACACATTAAAATGTAATACTGAGAACTGTCAGCTAAAAGAGAAAAAAGAATGGCAGAATGATCAATAAAAGTTAGAAATACTGACTCTGTGTGGCCAAGTTGCAGAAAGCAAGTTTTACAAATAGTGGCTTTTCTTACAAGTTCAAAAGCACTTATAAATTTTTTGGAAAATACGTATCTACATCTATACCTAAATAGCCACATCTATCTCCATTCGCAATAAGTATCATGAATGAATGTCATTTTCTTTGACTTTGAAAAAGAATATATTCTGTTCAAAAGATCTTTAAATTTTACCTTCTCTAGTAAATTATACATTTAGTCCTTAAAGCTATTATATCTATGCCAAAATATTACTAAATTACCCACCATCATTTTCTTTACTGCCTGTGACTTCAGTCTTTGACATACAAGTCTTATATTTATTTCGCAGTGTAATAAAGTCACTCAAAAGGTCCAAATCGTTCTCCCATTTTTTACCATGCTTAAAAGATGCTTTATCAATTTTTGGAGAGGAAGATGGTTCAACAGATGGTACTGTGCAGTCAAATTCTAAGTAATCTTCATTTTCTTTATTTTGGCTTATTCTATCAACTAGTTCTAGATCATTCTTTGGTTTTTCTTCTTTTGTTGGTTGTTTAACAGATAAATTGTCATCAGAAAAACACAGATCTGATACTTCTGCCAGAGATGAAATCTTTTGTGGAGGTAATAAATGATCATTTGTAGATGTCTCATTAATAAGTACAATAGGTGAAGAACAACTTTTTTGCTCTAGCCATGCTGAAAACAGAAAATAAAAATACCTACATGACTTTCATGCATAAATGAGTGTTTTTACTAGGGTATTAAAATAACTTTTATTTGTAAGTTCTTATTAATATATTTGATCCTTAGAAGTACTTTGTCTCTTGCTTTGAAAATCAATTTTGGCCTGAATAAAATAAATTTTTTAAAAAGTGCAAAAATTCAGCACCTCTTATTCTTAATCTTGGAGCTAGGTTACCAAGCAAAGAAAGAATTCCAGAAAAGCCCTATTGCTAACAGGCTTGCAATTAAGTCTAAAGGTCAAAATCTTAGGTACCAAGCAATCCACAGAATAACAGAATATACTTTGGCTCACGTCTTGATCCCAGGGTCCTGGGATCGAGCCCCACGTCAGGCTCTCCGCTTGGTGGAGAGCCTGCTTCCTCTTCTGTCTCTTCCTGCCTCTCTGCCTACTTCTGATCTCGGTCTGTCAAATAAATGAATAAATAAATCTTAAAAAAAAAAAAAAACTCTTCTTCTACCCTGAGTACCCTCCTATGCCTTAGGATAGATTGAATGGTGTACATTTCCTTGACATAGTCTATTTTCCTTTCTAGCAAAGCCCTCCGTTTTCTGTCTTTGAAACATCTCTTGGTGACAATTCTTGCTCTAGTTCCTATTTCCTTAGAGCAGTCTCCCAATATACACAATAATTTCTAAAATGCATTTTTAAATATATTTACTTACTCTATAATAAACTAAAAGTGAATTTTCCCAACTTAACTTTAAGATCTAAAGCTATTGCACAAACTGATTTAAAAACAATCTATATATACTTCAAAAAGGTGTAATTCAGACTAAGTATGTTCCATTTATTACAACGGCAACTAACAGCCAAAATAACTCAAAAGATACTTAAAAGACATTTCTGCCACCTTAAATTATATAATTAAAAAATGTTAACTGAGTAAATTCTTTAGAAACAAAGGAAGATTATCTACTGTTAAAGAAAGCTTACTAGATATTATTGAACACGCAGAGTTTACCTGTCAGATCAAAGAATAACAGTCCTGCTTTGAGTCTAGTCTGATGTAAATAAACACTGCGCTAGCAATTAATCAATATAAAAAGAAACAAAGTCACATTAATTGAAAATGGCCAGAAATTTAAAAACAGACTATACAATTTTAGGACAACAAAGGACTTCAGGATGAGCAAGTCAAACTTATTTTTTTCAAGGAAAAGAATGGGGCTTAGTGGAGCTCAAAATGATAAATTCTGGCAGAGCCAGGGCTAATACTGAATGCTGGAATTTAGTTTTATTTTCTCAATCACCTAGATGCTCAATCAGCATCTAACATTTTCTCATTCTGAAAAATTCACAGAGTGGATATTTACTATTGTGTACTTACATTCTAACTGAGGCTCTTTTGTTGGCAAAAATATCTCCATTTTAGTATCATCAGATGATAGGTTATCATGACACAAATACATATTTGGATGTTCCAAAACTTCTGCCTCTTTCAGATTCAGTTGTCCCTTTTCCCACCACTCTGTGCTCACAAGATTAACTACCAGGCTTTCTTCCTCAATAGAAAATATCTTTTTCAAATCCATAACTGAATATTGACTGTTGGGCTCTTCAGTTCTTGGCACTTAAAAAACAATAACAAACCGAAAACAGAAACAGTTCAAAGGGCAAAAGAGATGAAAAACACAATAAATAGCACCACACTGAAAATTGCTTATGAAATAGATTTTCACACATTGGGGAAAAAAAGTGAAACCTGGAGTTATATAGCTAGTATTTTGTCTTTAAGATACTAAAAGTCCAAAATATTATAGCAATAGAAGTCACATAGGGATTTATTTTAATCTGTGGAAATATCATAAAGTTAAAATTATTCTAACTAGGAGATAGTACCATTATTTTGTTTGAACATTTTAATAATTACTAAATTAACAAATTTGATAACATTCTGAGGAATTAAAGTAAGATTTACTAAATTTGAAATTCTATTTTATTATAATGATCCTAAACTAGAAGGTATATTTGATCAGATTCTTTTTTTTAAAGATTTTATTTATTTATTTGACAGAGCGAGATCACAAGTAGGCAGAGAGGCAGGCAGAGAGAGAGGAAGGGAAGCAGGCTCCCTGCTGAGCAGAGAGCCCGATGCGGGACTCGATCCCAGGACCCTGAGATCATGACCTCAGCCGAAGGCAGCGGTTTAACCCACTGAGCCACCCAGGCGCCCTATTTGATCAGATTTTATGATGACTATCATCTTAGATACTGTGGCACAGAGCTTTCCACATGATTACTTTTAACCTAATAATAACAAATCATAATGTGTGGAGGAACTGAAGTAGCATAACTACTTAAATTATTATCTACACTACATGCATCAACCCAAAATTAAGATGAAAAATTTTGAAATCCTAATTTTGGAACTGAAGTAGCATAACTACTTAAATTATTATCTACACTACATGCATCAACCCAAAATTAAGATGAAAAATTTTGAAATCCTAATTTTGGATCTGTGTTTTTTTAATAATGACAGTAACAACACTAAAAAAAAAAATAAAGCTGACAATACATTTCTACTAAATATATCTTCTCACCTTTACTTTTTGTTTAGCATTCAAAATCAAGTAATCTTTACCTGTAAGCAGAAATGGTTTCAGTGAGCTTCTGCAGCTTTCTAACTGCCACATCACGTGGTTTTTGTTAGCTGATTCTTCAGCAGTAAGCAAACTACTGAAAAAGAAGAGGTAGAGCCTAATATATTAATAATATTGAGCATTTTTGTATAATAAAATTTTATTTTTCCTCTTTTAGATTTAAATTCAATTAGCCAATATATAGTAGTATATCATTAGTTTTTTTTAAAATTTATTTATTTTCAGAAAAATGGTATTCATTATTTTTTCACCACACCCAGTGCTCCATGCAATCCGTGCCCTCTATAATACCCACCACCTGGTACTAGTTTTTGATGTAGTGTTCAATGATCCATTAGTTGCATATAACACCCAGTGCTCATCATCATGTAATAAAATTTTATTTTAAGAAAATTATTTTTCTAAGTATTTTTTTACATTCAAAAGCAAGTGAAAAACGTACTCTATAAATGTGTAAACTGAAATAGAGATTTTCATAGAACAAATTTCATATACTTACTTTTCCTCCCTTTGGAAGTTTTGACAATTTGTTAGCTCTTAATTGCTCCTGCTTGCCTACCTTAACTCCTCTATCTCCCTCAATGAAACTTGGAGACAAAGGAGGCTGACTTAGGAGGGTTTTAGCACTTCCTTCCATGAAGTGTGCCAGCACTAACCCTATAAGCCACACAAATTAAAAATATAATTTAAGTAAAATTACTGTGCTTTCCATACAAAAAAGTAGTTTTAACACAAATTTTTTACAAAATTTTTGTCCCCAAGTCCATTCTAAACAAATTCTGGAGCCTCTACTAGTTGAGGGTCAGAATTATGAAAATGTTCTGCCTGCTCTACGTTCTCAGGAAGGTAAAAGGTTTTTTTTTGGCAGGGGAGGGGGGGAAGAAGGTGAAAGTTTAGTGGGGAAGTCTAGTTCAGGTCCTTTAATCTTGACGGGTGTGTGAATGAGTGATGTATGTCTGTTTACCCGTTTAGGAGTACTAGGAGAGAAAGGAAGAAAGATGGATGACAATTAGTGTAAATCTCAGCTTATCAGTAGCTATGAAGGTACTAGCCTTGGTAGGGAAGATAACATTAACTCACAAACCCCTTAATCTGTGCTCCCAAACCTCTCACTCCGAGTTAAGAATTGATTGTATTCTGGTTCTCTGCTCATATGGGACATATGTGAGCACTCTAATTATAATATAATTATACTGCTAGTTGAGTTGACAGTCCTGGGCAGCAGAAAGCTGTTTTATGTCTAAGATATCCAATTTACATAATCCAAAATCCAGGATGAAGTGACAAACTGAGATTCTAGATAATTCTTGAAACTTACCAAGATCTCTTTGACAAACAGCTCAGATTATAGGCAATTACTTTAAAGCAAAGGGAAGGCAAGCCAAGTCCAACAGAAGGTCATAATGTAAATAAATATTCCCACTCTTTTTTTTTTTTTTAAGATTTTATTTATTTATTTGACAGAGAGTGATCACAAGTAGGCAGAGAGGCAGGCAGAGAGAGAGAGAGAGGGAAGCAGGCACCCTGCTGAGCAGAGAGCCCGATGCGGGGCTCGATCCCAGGACCCTGAGATCATGACCTGAGCCGAAGGCAGAGGCTTAACCCACTGAGCCACCCAGGCGCCCCAAATATTCCCACTCTTAATGGAACTTTCTGAAGATATGTCTGAATTTGATATATTGTTTCATTATAAATAAAAATATGTTCACAATTCAGTAATCAGTGTGGAGATAAAGTCTGGTGCTACACAGACTTTTCTTTTTAGCTCCATAAAGTCTAGCAAGAGAGTCTGACATGTGGTAAGCTCCCAAAATATTTGTTAACTGGATATATTTCCAGCCAAAATGTTGTGTTCTGAAATAAAAGTAATTGGGGACATAAAAGCAAATTAAGAGTACAGTAACATTACACATTATCTTTCCCTTCTGTTTTTTTTTTAACACTTTTTTCTTTTTTAGATTCACAGATGAGGTGAAAATCCATTTTTAAAATAGGAATTTTAAGGTTTTTATATTCATAAACCAAATGGAAGTGATTTACCTCTCGCTAATGAAAATAGCAGTGATGAGATGACCTCTTTAAGTTGTTTCAAATAGAACAACTTTTGTCTAGAACTTTAGGCTAATTTTAAAAATCCTTTTGTGCTCTAACTTGGGCAAATCATAAAACATAGATGAGACTTAAGTTTCATCTATGTAGTTGAGTTACAACAATAAGTAGATAGATAACTTGTGTGATTAACAGGAATTTATGACAATTAAGTAAATGCTTTTAATATTAGATTGAAATTCAAGATTGTACTAATTTCTTATAGTTTCTGTTTCTGATTGCCAATCTGCCTTAACACATGGATTCAGATATGTGGAGTAAAAGAGCACTAAAAAAAGATGGTATAGGTCCTGTGAATAAACATCTGCACCTCAGCAAAGGAACTAAAAGTATTTAAGCAAAGTTTAAGTAGTTTCTGTACTTGTTCCATGAGATTTTTAAGAGTTCATTTCTGATATGGGCAGTTCCAGTTCATGGCAGAGTTTTGTATGTGACAGATTTATCCCCCAAATGACACTATTCTTTGCAAGAAAATGAAGGTAATTGGAGCCTTCAGTACCAGGCTCCTCCATTGTGTGCTGTGATACCTTCCTGAGATCATTAATAGAAACCTGAGCAGCTAGTGATGAGTTGTTCCAATTGCTCCCAAATACACAACAGAATTCTCCTTTGACAGATCACAGCTAAAAACTAAAAACTCAGGGGCGCCTGGGTGGCTCAGTGGGTTAGGCCTCTGCCTTCGGCTCTGGTCATGATCTCAGGGTCATGGGATTGAGTCCTGCATGGTGCTCTCTGCTCAGTGGGGAGCCTGCTTCCTCCTCTCTCTCTGCCTGCCTCTCTGCCTACTTGTGATTTCTATCTTTCAAATAAATAAATAATCTTTAAAAAAACAAAAACAAAACAAAACAAAAAACCCTAAAAACTCAGTACTCACCTCCCACAGCATTCATTCTGGGAACAATTCATTAGAGACTTGTAGACTTTACTGTAATTTTCCTGAAATGTATTATTTTTGGACTCATTTAGTTTCAGGACTACAGTGGGGAAAGAAAGAGGCTATACTGGTTATGTTCCTAGTTTTGTAACTGGTGTAAAAGCAGGGGAATAGAGTGTCAATTCCAAGACAGCAGACTAATCTAACTTAGAACACATTAAGTTACATGTATGCCACATGGTAGAAGTTAGCAACCCAAGCTATCTCAGACTCCTTGGAGGACAAATATGCTGGGCCAGTAAGCTATACAATTTTGGCTCAAACTAGAATACAATGATCCAGCCCTGCAATGTCAGTTCTGAGATTATAGACCACTCTGTGCAGCAACAATCGGGTATTGAACAGATTTGTGGATCAATACTTGGTTCTACATGTCTAGTTTTCCAAAACCAATACCACATCAACAAAGGTAAACAAGGTCAGTGGATGCCTTCTGTTAGAGATGGGATATGATCCCTAGTACTCCTAGGAAAGTAATTTGATAGACAAATCTATTTATTGATCCTTATCCACACTGCCCTGTGATCCTTGTCTATTCCTGGTCAGAGAGTTATGATGCCTGGGTGGCTCAGCTGGTTAAGTGGCTGCCTTCAGCTCAGGTCATGATCCCAGAGTCCCGGGATCAAGTCCCGCATCGGGCTCCCAGCTCCATGGGGAGTTTGCTTCTCCCTCTGACCTTCTCCTCTCTCATGCTCTCTCTCACTGTCTCTCTCTCAAATAAATAAAATATTAAAAAGGAAAAAAAAGCTCAAGTAAATAAACCAATAAAATCTTAAAAAAAAAGAAAAAAGAAAAAGGTGTAAGACAGCTACCCAAGATGAAGCCAAGAAAAGACATCTCATGATGAATCCAACCCCGCTAATATCTTAATCTTAGACTTCTAGTCTCCAGACTGTGAATAAATAAATTTAAATTTATTTACCATAGATTGGGTATTTAAGCCATTGTCTCTGGTATTTGTTAAGGCAGCCTGAGCAAATGAATATACACTATACTATCTTTCGTAGCAGTGAGTGCCAATAGAGGCAGTACCACTGGCAGGTATCCAATGGCAATATCCTAAGCAAACTGTTCTAGTGCCAGAATCTTTACAATCTTTCAACTTGCCTATTTTTAATGGTAATATGTTCACATTCAAAATAGTAAAAATATAAAAGAACCTGGCTCTATCACTTACTAGCTCCCGAATTGCCAGGTTACCCAGGTCCCTTCCAGACACAACCGAAGCTACCTGATTCTTGTGTGTCTTTCTAAAGATATTCTATAAATACAAAATCAAGGATGTACAAATGGCCACAGACACATGAAAAAATGTTCAACATTACTCAGCATCAGGGAAATACAAATCAAAACCATAACAAAATACCACCTCACACTGGTTAGAATGGCTAAAATTAATAACAACAGATGTTGGCAAGGATGTGGAGAAAGGGGAACCCTCCTACACTGTTGGTGGAAATGCAAGCTGGTACAGCCATTCTGGAAAACAGTATGGAGGTTCCTTAAAAAGTTGAAAATAGAGCTACCCTACAACCCAGCAATTGTACCACTGGGCATTTACCCTAAAGATACAACTGTAGTGATCTGAAGGGGCACCTGCACCCATGTTTAAAGCAGCAATGTCCACAATAGCCAAACTATGGAAAGAGCCCAGATGTCCACCGACAGATGAACAGATAAAGAAGATGTGGTATATATATATGATAGAATACTACTCAACGATCAAAAAATTGAAATCTTATTTGCAATGACATGGATGGAACTAGAGAGCATTATTCTAAATGAAATAAGTCAGTCAGAGAAAGACAATTATCATATGATTTTACTCCTATGTGGAATTTAAAAAACAAAACAGAGGAGCATAGGGGAAGGGAAAAATAAAACAAGATAAAATCAGAGAGACAGACAAACCACAAGAAACTTTCAATCATAGGAAACAAACTGAGTGTTGCTGGAGGGGCGGGGCATGAAGGAATGGGATGGCTGGGTGCTGAACATTAAGGAAGGCACATGATGTAATGAGCACTGTATATTATATAAGACTGATGAATCACTGACCTCTATCTCTGAAATTAATAATATGTGATATGTTAATTAATTGAATTTAAATTTTAAAAATAGTATCAAGAAATTTTAAAAAGTATGTACATATATATTCATACATTCTATTTGCCTACTATAGATACTGTCCTCTCTTACATTTTTTTCACAGAGCTATCTTGTAAATTACCTTTATATGGAGGGATCTGATTAAGGACTGGTTATTCTGGGGGCACCTGGGTGGCTCAGTGGGTTAAGCCAATGTCTTCGGCTCAGGTCATGATCTCAGGGTCCTGGGATCGAGCCCCACATTGGGCTCTCTGCTCAGCAGGGAGCCTGTTTACCCCTCTGTCTCTGCCTGCCTCTCTGCCTACTTGTGATCTCTGTCTGTCAAATAAATAAATAAATAAAATCTTAAAAAAAAAAAGGACTGAGTTCTAGCTATAATCTTGAGTTCTAGCTATAATCTTTACTTACATTTTACAAATAGGAGAAAATGGAAATGTCTGAAGTCCTGTACATAATGAAGTCATGGAAGAATGTTGGTTTGTTAGATGTAGATGAGTTAATGGCATTTCTAACTCAACTAGAATACAAAAAGTTTAAAAAACAATTAATTACATAAACATGGTATAAAATTAAGTATAATTTAGAACTTTTTGTAAGCAACTATTATGTTGATCATTCTGCTACAACAAAAATTTTCAATAAAAAGACACTTGGGTTACTTAAAATACAAAATAACAGTTTTAAATTTCCATCATAAGGAATTACAAATGTATCACATGCTATCTCAACAGTGGCAGTGGTGCTTTTAAAAAAATATATTAACAACTAAACTTTATTGTTCACTGTATGAGATAAATTCTAAGAGTTTTATGTTTAATAATGTTTTCCATTCTGACAAGTTATATTGTTATGTACTTAGGAGCCAGTACTATTTTTATGTTCATACTAAATGAACCTACTATGTTCATACATAGGGTGGCCTTGAGAAACTGAAATTCATTTGTTCATAAGTAGTCAGTGTGTTTCTATCACTTCAAAAATAGAGCAAAAAACTTCCAAAGAGATGATTAATATGATTCAATTATAAATGTATCTAAAGGAGCACTGGGCTGGCTCAGTCGGTTAAGTGTCAGACTCTTGATTTTGGCTCAGGTCATGATCTCAGCGTTGTTGAGATTAGGCCACACACTGGGTGTTGGAACCTGTAAGATTCTCAATCTCTCTCTCTCTCTTTGCCTACCTTCCCCCACCCCCAACTAAAATAAATAAATAAATAAATAAAATACATGTAACTAAATAATAGTATCATCAACATGTTAAGAAGCAACACAAGTTGCATTAAAGTGGAACAAAAGATGATTCAGAGTCCAAATCTGGTATGATAATAATAGTAACATTAATGATAGGATTGCTTTGGGTGATTAAAAAGTTAAATTTACAAAAGTAAATTTAAGAGTCAACAAGATTACTAATACGGAGATTAAATAGAAAATTTTATTTACTGAACTATAATATCATAAGATTTCTGATTTTAATATTAATGCTATTTATTCCATTTCTCTTTCTCAATCTTTGTAACTCTGTACATTATTCAGTTTTGATGCCAGAAGGATAATGAGTTAATGACAGTAACAAATGTAAATAGACAGATAAGAGAAAAAAAATGACAAGCTGGATTGCAATAATCAAATTGTAAACATGAAAGCTGTCTCACAGTAGACCTCACATGTGAATGTACTGTACTTTCACATCAGATATAGGTAACTGCTGATAAACTCAATGATCTATCCAAAATTTCTACCTGGTTCACTGTACTCTGGTTCACAATGTTTTTGAATGGCCAAAATCTCTGTGGAGCTGCATTTTATATCCTCAATGTCAATTCCATGCTTAGTAGTAAGATCTGAAAAGTAAGAAAGTCTACTATCAGCCTAAGTACTTCTGTAACAGTTTTTTTTGTAATGTCCGTTCCCGTTCTCAATGGATATCATATATCTCCCTTCACTCCTCCCTCTGTATCTTTGATGATTTCAACTGGAATTTATAAAAGGGTAGTTAAATATTTGGGGTTAAATTGTCATTAGAAAGAATTCAACAATATTTACTAAATCTAACTAGGATAAAAGAAGCATCTATATTTTAGGTTATGATTCTCCCAGTCATCTGACTCCATGAATCAACACCTTATTCTGATTTTCTGCACATCTAATGAGAGTCAGCTTAGAAGTTGTTAGTGCTTTGTCATTGTTTATAAGAAAACAACTTAAAAAAATTAGTAAAGTCATATGTGATTTAGCTTTATTTGTATAATTATCTTGAACTGGTTAATTTCAGAGACATTTTAAGTCTGTAGTTATGTAAATTAACTTATATATACATATATATACATTAAGATATAAAGAGAAAGACAATGAGAAAAGAGTCTCACCAACAATAATTCTGAGATTTCACCATGTAAACTAAAGAGCAGTTCTTAAAAATATGGAGGTTCAGAAAACAATTTAATCAATATATTTTTATAACAAACATTATTAAGTGGATTTCATAAGTAATAGATTTTTAAATTTGTTCTCACCTATTTTGAAAAGCTTTTCATTTTCATCTGCATAATTTATTATTTCTGGCACTAAGTTTAAGGATTCCTTTAGTTTGGAGAGTGACAGAATATCAACATCTTGTTTGAGGCTTGTAGGTATTAAGAATTCACACTCAGGCAAACTTGATGGCTGAAATAGTATAAGTAAAAGAGGCTTTTAGGGAGGTTTTCCAGATAAATATTTCTAGACTCATAAACATATGTAATTGTTGAATTGTTGTATCAAATTTTAAATTAAACATTCAAAATTTTTAATGTTATGAAAACATTAAAAAAAAAGGTATGGGGTGTCTGGGTTGCTCAGTGGGTTAAAGCCTCTGCCTTCCGCTCAGGTCATGATCTCAGGGTCCTGGGATCGAGCCCCGCTTCAGGCTCTTTGCTCAGTGGGGAGCCTGCTTCCCCCCTCTCTCTGCCTGCCTCTCTGCCTACTTGTGATCTCTGTCTGTCAAATAAATAAAATCTTAAAAAAAAAAAAAAGGCATAATAGCCAAAAAATATATTACAAGCAATGTTCTGAGTATCATCCTTTATGGCCACTGATTACACTAGTGATGTACAGTATCCTGGATGCAGAAATATCTTCTTTTGGGCTAATAACAAATTTTAAACTTCTGAATTAAAAATAATCACTGCAGTAGATGAGAGATGGTGAATGGGGAGAAATAAAAAGGGTAGATGAGGGGTGGCTCAGTGGGTTAAGCCGCTGCCTTCGGCTCAGGTCATGATCTCAGGGTCCTAGGATGGAGTCCCGCATCGGGCTCTCTGCTCAGTGGGGAGCCTGCTTCCCTCTCTCTCTCTCTGCCTACTTGTGATCTTTCTCTATCAAATAAATAAATAAAATCTTTAAAAAAAAAAGGGTAGATGAAATGGAATGGATCTTCACTACACTCCATTAAATATGTTTCTCTTTCATTCCTACAGAACTAGATTCTATGTGCACAATTCTCAGAACTAATAAGTGAGGGAGAGGGGGACAAGAGAAAAGGGGATAATAAGTGAATTAATATTGTCACCATGTGTGTGATTTTTGTTTTTTTACCATGTGTGTTAAAATTTTTAACTGTAGGAGACTCTTTAAATGCCTTGAGATATCTATATCTGTATCTAAGCTATATTTATCTCCTTTGAATTTTTTTTAAAAATTTTATTTATTTATTTGACACAGAGAGAGAGAGATCACAAGTAGTCAGAGAGGCAGGCAGAGAGAGAGGAGGAAGCAGGCTCCCTGCCAAGCAGAGAGCCCAATGCGGGACTTGATCCCAGGACTCTGAGATCATGACCTGAGCCGAAGGCAGAGGCTTAACCCACTGAGCCACCCAGGTGCCCCTCCTTTGAATGTTTTAAGAAAAACCCCAAATGTGAAATATTTTCACATTCACAATATATTCAGTTGTCTAAAAAAAATGTTTAAGGTAACTCTGTAAATGCATCTATTTTATGTGGGCCTAGGTTTTTGAGTTTGTTAAACTGCAAAAAGTTATTTGCACTCTCAACTGCTAAAATTCTTTACATATTAATATTACAATAACAATTTTGTGTGCTTTGGAACTGTATACTAAAAAAGAGGGGTTGCCTTTGAGACATTTGATCTTTAATATGCAAGGATGCTAGGTTCTTTATTAACCACTGGCAGAATCTAAAATGAAGTCTCAGAACATCTTTACTCTTACTATTTCAATGAGATCCCTTTTCTTACATAGTCTAAGTCCAATTTGTGTATAACTCACAAATCAAAATCAACATTTTTAGCTCTGGTTTCCAAATTTTTAACTAGAATATGACCACTTAGTATCCTACACCAGGTAGATTTATTAATATCATTAAGAGACATTTTTAAATTCACTATACCTGGGCTGCACAAGAGACCAGTTCAAGCAGAATACATCTGAGTAGGACCCAGGCTTCAGTATTTTATTAAAACTCTCCAAGTAATACCAATGTGTAGACAAGGTTTAGAACCACTATCTTAAAGTAAATTTGACTTCATTGTTGATATATTTAACCCATTACCAAGTCTTTTTTAACTTGACATTAGTAGATGGTCAATGTATATTACTAAAATTATAAAAGTGTGCTTTAAATTTAAAAAAAGTAAAAAAAAATAAAAGTGTGCTTTACTAACTTTTATAAAAATATTACTTTAGCAATTATTACAGTTTTATGTAAACCTACTGTATCTTCTAGCTTTTCCTGACAAAAGTTCTCTTTATCCATGTAAAAATCTTCTTTCACTAGACCCTTCAAATCTTCTTGAAAAGAGAAACATTCCCTTAACAACAACAACAAAAAAATATTAGTGTTTAACTAAAAGCAAGGTACATACCAAATGTGGCCAATCAAATTAAATAATAATTTAATACAATGATTAAAACTGGAATCTATGTAAATCAATGATAATTTATTATTGATAATGTCTAGACTTAAGAGCATACAAAGAGTATTTTCTCCTTTAAAAACATTTACATCAATTAAGTACCTGAAGAAATTAGCTTCTGTGAAGATCTGTCCTTTGAAATCTAAAATGGGGTCCTTTACTAAAAATAGTTTTAGCCTACTCAACAAAGTATGCAAAGTTGGTAGCTGACTTTTATAGGTCATCAAGTTATTTAAAAAAATTATTTCTTCATCAATAGACAAATCTGAAAAAAGAAATATAAAGGAATAAGAAAAAAAATCTAAAAGTTATACAAAGGGATCTAGATAGTTACTGCAGTCAGACATTCACACACACTTTAATTTTTTAGTTCTTCATTGTATTTTGCATATAAAGCATACAGCATAGGATTAGCATATAGCTAAAAGCTCAATAAATTTTAGTTATTACTTAGTACACCTGACTAGTAACCAAATATCCTGAAAGAGTTGTAATGTTCATTTTCTTTTAAACGAGGATTAGTTTAATCAATGGAGGAAAATATCTTGCAGCCTTATGTTTGAAAACAGTCAGGGGTAGCCTAAGCAAAGTCATAAAGAAATAAAAGCATTTGACTTTTGTGGAACCTAGTCTTTTCTCTGCATCATTTTACCTCTTAAAGTCTCTAATTCGTCCCTAGAGGCTCTGAGATGTAGGGGAAGAGATGGTCTACAAAACCTATAAATGAGATCCATTTGGGCTCTATCATTGCAATGACAAAAAAACCTTTCTATTGTAAAATAGAAATAAAACTTTCACTGTAAAATTTATTACAATGAAGGTTACATGGCAAAATATCTACTTGAGAAGTGTGATACATTTTATGTATTAGAAAACACTACTGCTAACAGTTAATTGCTGGAATAAATTTCTCCTATCCCCAACCTACTATATTCAGGTTACTTTAAAATCTTAGCCAACTGTGTCAGTGCTTTAACAGTTTCTGAGCCAAGGAAGGGATCATAAAACCTGCTCCCATTCTTTAATAAGCTCCCGAGTGGAAAGAAGAAAAGGAAAATAGAAGTTCAGATGAAGAAATGTTCAGAAAGCCAGACTCCCCAAAGCAAAAGCTACATTGAAGAGAGAGCAACAATTTCTTGTTCTGGGTAGTGACCTTTCAGTTAGGTAAATTTAGAATAACATGAGAGAGGAATAGCCTGGAATGATGTCTCCCATGACCAACCATTGGTATGCATATGTTTAATAAATATGTGGTGTTAAACAAGCAACCACGAAACACCCCTTTGCCTAGTGCCACCTTGAAATGCCAAAAGAGAAGTTGTTCCATTAACAAGCCTCTTGAGAGATTACTTATCTGAACCTGCTAAGTTCCTGATAATTTTGTAGCTAAGAGCTTCCCATGACAAATCTGGCATAGTTCTTTTATATACCAAAGAGAGCAAGCAAATCAACTCCATATCTAAACAGGGCCTAGGTGAGATAATTAAAGATGGTTCATTTGTACATCCACTCTGAAAGTATTAATGAAGTCATGTTAATAGTAAAAACCCAAACAGCATTTACTTATATCCCTCTCTCCATCTACCATTTGTACAGGCTCATCCTAGTATTTCTGCAAGTCCAAGAAAAGAAACATCTATCAGTTATGAGATCTTGTTTTCCAACGACCCGTATTTGACAGAGCCGCTTGAGGGCAGCATCACACCACAACCAATGTTTTTAGTCACTACACAAAAGTTGTTTTAGGAGGGTGCTACTTCCTTATATTCTTAAGGTTATACTTTTCCTGGTGTTCTTACTTTATTACAGCTCTTCTATTACCAACACAAATATGAGGAGACGGTTCTCCTTTATTGTAAAGAAGTGTTAAATTGTCACAAAGAAGGAAAATTTTAGCTAGTTAACTATGAAAAGAAACAGAAAATAGAGGTCTACTTGGCAGAAGATTGCTCTACCTAGAAAACCCAAGCTAACTAAATGAAAACAAAAAAAGGAGTTCACTAGGTGTCTGATAAGAAAGGACTGTAAAATATCTGGTTTTCAGGCATACATTAAAAACCCCCCAAATTAATGGAAAATTCATTCATAATGGTAACAAGTATACAAACATCAAGGAATCAACATAATAAAACGTACAGAGAGTATATGCAGGAAACCACAAAATTTTAATGAGAACCACTTAAAAAGTTGAATAAAAGGCAAGATAAACCATTTTCCTGGCTAGTAAGACTATGGTTTAAAAGAAAAGTGAAAAAACACAATGACATTTCAATTTCTCAAGAAATCTGTTTTGGAACTTGAAAAACTGATTTACTGAAAGTAAATCTAGAAGAATAAAAATGTGAGTCTAGGAAAAAATAACAAAAAAGAAGAGACTATTAATACATGTTATAGTTACATATTAAATAGAACTGTATGATACAATAATAGACAAAACAATAGAACAAAATAGAAAATCCAGACACACTCTAATGTGGGCAAGGATTTAGCATATTTTCTAAGTGGCTTTTCCAATCAGTAGAGAGAGGAAAGACTATTCCATAAGTGATACTCAGATGACTGGCAAAACATTTGGAAAAAAATACTTTTAACTCTTACTTTTAAACATATACCAAAATCTTAAGGAAAACCTTAAAGAAAATATGAATAAATATTCATCTAATTTAAGGAAGAATTTTCTAAGTATAAAAGCAATGAAAGAAACCTTAAAGGGAAACACTGATGGGACTGGTTAGTTTTAAAGATGTATGAAATATCTCTTTGACATACACAGATAAAATATAAGAATAGAAAAATACACAAAAGAATCACTTCACACATAAAAATATGCAAATGGCCAGTAAACATGAATGATTTTTTATGTTTTATTACTTAGAGACAGAGCATGTGTGCAAGGCACACAAGTGCAAGGAGGTGGGGAGGGCAGAGAGGGAGAGGGAGAGAATCTCTTACAGACTCCCTTACCCAGCATGGAGCCCCATTCAGGGCTTGGTTTCATGACCTTGAGATCATGAGCCATGCCAAAATCAAGAGTTAGATGCTCAACCAACTGAGCGACCCAAGCATCCCAAACATGAATAATTTTTAAAGTCTAAGTAAAAACAATTTTTGTTCATCACATTGGTTAAAATGTATTAATACAATATCAGTAGTAATATATCCAATGGCGATAAGGCTAGTATGAACAGGATATTCTCATATCATGCTTGTGGACATATAGCTAAAAGAAACACTTATATCAAATAATTCCATTTCCATGAATTTACTCTATGGAAAGAAGTGGAAATGGAAGCATATATTTATGTCCATACTTGAAATTAAAAACAACATTAGTGTTCTCAAATTGGGAATGAATGATACATACATAAGATTTAAAACTGCAGTCACTAAAAGCCATCCTTTTGAAGACAAGTATATGGTGAGATGTTCCCAAGATAATGTTAACATTTCAAAATAATATAATGCAGATACAATATGATCCCAATAGCAAAATGACTTATGTTTAGATTATAGGCTTGAAAGTTTTTAATAAAGGGACATTCTACATATTTAGGATGTAGATACCTTAACAGATGTAGAAAACATTAATAAAATTCAGTTCTCATTCATGATCAAAAACTCTCAGTGAACTCGGAACAGAAAGAGCTTCCTCAACCCAATAAATTCTTCCAACATTTAACCACTGAAACTGACATAAACATTGTAAATGATTCACCACTGAAATGATATTTACATCATCTTTAATGATGAAATTTTAAAGTATTTCCTTTAGTGTCAAGAACAAGACGAGGATGACAACATCGCTGCTTCTATTAAACAATGTACTGTAGGTCCTAGTAAGCACAATAACACACACACACAAAAGATATAAATGTTGTGAAGGAAGAAACAGATGGTCAACAAAATCACTGTCTTAAAGAGGTATCTGTACTCCCACTGCAGAGTACTCACAACAGCCAAGGTGTGGAAACCATGTAAGTGTCTCTCCACAGATGAATGGATAAAAAAAAAAGTGTTTTAAGGAAAATAGGTTTTATACACACAGACACAAGAAAATATTGTTCAGGGGCGCCTGGGTGGCTCAGTGGGTTGAGCCGCTGCCTTCAGCTCAGGTCATGATCCCGGAGTTCTGGGATCGAGTTCCGCATCGGGCTCCCTGCTCAGCAGGGAGCCTGCTTCCTCCTCTCTCTCTCTGCCTGCCTCTCTGCCTACATGTAATCTCTCTCTGCCAAATAAATAAATAAAATCTTAAAAAAAAAAAAAAGAAAATATTGTTCAACCTTGAAAAAGAAGGAAATTCTGCCATTTGCAATATGGGTGAACATGGAGGACATTTTGCTAAGTGAAATAAACCAGGCAGAGAACAACAAATACTGCATGGTATTACTTGTATGTGGAATCTTTATTTATTTTTTATTTTTATTATTTATTTATTTATTTGATAGGCATAGATCACAAGTGGGCAGAGAGACAGGCACAGAGAGAGGTGGAAGCAGGCTCCCTGCTGAGCAGACAGCCCAATGCAGGACTTGATCCCAGGACCCTGGGATCGTGACCTGAGCCAAAGGCAGAGGCTTAACTCACTGAGCCACCCAGGCGCCCCTACACGGAATCTTTATAAAAAAAAAAAAAAAAAAGTGGAACAAATGTAAACAGAGAGTAGAATGGTGGTTGCCAGGGACTGAGGCTGGGCTGTGGGGAATAGGGAGAGTCTGGTAAAACAGTACAAACCTCCAGTTATAAGGTAAGTAAAATTTGAGGATCTGATGTATAAAATGGTAATTACAGTTGATACTACATAACTGAAATTTGCTAAGAAAATAGAACTTAAGTGTTCTTACCAAAAAGAAAAAGAAAAAAAGAAGGTAAATATGTGAAGTGATGGATGTGTTAATTCAATGATGGAAATCTTTTACAATATATACATGTGTTAAGCCACCACACTGCACACCTTAAATACATTTTAAAAAGGAAAAAATATGGGTAGTTGAAGTCAGAGGACTGCTACTTTTTATTATAAATTTTGAGTAACTATTTGAAACTGTCTGCATGTACAATTTTTTTCTAAATTAAAAATAAAGGGATGCCTGGGTGGTGCAGTCAGTTAAGCATCCAACTCATTTCAGCTCATTTCATGATCTCAGGGTGGTGGGATTGAGCCTTGTGATGGGTTCTGTGCTCAGCGCAGAGTTTGCTTAAGACTCTCTCTGCCCCTCTCTTCTCTCTCTCTGAAATAAATGAATAAATCTTTAAAAAATAATAAAAATTAAATTAAATAAAAAATAAAGAAATAAAGCTACATTTGCATTTGCTTATATATTTGTTGGACATCTGAATGGATATTCATAAAATAATTACATTTATTAATAAATATGTGAATGTTGTAGAAATATTAGTACATATCAACAAACCAATAAACAATAAAACATTTTATTAATTTATTTGAGAGACAGTAAGCAAAAGAGAGAGCATAAGCCCTGGGGGAGGAGCAGAGGGAGAAGAAGCAGAGTCCCCACTGAGCAGGGAGCCTGATATGGGGTTCAATCCCAGGACTACAAGATCATAACCTGAGCTAAAGGCAGACACTCAACCAACTGAGCCACCCAGATGCCCCACAATAAAAGAAAATTACTTACTGTTTTTATGTCTTAAAGAAATATAGGTTTTTAAATTAAGTTATAATTTAGCAATTGACTAAATTTCTTTTAAGACAGAAAATTTACAGTATCAATTGAATTTCAAAACGTAATGCATTCCTTTGGATTTAGACACTGAGGCCAAAGTATCTATAAATCTGGCAGCAATCAATATAGCCGCAAAGAAAATAAATGAAATTGCAAATCTAAATTTATAGAATGATGTCTAATGACAGAGGACCCCCTCAGGCAATACAGGATATGGACAACTTATATGTATTTCAGAAACCCAAGTATATTTTCATTCGATGAATAGTAGTTAAGGAAGCTTCTGACTCTGGTTGATGATATTATAAAGTTTACCAATAACAGCTTGCAGTTTTCCACATTAATAATAGCTATGTTTGGATATCTTTTATTTTTTATATACTATCTCATTACATGTACAAATATATGAGTTGATCCCCACAAACATTTTTATAAGAAATTAGAAGAATAAGTTTAAAAAATTAAGGAAGAAAATTGAAAACTATAAAATTTTTAGCTACTGTCTTCAAATTGTACCACATCTTAAAAGTAGATTTGGACTACAATCAAATCTTCCAAATCTTTAAGAGTGAATTTGGACTATGATCAAATCTTCATTTGGACTAAGATCAAATTCAGATTATTCCTAATATAACATGTTCTCAAGTTTAGTCTTTATTTTTTCTTAAAGATTTTATTTTTAGAGAGAAAAAGAGTGTGTGCATGAGTGAGCAGGGAGAGGGGCAAAGGGGGAGGAAGAGGGAGAGAAGCAGACTCCACACTGAATGCAGAGCCAGACCTGGGGCTCCATCTCAACCCTAAGATCATAACCTAATCTGAAATCAAGTCAGATGCTTAACCAGCTGAGCCCTCCAGGTACTGTTCAAGTTTATTCTTTAACACAATCTCATTCTCATTTTAAACTGAGAGGGATCTAACTCTGCATCATCACACACCTATCTGCCAACACTAAAAATTTAAACACAATTTATGTATTTACATAAAAATAGATGTTTAAGAACCAAATTATTATATATTCTACATCTATTAGATTATTGTAGCTCAAACTATAGTATATCTTAAACTTTATTTTAAAAGGGAACAGGCTATTGTACATACCAGAAAGTTAGTTCTCAGCAAGTTTTTATACAATTGGAAGGATTCAGCACCCTCTAGTAGGGATGAAAATTTGGAATACAGCTTGGATAAAATGTACTTTAATTATTAATTATGGTAAATTTGTAAAAATGAGGTGAATTTCCTGATCTAATACTACAATGACTCCATCTCTACTTTGAATTATGATTTCATATCAATCAGATGAGATTCAAAATCTTGAGCATATTTTGAAAATAAAATACAGCATCATTTAGTAATCTGCTGTTTTAATGTTATACCAAATTGCTCTGTCATCAGGTCTGGTTATGGTAATATGGTGTGGGCACACTATGATCAAATCCCTGACACTATTTTGATGCCCAACACAAATAAACCCCCCAAACAACCAAATTCACAAAAAAGGGACTAATTTGAAAGAGAAAGTATTTCCCTAATGTGGCAAAGCTTAGAATTATAATTTTGCAGATGGATACCTTTAATAAAATAGAAAATTAAAAATACAATAAAACAGAAAAACACAAAAATGAAAATCTGCATGTTATTAAGAAATGTTTTATAACAATAGAAATAATAAATGTTTACCTTCATTCTGTGTTTGAAGTGCTGGACATTTTCCTAAACCGCTGACAAGTGTAAAGACTTCGGTGTAGTCCTTACGGGTATATAAACTGGCTTCCTCTACATCAGTTTGGGAGTTTGGATTTGAACTTGGAACAACTTCCTCAAACATACAGTCAATCTGAATCACCATTCCTGTAATTGTTTTTCTATGACATAAAATTACTGATTTTATGTATGTCCTATTTTAAAACATCTTTATAAATAGTATATGTTCTTTGTAGAAAAATTACAAAATTCCAACAGATACAGAGAAAAGTTGCCCATAGCCCCAACAATCAAGAGATGAATTTAAAAATTATGTATTTTCTCAATTACTTTTGGATATTTTATTTATTTATTTATTTATTTATTTATTTATTTGACAGAGAGAGATCACAGTAGACAGACAGGGAAGTGGGCTCCCTGCTCCAGGGAGCCCGATGCGGGACTCGATCCCAGGACCCTGAGATCATGACCTGAGCTGAAGGCAGTGGCTTAACCCACTGAGCCACCCAGGTGCCCCACTTTTGGATATTTTTAAACAAAAGTAGATTCATGTACATAGTATTATGAAACCTGCCTTTTCTGGTAAACAATAAAACATGAGCACATTTATATGTCAGTCAATGTACATTCACTTCATTTTTGATAAACAAGCTCCCACTGCATTGGTAGGCCATAATTTACTGAAAGAGTTTCTTATTGTTGGCAATTTAAATTTGTTGCAATCATCTGCTATTATAATGCAAGTAATATCGTTGTGCACTTGCCTGTTTTCCAAAATATGTTTCCTAAAAATGGAAATGATCAAATTAAATGTATACAGATTTTTAGACTTTGCCATGCACTGCCAAGTTGCCCTTGTATTGGATGTTCAATGTTTGTTTTCCCACATCATTATCCAACCTTTTATATTCTGTTTTTCATCCTGGGAGGCGCATCTCCATGACTGAACTAAGTAAGCTCCCTTGCTCTCTGGCTTCTGGTTGGGTTCGGCCAATAGGACGCATTGTCAGGAGATCAAAGTTGGGAAGAGAGACAAGTTAGGATATTATTGTTCCCAAATGCTTCTCTCGGGCCACAGTTTAGAAGTGGCTGCATTCTACCAAGAGTTACATCTCTTGTCAGACAGGCCCTCTCCTACAGCTAGTTGTAGTTCTTACTGGGCTGATTACTGCTCAGGCCCCTTGTTCCTATAAGCTTAGAGTGTTAACAACTTCCTGCTGTTTGGGGGCACTTTTTTGGGGGGGCTCCCTTGACCTTGCCACCTTGCCATACCTTGCCTATTTCCGATCCATCCAAGTATATCTGCCACTGTCTGCAATATTGGGAGATTTGGACTTTTATAAGAGAACTTTTTAATGAATTTTTCTGACAAATATATTATTGGCAATTTGACTATACATTCTAATATACCCCTTTCCCCCTGATATCCTAAAATATTTTAGTCTCAATAATTCCCTACCCAGACTGAGAGAACCAAAGTCAGTATCATTCCCTATGTAATTGGAGAAAAATGAATATGCCATATCTTCAAATCATATATAGAAAAAAGTCTCTAAAGTTTCTCCCTGACTCTTTAAAAAATACAAGACACAAGAAAAGATATTTCAACTTACCCAGGTCCATATTACTCATGAGACCATTGATTCCTACGGGAATCTTTATAGACTTCTAAACTTAGTATTTATACCACAATTATCTTTTTTTGTTTTAAATGTTACTAATAGGGTCAGTACTTTGTAATATTCCTTGGTATTAGAGTTTTGAAAAAAAAAAAAAAACAAAACCAGTCAATTCTCTTCCTCTAGATATAAAGTTTCTATGAAGAAAAGTAATTCCTGGATCTCTTCCTACTTCTGAGTCCAGTATTATCTATTCTTTGTTCACTGGTGTCACCTTTTCACCTACCCTGTAGTACAGATATTTCTCAGGATTCCAATCTGGATTGTGTTTGCTTTCTTTCCATATCATTCTATCTGGGTAAGTTCATCCACTCCAATTCACTAATTCTTTAACTTAAATGAAATATTTACTGAGTGTCCACAGCGTGCTAATACCATTTTAGGCACTGAGAATGGAGTGATAGAGCAAAACAAAGTTCTTACCCCCATGAAGCTTACCTGTTAACAGAATGATAGACAAACAAATAGCATAATGTCAGGTGGCAAAAAACTGTTATGAATAAAATAAAATATTAAGACACCAAGTAACAGCCAGAGAGTTGGTAGGAGGTCTATTTTGGAGAGCGGCCAGATGAGGAGCTGATAATTCCACAGCTATCTGAATAATGGTAGGAAGTGACCCATACAAAGGCCTGAAGTGGTGGAACAGGGTTGGTATAGTCTCAGAAAAGCACAAATGTTAGGGTTATTGGAAAAGAGTAGGTTAGATAGGTAGGAAGGGACCAGATCATGTTGGGTATTACAGCACCTGGTAAGATCTTTGAGTTTTATTCTATGTGCAATGGGATACTGTCAGTAGGTTCTAACAGAGATAGTTCATGATCTGATTTGTGTCTTAAAAAAAAAGTTCCAGGAAAACTATTAGAAGAAAATAGAGGAGTAAATCCTCATGACTTTGGATTAGGCAAAGCTTTCTCAGATATGATGCCAAAAGCCCAAGTGACAAAAGAATAAATAGATAAATTGGACTTCATCAAAAATTTTTAAAAACTGTGCTTCAAAGGATACTATTAAGAAAGTGGAAAGATAATCCACAGAAGAAAATATTTGTAAATCATGTCTGATAAGGGACTTGTATCTAGACTGTGTAGCAAAACTCTTAAAATTCAATTTTAAAAAGACACAAAAAACAACTGAAAAATGGGCGAAGAATTTAAATAAACATTTTCTTGAAGAAGATAAACTAAAGGCCAATAATTACATAAAAAGATGCTAAATATCATTAGCCATGAGGGAAATGCAAATCAAAATTACAATGACATACAATAAGCCATTCATGAATTCTGTGAGTCTATCTAGCAAACTGATCAAATCCAAGGATAAAGTTGCTGGAACCTCCAATTTATCCCTATGGGTCAGAAGTACAGGTTATAACCTGGACTTGCAAGTGGAGTCTGAAGTGGCTGGGGAGGGGAGGCAGGCTTGTACCACTGAGCCCACGACAGGTGGTATCTGACATTATCTCTGGGTAAAATTGAGTTGAATTGTAGGATACCCAGCTGGTATCAGAGCACTGCTTGTTGGTTTGGGGAAACTACACCCTCTCCCTATGATGGAATTGGTGTATGGTTTTACTTTGATTCCATTTTTATGAAATGTCCAGAATAGGCAAGTCTAGAGAGGCAGAAAGTAGACCAGTAGTCACCTATCCAGAGGAGGGGGAAAGATGGGGAATGAATCCTAGTAAGTTTCAGATTTCTTTTTGAAATGAAAACGCACCAAAATTGACTGTGGTGATAACTGCACAACTCTGTGAATATACTAAAAACCACTGAATTGGAAAAACCACTGAATTTTAAACGGGTGAATTATACAGATATGAATCATATTTCAATAAAGCTTTAATATAAACCTAACCAAACCAAAGAGTATAGGGTTTGAAGTTGAATAGACTAGGGTTTGAACATTTGAATAGTTCCAACTATTGACTGTGCGCAAGTTATTTAATCTGAGTCACAGTTTCTCATATCTAATATTTTTTTTTTAAAGATTTTATTTATTTATTTGACAGAGAGAGATTACAAGTAGTCAGAGAGGCAGGCAGAGAGAGAGAGGAGGAAGCAGGCTCCCTGCCAAGCAGAGAGCCCGATGCGGGACTCGATCCCAGGACCCTGAGATCATGACCTGAGCCGAAGGCAGCGGCTTAACCCACTGAACCACCCAGGCGCCCCATCATATCTAATATTTAGATAATAACACCCACCTCACATAATAATTATGAGGTATACAGGAAGTAAATATTATGTGCATTGCCTGTGTTCAATTGCATTCATGTGAATACAGAAAGCCACAGAGGACTAGGGGATATAGTTATACATTCTTCCTCTTACTTTACTTGGCCATTGCTCTCTCCTGGAAGCTAGAAGTTTATTGCATGTTTTTGCATTTTGCCCTTGTCACCGTGGTTTGATAGCCTCAACCCCTTCTTCTTTTTTTTTTTTTTAAATATTTTATTTATTTATTTGACAGAGAGAGATCACAAGTGGATGAAGAGGCAGGCAGAGAGAGAGAGAGAGAGAGAGAGAGAGAAGCAGGCTTCTTGCTGAGCAGAGAGCCCGATGCGGGACTCGATCCCAGGACCCTGAGATCATGACCTGAGCCGAAGGCAGCGGCTTAACCCACTGAGCCACCCAGGCGCCCTCAACCCCTTCTTTATTCTGTCTCTTGGGCTAAAAAAAAAGTGCTATATTTACTGTAATATGTATGTATTTATTAGGAGCTTAATATGTCTTTTAAACTATACTTTTTTCTGGTAGTTTTGTAAAAATTAAAATAGTTATTATTTTTGTTAATGCTCTGTTGCAAGTTGCAGCTTTGATGACAGAAGCCAATTTTCTTGTATGTCCTGTTATTTTTTGCGTGTAATTTCACAGAACATAAGATTTCTTAGGAATACACAGTGGAAAATGCCCAAATATGTTAAAATACAGTACACCACAAGTTAGTAAAATAATTGAGGCCTTAGAATCAATATTAAGAAGTAACAAAAATAGAAACAAGGAACAAAGAGGAGAAAAAGAGGAAAAGCAAGATTTAAAGAAACTCTAGGTAGTGCTAAATGATCAAAATGTTTATTTCTAAAATCCATAGGTAACAAAACTGCAGTAGCAGAATTATTTAAAATTAAATTTAAGATGGGAAGTATCTATACTTTCTGCTCAATTCTTCTGTAAACCAAAACTTCCCTAATAATAAAGTCTGTTAAAAATTAAATGTTACTGGGGCACCTGGATGGCTCAGTGGGCTAAAGCCTCTGCCTTTGGCTCAGATCATGATCTCAGGGTCCTGGGATCGAGCCCCGCATCGGGCTCTCTGCTCCGCAGGGAGTCTGCTTCCTCCTCTCTGCCTGCCTCTCTGCCTACTTGTGATCTCTGTCCATCAAATAAATAAATAAAATCTTTAAAAAAATTAAATCTTACTGTATGAGACAAAATTGAAATTAATGGCTTACACACATAAAAAGTGGAGTTTAGAAGCTCATGGCTAGTAAAACAGTTTGCAATGTGTTAGAGACAAATGCTCCTTTTGTTCTACTCTTTCACTCCTACGTTTAGTTCTTGCCAATACAGCTGAAGTTGGTTGCTAGAATCAGTCATTACATATCTATTCCAGCACTGGGAAGGAGAAAAGTGAAGGAGAAAAACATGCTTCTTCCTTTTTTTTTTTTTTTTACATATTTTATTTATTTATTTGACAGAGAGAAAGATCACAAGTAGGCAGAGAGGAGGAAGCAGGCTCCCCGCTGAGCAGAGAGACTGATGTGGGGCATGATTCCAGGACCTTGGGATCGTGACCCGAGCTGAAGGCAAAGGCTTTAACCCACTGAGCCACCCGGTGCCCCCATGCTGCTTCCTTTTAAGGACATTCCCCCAAAATTGCATAAGCCTCTTTTGCTTAATATTCTATTGGGAAGAAATTAGTCACATGGCCATGTGTAGTTACAGAGAGGCTGAGAAATGTAAATGTGATTCTAGGTGATGCCACAGGTCCACCTTCTTTGCCATGGACTCCATGTTGGTACCGCAAAATGAAAGGAAGGTGAGATAAGATAGGGCATCCATTCTTTCAGCGCCTCCCATTTCTCCCATACATGAATCTTGGTTGAGTCAAAGTAGCTAGATAACTGCTTTCACTGCGGATTTATTGTGTATTCTTGCTCTATGCCTCCAGACTTGCTGTTTCCTTTGCCTGAAAACCCTTCTCTCACGTTAGTTTCTCTTTTAATGTCCAGCTCAAGCTCAATTCCTACTTCTTTGTAAAGCTGATCTCTCCTGCTTGTAAATGCACAGCCTACCATCTAACTCATGAAGTGAAGAGATCTTAGAGATCATCTTGTTTCTTGTTACTTTAAGTAGGTTCTTGGGCCAGCAGTACCATCATACCTAAGAGCACATTAGAAGGGCAGAACTGGGATGCCTGGTTGGCTCAGTCAGTTAGGCATCCAACTCTTGATCTCAGCTCACGTCTTGATCTTAGGATCATGAGTTCAAGCCCTGTGTTGGTTTCTAGCATGCTGGGCATGGACTCTACTTAAAAAAAAAAAAGTGCAGAATGACAGGCCCCAACACAGACCAACTGAATCGAGATCTCCATTTTTAGTAAGATCATCAGGTGATTCATATGCACATTAAAATTTGAGAAGCACTGATCCAGTGTCATTATACTGATAGAGAGTGAGGGTCAGAGAGAGAAGATGACTTGTCAAGTAGGTAGTACTTGACTTTTCAAATCAAGACTTGAAATCCATTTTTTTTTAAACTCATGGAGCAGAGCTCTTTTCACTACACCCTCCTGCTTCCTCATTGCTCAGTTTAGTCATGCAATAGGCACTTTGTATCGGCCTTATGCCTGTGATAGAATTTCTGATGGTCATCTTGTATTATGATTTAATTTTTACATGGTTGGTTTTTTTTTTGATGTCTATATATTATCTTCCTAACTTGACTTTTAAATTCTTAGATGATGGAGATGGTATATTGGGTTTCTTTGAATTTGGAGTCTGGACACATTTAAATTGGTTATTTGTTTCTTTCCAGCAATTTCCAATAATTAAGGAAAGCTTAAATTACCAAACCCTGAAAATGTGAAAAACTAAATCCTTCCTGGGTCTGATCAGCACCCTTTACACAAAGTGAAGCAACAGAGTAAATTATTTACCTTTGCACTGAAATCTCTAATTTTTGTCTATATTAACAATGTTGGGTTAGATGTCCTTCCTTGTATTATGTATGCTCTGTCTTCCTATCTCTGTCATTATGTTTTCTATATTGTATTGTAATTATTTATTTATAAATCTCTATTCCCTATTTTCTTGTGTTCTTTGAGTAGAGACTGTATCTTATTCAGTTGCGTATTCTGTATCCAGCACACAGGATTGTATATAATAAATATTTGATGAATGACTGAACTAATAATAAATAATCTTTTGACCATGTTAGAAAATAGCCTTAAATCTGCATTTATACTACAATAAAAAAGACCAATTTTAATACAAAGTATCCTATAGACACATTCTATAAGAAGTTTACTTATTGATTAAAAGTATGGTAATATATTTGCTTTCTTTCTGTGTGCATTTTATAGCACAAATGCATAGAGAACAGTTAATATGTGATAACTGAAGCCAAAATAAAAAGGATATAAATCACCTGTATTAACCTCTCTTTTGTGACTCCGATTAGGGCTTTTTCTTCAGATAAAAGAATAAAATTGGTAAGGATACAAAAGAAAGGATATTCTCTCTACTGGTGTCTGGAGAACTTACTGTTTCTGTCCTAGACGTAAAGGGGAAATTGAGGTTAAGGATACATACTTCTCTAGAAAATCCTCCACAAAAAGACTTGCTTTCCATTGATCCAAGACTGAAATATCATCTGTCATTCCCCATACCGAAACAGCTGAAACTAAAAAGGAGAATGGTGAACATTAACTTATGGAATTTTCTTTTTCACTTAATACAAAGAAGCCAAACATGAACCTTTTACATTATGATGTTATCTTTATTTGTTCACAAATGTAATTTTTCCCAAAATTTTACCAGATTCCAAATATTTAAATAATCTTCCTCATTATTACAATTCACCCCCCCAAAACCGCTCAACTATAGTCAGAATAACATCACCTGAACATACTATCCTCATTTTTACTTCTCTCTTTTGCCAATACAGCACTACCATCCTAGATAGTCCTATTCAACAGCTCATATTACTCCTCATAAAGTTTTATTATTTATTATATATTATTATATATTATATATAACACACATATATAATATTTATTGTATATTATTTATTATATTTCAGCTTGTTCTGATATATTCTCCTTGAAGGGCCAAAGTTGTCAGTAGCACTCATTCTGGTACATGACCATACACAGCCATATTTTAAAATTTTAGGTATCTATAACTTGTCTCTCAAATTAGACCCTTGGTTCCTTAAGAGAGAGATCATGTCAAATACTAATCTCAGAAAAAGCAACTGAGTGAAGTTAAGAGTCAAAGCACCTGTATTCTACTACCAATGTTACATCTTAACTAGTTTTGTTATCCTGAACAAATCACCTAACATCCGAATCTGTGTATCATTGAAAAAAATACAAAAGTTTAGTGGTAACAAGTACAGGTTCTGGAATTGCCCTGACTAGATTTTAATACTTGTATTGCTACTTATTAAGGGTATGAGCTTGCGTAAACCTCTTAACCCCTTTGTACCTGTATTCCTTATCTACAAATTAGGAATAATAATAATGGCCTTTTCCTAGTGTTGTGAACATAAAATGTGATCAGACATATAAATTGTTTAGACAGTGCCTTACATATTGTAAACAAATTTTGGCTATTAATGGGGATGCCTGGGTGGCTCAGTCCATTAAGCGTCTGCCCTCAGCTCTGGTCATGATCCCAGGGTCCTGGAATCGAATCCCACATTGGGCTCCTTGCTCAGCAGGGAGCTGCTTCTCCCTCTGCCTGCCATTCTCCCTGCTTGTTCTCTCTCTCTCTCTCAATCTGGAAAATAAACAAATAAAATCTTAAAAAATAATTTTTGGCTACTAGTGTTATTATTGTTTTTAAAAAGAGAAAAAGAAATAGGAAAAATGATAAACTCATTTTTCCTTCTGTACATTTATTTATTTTTCCTTCTGTACTTTTAGATAAGCAGATTAATAAAAGCTATTCTTTAACTTACTTCCAACCTGATTAAGATTCATTCCTTTTTTATAATATTCATTGTAAAATGAATATTCCTCCTCCCTCATGTCCTTACTATCCTTACTACCTTTCTTACACAGTTCAGTTTCCATAGCCAGTCCCATAACCACTATCTTATAAAGATCCTTAATTTCTTTGCCTCTCTTTCCCTTGTACTAACTTAGGAAAACCTCTACTCTCTACCTTATGTACATACACTAGAACAGCTGAAAATTATTAGAAAAAGATCATGCTGAATGAACTCATTCTGATTACGACCATAAATTTCAAATGGGCATCCAATATTGACAGATGATAATAGTACATCTTCCTAACCAAACCAGCTTTTTCATTCTTCTTTTTTTTTTTTTAAGATTTACTTATTTATTTTATTTTAGAGAGAGGGAGAAAATGATCATGTGGACAGGGAAAAGGGCAGAGGGAGAAGGAAAGAATCTCAAGTAGACTCCTTGCGGAGTGTAGGGCTCAATCCCAGGACCCTGAAATCATGACCTGAGCTGACTGCAGATGCTTAAGGGACTGAGCTTCTCACTTGTGTTCTTATCTGGTTCTGCCTTTTCACTGCTGGAGTATTTTAGGATTTTGTCCTAGGATCTCTGCTTTATATATATTCATGCTCTCAGTGACTGCATCCACTTCCGTAAGTTTATGTGCAATCCATATATGATTACTTCAATTTGAAACTCCAGCAGTGCTCAAGATTTATATAATAAATGACCTCCTTGATGTCTTCATTGAGATGCCTAAATAGGCATTTTAACCTGGCCAAAGCAGAGCAGTTGACTCAAGCCACCAACTGGCTTTCCCGTGAGCCTTTCCTTATCTTAGGAAAGGGCACTGCCATCCACCCAGTTACTCAGGTCAAAAACCTAGAAGAAATTTTTTATTGTTCTGCTTTTTCTTTAACCCTCACACTGTTGGCTGGACCTCTCATATAATCTCAATTCAACCACTCCTCACACATCCATTAATATAAGCCTAGTCCAAGTCACTATCATCATTTATGTAGAGTATACATTCACTTAGCAGTCTAGATTCTGAACCAATATGATAGCTTTCTGATTGATTTTATCTCTACTCTTCCCAATCCCTACCCCTTCCATACTCCAGCCAACTAGAATGATTTTTCTAAAGCATATATCAGATTGTCACACCTCTTTTAAAAACTGTCCAATGATTTGCCACATTAGCCATAATATAAACAAGCAAATAAACTCCATATTATGGCCTATAATGCCTTATATCTTTCATAAGTTGCCTACTTCTTAAATATCCCCCTTTCATTAACCTGTCATGGTGGCCTAATTATCTGGTCCTAAAACTCATCAAGTTTATTCCAGAGTCAGAAACTCTGCATTTTCTTGAAAGCTTTCTCCTCCACTATCTTATTGTTGTTGCCTTCTCTCATCATTCAGATCATGCCAACTCATATGTCCAGCTCCTTCCCTAAGCATCTTAGGAAATAGTGCTCCCTACTAAATCTTTTATCACATTACCCTATTGTGTCTTCTCTACACATTTATTAATACCAGACATTAGCTTATACATTTAATGGTTTTTTTGCAGCAGTCCTTTTACCAGTCTGAAAACCCATGGAGGGAAGGAACTACTTCTGTCTTATTAGTACCATCCTTAGCACCTATAACAGTACCTGGTACATAATACATGCTAAAGAAATGTTAACTGACTTGACTCCTCTATGGAAGCTACCTCTTTCTTCCTATCTTTCTTTCTCTTTGAAGCTATCTCTTTCTTAAAAACACAACATGGTAAGAGCAAAAGATATTTTGTACATGGGGCGCCTGGGTGGCTCAGTGGTTTGGGCTGCTGCCTTCAGCTCGGGTCATGATCTCAGGGTCCTGGGATCGAGCCCCGCATCGGGCTCTCTGCTCCGCAGGAAGCCTGCTTCCCTCTTTCTCTCTGCCTGCTTCTCTGCCTACTTGTGATCTCTGTCTGTCAAATAAATAAATAAAATCTTTAAAAAAAAAGATATTTTGTACATATACATTTAAACATAATTTTATATGCAGTATATCATAACATTTTAAAGTAGCCCTCCTACAGTTGAGCAAGATCTTATTACAATACAACAAATGTTTACAGTGCTAGAATATTTTAAGACTTCATCATCTACATATCTTTTATTTGTTCTATTCATATCTAGTATAAGCTTCCCAATTCCCTACTTTGTCACCTAAATTCTGTCATAAAAATATTAATTTTTAACATTCTTGGAGTTCTTTTTTGTTTTTAAGATTTTATTTATTTATTTGAGAGAGAGAGAGCGCGCAAGCGCACACACAAGAAGGGGAAGCTCAGAGGGAGAAAAGCAGACTCCCTGCTGAGCAAGGAGCCCAATGCAGGGCTCAGTCCTGGGACTCTGGGATCATGACCAGAGATGAGCCAAAGGCAGAAGCTTAAACTGACTGAGCTACCCAGGCACCTCTTGGAGTTCTGATATGAATAAATGCAATGCAGTTTTACTAATTTAAAAAAAAAGCAAATTTTCTTAATTTACTCTCACATCACTTTTAAAATAGATTTTTGAGAAACAAAAGTAAAACATACCTCTCATCCATGGCCTCCTAAACTTATTATCAATAACTCCTGCATAATAATTTCCATCTTGATATAAACATGAAGGGACTCGAAGCAATAAAGCATCTCTGCAAAACTTCTTTCTAACTATATTCTATGTAAGAAAGTAAGATTATAAAATCTTTAAAAATATTTATCAGATGCAATTAACAATATTCAAAATAATAAAATTCATTATTCTTTTAAATTCATATCATTTTTATTTAAAGGTAATACCTACTCATTATAAAACACAAAATAACACAGAACACATAACTGAGAAAGTCAAGGTCTCTAGTAATTTAAGTAAGAGTTTGGCATATTTTCCAGAGACTTCCTTTTCTAGGCTAGGCTAAATATGTGTGTGTGTGTGTTTATGTTTGACACAAATGAGATCACATCATTTATACAGTATGCCATTTAGCAATGTGGTTTTTTCACTTAACAGTATAATATGGCTGTCTTAATTTTGTTTCTATGTTGCACTAGCAACAACCAGCAAATAAATTTTTGACTTGAAAAAAAATCAACAAATAAAACTATTTCTTTAACCTCATCATCTTTGGTGTGCCTCTGAAAAATGTCCCACTATTCTTCTCAGATTATCAAAATCCTATTTATCAAAAAAAATCCTATTTATCGGGGAACGTGGGTGGCTCAGTGGGTTAAAGCCTCTGCCATCTGCTCAGGTCATGGTCCCAGGGTCTGGGATCGAGCCTCACATCGTTCTGCTCAGCAGGGAGCCTGCTTCCTCCCTCTCTCTCTGCCGGCCTCTCTGCCTACTTGTGATCTCTGTCTGTCAAATAAATAAATAAAATCTTTAAAAAAATCCTATTTATCTTTCAAGGCCCATCTTAAGCAATATCTCTGCTACAAAGCTTTTCCTCAGTAACTCTCAACTTCCCACAAAATTCATTATTCTATGTATTTGGACAAATGATAGTTTCTTGCATTACTTCCCAAGAGTTCTTTGTTTGCTGAAGGTGTTAATCATATTAAATAAAAGGTCTTAATTATCCAAGAATAAATGGTACAAAGAAAGAAGAGTTAAAGTAATTTATATAAGATGAGGACCAAAAGTTCATTGCAAAACAGAAAAAAAGCTTGATTAATACTTTGTCTAAAAAAAAATGAAACAAAGCTACAGAAATTAAATTTTGTAGCTAATAAAATTTTGGTTTTAATTAGCTCGTAACCATAACTGGTTTTTTGTCAAAATTCTCCCATAAACTGTATTATGTAATGATATGGATATTAGTCATTGCCTAACCTTTGATTATAAAGAAGATATTTTAAAAAAATATTTAACCAAAATATTCCCAAGGCATCTCTGACTCCTTTAATATGCAAATCATTCTCTTCCTCTTCTCTGTAACTAATCTAATGTTGCAAGGTCTTCATTTGACTATAGCTTTACCTGTTGAGTGGCTCCTCAATACTGTTTCCATGAACTTTACAGAATTCTACAACTTTTGCGAGAAATGCCATCAGTCAGTATCATATTTGTACTATATCATGGGATGTGATCCACCAGTGAGAAACTAAGATACTACAGGCAAGGATAAAAGTTTAAGGATGTCTGAATACAGATTAATTTTGAAGTGGCCAATATATTCATAAATATATCTGGTTAACAATGACTTCTGATTCCCTACCATGTAAATGTTATAATAACACGTTTACTTCCCACAGTTATGAAGAAATAATAAAACCTGAAGATGTCTAAATGTCTTTCTTATTTCCTATAAAATGTAACAGTTTTAGTTACATTGGAATAACTTTTTTTCCTGGTAAAAAGGTCAAGGTTATAAAGAAAATAAAAATTTACCTTCTCAATTAAGATTATAAGAACAATGATTTATTGTATGACGACTACTCCAATTAGTTTCTTAACAATGTACTAGACTTAAACCTCAGCCTTTTATAAGCTGTTTAAGATCTCTAGACATCAGTTTCCGAACCTGTAAAATTGTAAAATCTAGCTCTTGGAGTAGTCATGATGATCAAATGGCATAACCCATCAAGAGAGCAAATGATCAAAAGATATAATCCATCAAAAGAGCAAAGTATCTGGCCCATAGCAAGTGGTCAATACATGCTATTACTGTTATTTCCGCATAAAGATAACCGGGACTGCTTCTCCCTCCCCGACTCTTTTCAAGGACAATTACTCAATATTGATACACAAGCAGCCTAAATATGCCAAGTTTCCATTTTTTTTCTGCTGACAGCCTCAATTCACAATACACTGCCAATAATTTCCTTCCAAAAGTGGCATTTTTAAGGTATACTGGAAGTGGGAAGAAATTTTAAATAAATCCCAAAGTAATTAGATTAAGGATTAATCTAAGGACTACTGCAAAATTATCATAATCATGTAGTGAATGCAGATAGTACTTTTCATATCATAATTCTTAGTAGTTAGTGATTCAGTAACACGCTACCTCATATAAATAGTCTATTGCACAATATTTGAATGTTGAAAACATGTCTTCTTTCTTTGAAAGTGGTACAAATTTCAGTATCTGGAAATACAAAAATCAAAATTAAATGTTAGTAAAATAGCAAAACAAGGAGAAGGAAACCATTCTTAATCACAAAACTTTGGTTCATTCATTTTTAAGAAGGCACTGAGTGATTAGAAAAAAGCTAACTATAAAAATAATAGTTATTACTATGATTTAAATCTAATATCAAAATAATGTATGTTGATATAAAATCATTCATCTAATTTTCATATATTATTTAATCCACACAACTTCTGGCTGGTGGATGAAAGTATATATTCTGTGATCATTTTGTTGCAAAAGAGGCAGGAATTTGAAAGAATTGTACAGTGGTTTTCTCAGGACAACCGTATTTCTTACGTGGTCTTGAAATAGAATAACCACAAGTAAAACTGTGCTTAAGCAGGGGAGAAGAATCTGGGAAACTGCAGTCTTTTAAAAAATAAAAAGCCCAGGGGGGGTGCCTGACTGGCTCAGTTGGAAGAACATGTGACTCTTGTTCTTGGTCATGAGTTCAAGCTCCTGCTGGGAGTAGAGTTTACTTAAAAAAAAAAAAATTTTTTTTTTTTAAATTTAAAGGCTGAAGTTAGAATTCCCTAATAGCCCATTTGGAATAAAGCCACTAAGACATAGTATTCCTAGGTCAATGGGTACATTATTATTGGTAAATAAACAAATTCATCCAATGAAGCGATAGGTAAATTTTAGAATGCTGAGAATCCAAGATGGTTCTCATTTATGTGAGAACCAGAGCAATTACAGCTTATAAGAGTCACTCTAGAATAGAATCAGTGTATCAGGTAGTTCTTAGCATTTTGATCAATTACTTAAAATGTTTTGGGTAATTTAGATGTAAGCCAGAAGTCTTCATATAGTAGTTTATCAGTAAGTTTTTAGTAGGTGAAATAAACATTTTAATCTGAATGGCTTTCCCTTAGTTTCATTATTATTTTAAATTTGTTTGAAGTTTACCTTTTTCTTTATCTAGGGTGAAGGTACAGTACCAGAAGACCTTAAGAGTTCATCTACATTAATTAGCTATGGATCTATTCCTATTTTCAGTCATCATCGAGAGAACATTCTTAACTACTCAATTACTGTATAAAAAACTAAGAGCAAACTGGTTATGGAATATAATTACTTTATCTGATTAATGAATCAGAAGACATTGTGGATATTACAATAAGCTTTCCAATTAAAACAAACCCAATAAGCTATCTGAATTATTTTTAATATACCTGAAATATTTTTAGTATTATTAGGTTCTGTGGTATCAACAGATGTTTTATCAACAGATGTGGGGAGTACATAGCGTGGGTGCCCTCTTCCACTCTTAATTAAACAATGTCAACATAACATTTTCTTACTGGTGATTGCTTCTCTGGAAATATTTTCCAATCACTGTACTTCCATACCTTTTCCATACAGTGTTCACTGATCTTTGAGGCAAATATTAATTTAGAATTTCCATTTCTTGATATTGTGCTTTCAAAAAAACATTATCTGATGTGCTTCATTCTAGAAGTCATTTCAAAAAGTTTAAAACAACCAAGTTACTTAGTTAATCCATTCAGTCACTCTCAGCGTTCATCTTAAATTTTCCTTTCTTGTGAAGCCTGTATTTCTACTAGCTTCAGATTCATCACTCTCATCAACTATCTTAAACAATAATTACTGCTGTATTGAAATTAATCATCTAAATTCATGCTGAACCTACAGTACTTAAATAAGATACTATATATCATATATACTCATAGAATTCCTCTCACCTGTCAACTTTACTTCATTGCATTACAGGTATTTGACTCCATCTTACAATAGTGGATGGACAGGAAGAGAGATCAATTGGCCTTCTTTCTAAAGTCAAATGGAGAAAACAAGCAACATCATGGCTAAAAAGAAGTTATTTTTAAAATAGTCAAACACTTGGGGCACCTGGGTGGCTCAGTGGTTTAAGCCTCTGCCTTCGGCTCAGGTCATGATCTCAGGGTCCTGGGATGGAGCCCCACATTGGGCTTTCTGCTCAGCCCCTCTCTCTGCCTGCCTCTCTGCCTGCTTGTGATCTCTCTGTCAAATAAATAAATAAAATCTTTAAAATAAAATAAAATAAAATAGTAAAACAATCAATCAGGAATTGCAATTCCTGAAATATTTTTCCTTACCTGTTTCTAAAGATTTTCTTTCTCTTGTGCTACCTCCTGACTGGGGCCGAAATGGAAATGCATATCAATAATTAGGTTAGGCTCTTAGGCAAAAGACCAGAGAAGGAAGGCCGAAGATTTTTTTTTTCCACCGAGTTTTACTGAAGCATCATTGAGATAAAAGTTTTACATATTTCAAGTGTAGGTATATATAATGGAAGATTATTTCCAAGATTATTTAAGACATATACGAGTGAATATGAATTGTAGGGCTGGCTTTCTGTCTCCTCCCACAGGGCTAAGGCATATGGAGATTTCTTCCTTTCCTCACTCCTGGACCTAAAAACCACACTTTAGCCATGTAATATCCCAGAGGAGGCAAGGTTCACACATTTTCTCGTATTTTTAAAATCTGTACAACTTCTTGTTAGTGGGCTGAAATACCACTGGCTTTTCTGTGCCCTTCACCTCTATTCCCGCCACATTAGGTTACGTGGGCCCTGGCTCTGGGGTCTTGTCCTCACAGAGCCACATCAACCGTGCCTCACAAAGATATTTTCCAGAAATTGTGGAGCCGCCATACCCTAACCCCGTCCTGACCTTTTCTTCTCCTCTGCTCAAGAACACCTTCCCTCTCTCCTCTCTTCACCTTCTCAGGGTTGCTACTGAAGGGAATATCGCCACCGAGCCGTCTCTGCCTGGGAAAATTCCCGCCTACTGAGCATGTGACCTCCGGCCCTGGGCTCAGCGCAGGCATTGGCCAGCTTGGCCAGGCCCCGCCCCTCGGGCTCCTAGCACTTCCGCCTGCGGTTGCCCAGTGCCTAGGCTGTCGGGGTCTTCGTTGGTGAGCGGATCTTTTGCCGCATCGAGTGGAGAGTGACAGCGGAGCAGGTGGAGGGAAGCCCGGAAGGAGCCGGTACGAAAGGCAGGGAAGACCAGGCCGGGGAGTCTGGACTTCTGATGTTATTGGCTAATCCTGACCAAACGGGAAAGGAACAGAGAGAAGGCAGGGGCAGAAGCTTTCCCGACGTAAAACAGGATTGAGGCATCAGATGCAGGGAGACAAGAAAGTGAAAGGGAGGAGGCCAGCCTGATTCAGGTATCTGGCTCGGTGTTGGCCGTGCCTTGATGGCAGAAGAGCATTTGAGGAGGGGCAGGGGCAGGAAGATAGCTAGAATTGGGACACGCAGATCGTACACGTTGATTGATAGCCACCCCTTCACAAACACACTCATTTAGGAATTACTAGACCCACCTGACCAGGAAGAATTGTCACTGTATTTCTTAACTCCTGTCTTTCTTTCCGTGACCTAACTTGGCATTAAATTTCTCCCCAGAATATTGCAAGAAGTAACATGCGTTTATTTATTTTAGTAACACATGGGTGTTTTTCCAGTTAATTACTAACAAAATAGTAATTATGAGACATCAGTGGATAAGCCACATTACTTTCCCAAGTGACTGACTTCATTGTATTTTGCGCAGGTGTGTGCAGTTTGCTTCACCGATACGGATTTGATGTTTGGCGGTAATCAATATAAAGATGTTCATCTGTCATTGAGGTACATTACTATGTATCCTTGGATGTATACCTTTTATTAAAACTAATTTTAAATTAATTTGGTAAAAATTACAAAAGTAACACTCATTGTACTCATACTCATTGTAACGGGCAAAACCATTCTAAAATGAATTAAGAAAATGTAATCTCTATTACAAAACTTATTCCCCGATAACTGATGTTAACAATCTGGGTGTATCTTTTAAAAATTAAATTAAATTAAAATTTAAAATTTAAGATATATTATATTATTATTTCAGATTATATTTTATATATATACATATATATTATTTCAGATATATTATTATTTAGTGATATATCAGCTGCATCTAACACCTAGTGTTCACTTTATCAAGTGCCCTCCTTAACGCCCATCACTCAGTTACCCCATCCCTCCATCCAGGGGTATATCTTTTCATACCTTCTTGTACATTCATACAAATTTATATGGACATGCACACACAAAATAGTTTGGCCAGTTATATAAAAATGGGTGCCTTATTTTTCATGTTCCTTCACTAAACCATACATCATGAACAACCTTCCAGTTAAAAATATATAGATTTAACTCATTTTTTTAAAAGATTTTATTTATTTATTTGACAGAGAGAGAGATCACAAGTAGGCAGTAGGCAGAGAGAGAGAGGAGGAAGCAGGCTTCCCACTGAGCAGAGAGCCGGATGTGGGGCTCGATTCTAGGACCCTGGGATCATGACCTGAGCCGAAGGCAAAGGCTTAACCCACTGAGCCACCCAGGCGCCCTGATTTAACTCATTTTAACAGCTGCATATTATTTCATAGTGAAAATATGCTATAATCTATCCAAACATTCTGCTACTGAAGGCTTTAGCAGATTGTTTTCAGGATGGTTGTTGTTTTGTTTGTTTGTTTTTTATCTTGACAAATAATGCTGCAATAGGAATTCTTAGATGTAGAGTTTTGAATATTATTGCTGTTATTCCTATGGTATAGATTTGTTTTGCTTTGCTGCCTTAAGTGGTAAAAGTGTTTCAAATTTAATAGTGCCAATTTACCTTTCAAAAATTTGTAGTGATTTGGGGCGCCTGGGTGACTCAGTAGGTTAAGCCTATGCCTTCGGCTCAGGTCATGGTCTTAGGGTCCTGGATCGAGCCCCGAGTAAGGCTTTTTGCTCAGCAGGGAGCCTGCTTCCCTTCCTCTCTCTCTCTGCCAGCCTCTCCGCCTACTTGTGATCTCTGTCAAATAAATAAATAAAATATTAAAAAAAATTTGTAGTGATTTATGTTAACAGTGCCTGAGATGGATCATTTTCCTGAGTACTCAACAAAAATGAATATTTTTTCTTTTATTTTCTGGTCTGACACATGAAAAATACTATCTCATTATTGTTTTAATTTACATTTATATCCTGATTACTGATTTTAATTTAATTTACATCCTGATTACTGCTGAGATTAAACACTTTTTAGATGCCCATGAGCTCTTTGGATTTCTTCTTCCATGAATCCCATTAATTAATTTTGTGTGTGTGTCTGTGTGTATGTACAAGATCAGGTGATTTTTCTTTTCTTTTTTTAAAGATTTTATTTATTTGACAGACAGAGATAACAAGTAGGCAGAGGCAGCAGAGAGAGGGGGAAGCAGGCTTCCCGCCCAGCAGAGAGCTCGATGTGGGGCTCGATCCCAGGACCCTGGGATCATGACCCAAGCCGAAGACAGAGGCTTCAACCCACTGAGCCAGCCAGGCACCCTGATCAGGTGATTTTCTATTCAGTAGGTTGTCTCTTGAAGATCTTGTATATAGGTACATTAGTTAATATCAGATTTGACTGTGTAGATAACAGAAAATTTCCAAGCAATATAAAATTTATTTCTCTGTCCTGTAAATGAGGTACAGAAGTAAAAGGTTCACGTCTGATATGGCAGCTGTGCCCCACAGAGTCCTCAGGGACTTAAACATCAAGCTCATTATTCTGATATTCCTGTGCTGTGGTCCTTGGTCTCAGGGTCTCAGGTGGCAGTGTTTATGTTTCAGGCAGCAAGGTGGAGCAAGGAATGAAAAAGAGGAGAGGCCAAGAGTACAATATTTCTTTACATATCTGTAATTAAAATTGTGAAATATAATGTTTATATAGAAAAATGCTAAAGACAATCTATAGCTTAAAAAATTATTTTAAAGAAACATCTATGCAATCTCCACTCAAAGAAACAGAGCATTACAGAATTTGAGAAGCTGTGTTTCCTTTTCTAATCACAACTCTCCCTTGAGGAAGTCTCCCTCTAGACCTAGAGATTACTATAATCCTGACTTTATGGTAATCACTGCTTTGCTTTTGTTTAGTTTCACCCAAGTATGCTTTCTAAATGATACAGTTTTGCTTATTTTTAAATATTGCTGTTTGTGTTAGTTTGGTTCTTGTTTCTATTCAGTGAATGACATTGTATGTATGTATGTTAATTCAGTTTCATTGCTGAATACACCATTGTATAAATATACCTCAATTTATTTATCCATTCTATTGTTTTTTTTTTTAAGATTATTTATTTATTTATTTGACAGAGAGAGAGATCACAAGCAGGCAGAGAGGCAGGCAGAGAGAGAGGAAGGGAAGCAGGCTCTCTGGTGAGCAGAGAGCCCGACATGGGGCTCGATCCCAGGACCCTGGGATCAGGACCTGAGCTGAAGGCAGAGGCTTTAACCCACAGAGCCACCCAGGCGCCCCTATCCATTCTATTGTTTGATGGACCTTTGGATTATTACAAATTGCAAATAGTGCTTCTATCAATATCCTTGTACATATATCCTAATATACATGTACATTTTTCTGGAACATAATTTTAGGAATGAATTTCTGGATTATTGAGTATGCATATCATCACATTTTTTCAGTAATGGCAAACTGTTTTCCAAAGTGATTATACTAATTAACACTCCCACCAGCTATGTTTTAGATTCCTATTGCTTTGTGTCCTTACCAACCCTTAGCAGCTTCATGTTAATTTAATTTTTAAAAAAATTTTTTTACAGATTTTATTTATTTATTTGACACACAGAAAGAGATCACAAGTAGGCAGAGAGGCAGACAGAGAGAGAGGGAAGCAGGCTCCCTGATGAGCAGAGAGTGTGATGCAGGGCTCTATCCCAGGACCCTGAGACAATGACCGAGCCAAAGACAGAGGTTTAACCCACCGAGCCACCCAGGCACCCCCATGTTATTTAATTGTGAGTATCTGGTAAGTATCTAGCTGTCTTTCAAGGAAGGTTCTCATTGGCTGCCACATGACACTTCTGCTTACATCTCATTGGTTAGGCCCTAGACACCTGGTCAGTTTTAGCAGTAGTAAAGGCTAGAAGATTCATTGTTTATTCTGGACAGTCATATGCATAGTTACAACTTGGAGATTCTATTATTAAAATAAGGAGGAAAAAACAGACTTTGAGAAATATAATATTTCTGCTACTTTAAGAAGAATAATTTAAAAATACCTAACTTTTATTGACCACTTACTATGTGCCAAGCACTATTCTAAACACTTTGCAACTACTTATAAACTAGATACTATATTACAAACCCCAGTTTATAGGTAAGAAAACTAGGTCATTGAGAGCTTAAGTGTCCTACCCAAGATTAAACACCTAGAAATTATATTGCAAACCCAGGTAGTCTGGTTCAGAGTCCATGCTTTTAGCCGGGCCATATACAGTTTATATATTTATTTAATATATTATTTATTTATTTATTTGACAGACAGAGATCCCACGTAGTCAGAGAGGCAGGCAGAGAGAGAGGAGGAAGCACGCTCCCTGTCGAGCAGAGAGCCCGATGCAGGGCTCGATCGCAGGACCCTGGGATCATGACCTGAGCCGAAGAAAGAGGCTTTAACCCACTGAGCCACCCAGGTGCCCAAGGGCCATATACAGTTTAGAAGGAACATTTGTTCTTGGTCTGCCATGTTTTTTACAAAGATTTTCCTTCTGATTATCTTTGGAAATTTCTAAAAGTAGTTTTGTTTATATATTCAGAGTGAGTTTCACCTGTACATCTAAGTCGTCTATGTTTTTTCTCAGTAGATAATGTTTCTGCATCATTTCTAAATTATGCATATGAAAAGACTCTTAGAACAATTAGTTTGCCATTTAAATTTTAATTTACCATTATTTGTTAGTATTATTTTGTATCTAGGTGGAAGTAAATTTAAACACACTTGAATATAAAGATTTTATTTATTTATTTATCTATTTATTTGAGAGAGAAAGAGATAGAATGAAAGAGCACACATGGGGAAGGGCAGAGGAAAAGGGAGAAGGAAAACCAAGCAGACTCCACTCTGAGACAGAGCCCAATGCAGTGCTCGATCTTACAACACTGAGATTATGATCAGTGCCAAAACCAAGTCAGGTGCTTAACCAACTGAGCCCCAAACACACTTTAATATAATCTAAGCTGAGGAGCCATAAAGGAAGTTGGATCAATTCTATATACTTGTGGAAATCCCTTATAATAATATTAAGCTTCATTGTTGTATTGATATGCTATGCTGTTGAGGACAGAGTAATAATGTTTAATGTTTACTGAGAACATACTTTGTGCCAGGCACAATATTAGGTACTAAAGATGCAAAAATAAAACAGATCTTAGCCTTTGAGAAGCTCATGAATCCTAGTCTGATGTTACTTGTCTTTTTCATTTTTCTTTTCTTCAGACAATTCTGTGTATTGTTGCCAGGATGATATTTCTAAAACAACTAACCGAAACTATCATTTCCCTGCCCAAACTTCATAATTTATCACATATCAGATGAAATCTGAATTTCTTTGCATGGAACAATTATTTTGCCCCATTTACTTTGGAACTCTGAACCATTAGCCATTCCTTGAACATCTCCCAGATCCTTCAACTTCCAAGTCTTTGTTCCTGCTGTTTTATTTGTATTCTGATCACATATTGAAGACCTATTTATTCTACACGGTTCAGTTCAATTGTTTCCTCTTCCCACTGTTAATCTTAGAATTAGTTGTCACATTTTTGGCACTCTAACATTCTCAGTGTCCCACTTTGGGTAATTTTCATGCTTTACATTATAATTGTTTTGTTCATGCCTTCATCTCCTACCTGTATTCTTGAGATCAGGGGCCATGGACCAGGTCTTAATTACATTTACACACTTTGTATATACTAGCACAATACCTTATCTAGAGTAAGTTCTAAAATAGATACTTAATTCACTCCTTGAAATTTGGCACTAGGTCATTTTGAAATAATCAAAAACTTTTTTGCATTTTCTATTAAATGTAAGTTTTCAGGGACGCCTGGGTGGCTCAGTTAGTTAAGCAGCTGCCTTCAGCTCAGGTCATGATCCCAGCGTCCTGGGATCGAGTCCCACATCGGGCTCCTTGCTCCGCAGAGAGCCTGCTTCTCCCTCTGCCTCTGCCTGCCATTCTGTCTGCCTGTGCTTGCTCTCTCTCTCTCTCTCTCTCTGATAAATAAATAAAATCTTTAAAAAAAAATAAATGTAAGTTTTCAGTGTTTTTGCAGAAGAATTAATGTGTATGAAATATTACACATGCATACACACACATCAGCCAAAGAAGACGTGGCATGAATATGATGGATAGTCAATTTGAGACGGAGTTGCAGATTAGTCTGAACCAGATTATGCAGAAAATCTGGATATGTGGAATGAAATAATATTGCACAAATGTGTTGCATAAGTAACTTGTCTTGTGGTTGCTAATTTATGGGTGTAGTCTTACATATTATCTTTTGATCAGTAGCGAACTATTTTACATCAATAGATTGAGAGCAAACATTTTGGCACAACATATTTAATCTAATTAAACTAGATAATAATGCTAGAAACAAGCTGTGGTAGCATCAGCATGTAAAGAAATTTTCACAAGTATACTATTTATATAGTTTATCTTGTTTTCAAATACAGAAGCCACATGTTATTGTAGCCTATTTTTGCAACATCTGTCTCTATAAACACGATCATTTTTCTCTTTTCACATGTTGAACCCCTACACATTTTGCTGATTATGAGTCATCTCATGCCTTACATATATATATATCATCTTTTATACACATTGAAAAATTCACTTAAGCTAAGCTTCTGGCTAGGATAAAAACATTATCCATGTTTAGACCTGACTCTGTTCCCCTAAAGAAGCTTTAGGCTTGAATAAGCAGTTTTACTTGTATCCTTTTCCTTCTGAAAAATGGAAGGGCTAGCTCTATGCTTTAGTATTTCCCTGGGTAACATTTACCCTAACACCTCTCATATTTTATGGTCCAGTGAAATTAAGGAATTTGCCAAAAATTAATAGGTGGGATAGGAATATAGGTCTTTGGACTTCCACCCAGTGAGGTGTAATTGTTCACTCATGGATGTATCCATCAATTTCTTTACGGGAGTGGGACAGAGGAAGAGGGAGAGAGAGAATCCTAAGCAGGCTCCACGCCCAGCGTAAAGCCCAACACAGGGCTGGATCTCATGTCCCTGAAATTACAACCTGAACTGAAATCAAGAGTTGGATGCTTAATCGACTAAGCCATGCAGGTGCCCCATCCATCAATTTTTGAGCACGTGTTATGCACAAGGATCTATGCTAGTTGAGGAGAGCAAATGATTCTACTCTGTCAATGTGGCAGGGGAAATAAGATATTTACATAAAAACTAGTTATTCCCTGAGGAAATTAATGTCATAAAAGTTATGGGAACTTAAAGGAAATAATGCTTTATTGTTTTAACAAGTAAGTTGTAGAGATACAGAATAAATGAATAAATATCTCATTTAGAATTTCATCAGATTAACCACACCTATGGGAAATCTAGCTCTTTGAAGCACAAAAGCATAACAGCACCACTGTGTACCTAATGGAAAATGAACCAACTTATAAAATAAATAACTTCCTGAGGTCTAAACTGCATATTCAAACTGTAAGTTGTAACAAATCACTGATATGCAGGGTAGCCAGTATCATGCTTATACAAGATGGGAAAACTATTTCTCTTTTTCTCTCCAAAAGAAATCTTTTTAAAAAAATTTTTAAATTTATTTTTACTAGAGAGAGATAGAGAGAACGAGCAAGGGGAGAGACAGAGGGAAAAGCAGACTCCCTGCTGTTCAGAGAGCCCAATGAGGTACTGAATCCCAAGACCCTGGAATCATTAACTGAGCCAAAGGCAGACACTGAATCAGCTGAGCCACCCAGGCACCCCTCTCCAAAAGAAGTCTTAATGTTATTTCATAAACAATTCTCACAATTTCATATTTTGAATTTAGACCCAGTCTCATATCTTACAATGTAAATTAATTTAACAAATAATTTTTTTAAAAAGATTTTATTTATTTATTTAACAGACAGAGATCACAAGTAGGCAGAGAGGCAGGTAGAAAGAGAGAGAGGAGGAAGCAGGCTATCCGCAGAGCGGACAGCCCGATGCGGGGCTCGATCCCAGGACTCTGGGATCATGACCTGAGCCGAAGGCAGAGGCTTTAACCCACTGAGCCACCCAGGCGCCCCTTAACAAATCATTTTTGAGCACCTACTACATGCTTGGTATGTACAAACTTAGTAGATTAGCAACTTGTATTGTCTCTTACCATAAAAAAGAAAAAAAAAAAGTACCCTGAAACAATAATATCTAACCCTATCAAGCACCTTCTCTTTTATTTATTTATTTTTTATAAGCTGCTTTTTATTTATTTGTTATTATGTTCAGTTAGCCAGCTTATAGTGCATCATTAGTTTTTGACGTATTGTTCAATGATTCATTCGTCGCATATAACACCCATTGCTCATCACAACCACAGAGCACCTTCTCTTTTAAATATCTTTCTCTTTAGGCTTCTAGCTTCCTGATTTCTCCCATCTGTTCTGCACCTGGACTCTCTGTAATTTGGGGAGAAAACAATAAAACTGTAATATCAGATTTATTGGTTCTACTACAAATATATGTTATGCAACTCCAGCAAGTCCTTCAATGCTGATTGTCAATCATTATTTTCCTTCATTTTATATATAAAATCATTATATATATATATATATATGGGAGAGAGTTTATATATACCAGCAATGCTCTGAATGTGCGAAAGAGGAAGGAGTCTCAAGACAATGTCCCTATCTTTAGACCCTTATCATATTCCAACAGCTAGACCAGTGGTTCTCATTTGAGGTGATTTTGCCTCTTAGAGGGCATTTGGACATATCTGGAGACATTTTTGGTTGTCATAACTGAAGGAAGGGTTGCTATTGGCATCTAATTAGCAGAGGCCAGGATCCTGCTATGAATATCCTAAAATTAAGAGGAAAGTCTACCACCACCCTTAAGTAAGAATTACCTAGCCCAAAATATCCATAGTATGAAGGCTGAGAAATCCTGATCTTAGGTGATTAAAGACTAAACTATATCCATACTCTTCTAGTCATATATATACAACTTACCCCATTCCCTGGAAGTGACTTTGCCTTCTTGAGTGAGAAACTGTGTTCCTTCACTTTCCTCTTTTTATATCAAAATGTCCATATAGTCTCATTTGGCATTTTCTTACTTCTTTCTGTGGATAAATACTCTTCTTTCTTTCCAAGACTAATCTCTTCTAGTATTTACACCCTACCCTATTTTCCAAATTATTTATGCTGCTGACAAGAATGCATTCTATATCACAGAACAAAACAGATAAGAAATCAAGCAGAGAGGGTGCCTGGGTGGCTCAGTAGATTAAGCCTCTGGCTTCGGCTCAGGTCATGATCACAGGGTCCTGAGATGGAACCCTGCATCGGGCTCTCTGCTCAGTGAGGAGCCTGCTTCCCCCTCTCTCTGCCTGCTGCTCTGCCTACTTGTGCTCTCTCTCTGTCAAATAAGTAAATAAAATTTAAAAAAGAAAAAAGAAAAAGAAATCCAGGAGAGTAGTTTTCTCTGAATTCTTTATTTCATCCCCACTCACCAGCTCCAGAAATTTAGTTCACAGGTTATTTCCTCTCATGTATCCTCATGCTTTCCCCTACAATAGGTTCTCTCTGTGTCTAAAAAGTACTTAATGATATTCTATCTTATAATATTCTTTAAAACTTTTATTTTGATCCTTCTGTTTTTTTCAACTTATCTGTATCCCCTAGGACTCCTGTAATTTTCTAACTGTTCTCCCAGCCTTTCATCTAGTCTGCATTTTGTGCTATAGGATTTATGTCAGCTACTCTCATCAGAGTCCTTCAGTAGTCAACCAGTGCCTATCACAATGACTACGTCACATCATGCATTTTTTATTCACAAGATACAGTGCTTGGAACTTAAGTTAGTATTAGTATCTCCATCATATAGATGAGAAACTGAGGCTTAGAGAGGTTGAGTGTCTTGCTCAAAACTCTATAGCTAGGATGTGAGGAGCCAATTCAAATCCAAATCAGTCTTATGCCAAAATTTTTGTGTACATTTTACACAACTCTTTATTCCCCAAGGCACTGAGTCCAGACTGCCAAGTTTGGCCTTCACATCTCTCTCTGATCTGGCTTCACACTTTTTCCAGGTACTGCCAACCTACATCCACCTTATATTCATGTTAAAATACTGCTGTTCTGTGCATACTCTTTGCTTTTTATCCTTCTCTTTGCTCCCTTTCATACCATACCTTCTATGTTATCCTTCTCATGCATCTCCTAAGTTTCAAATACCCAACCACTTTCAAGCCCAGTTCAAGCTTCCCAGCTGAGTTCCCTAATCTCAGATCTTTTCCTCCCCCCTCCCCCAGTGGTGTTTTTCTCACTTACAAATGTTGACATTATAAAGCATGTATATGCTTTTTTTTTTTTTTTGCCCTCTCTCTATTTTTACCTCCTTTAGAACAGGGAACTCATTGTGATAGTAACATATTTTTCTGTAGAATTTTATAAGCACTCTTGCAAATATGTTAAGAACCCGGTAAAGAACAAGAGCTCAATACAAGTTTGTTTGCTTGTTTGGTTCTAATCTTCACAGTAATTCTCCAAAGTCTACTTTACTAACAGATAAGAAAACTGAGGCTCAGGGAAATCAAGTGACCTGCCAAAGGGCAGAAATATTCCAATATGACCCAAGATCTAACTCAAGAGTTCTGTCTCTAATTGCGGGTTCTTCCTACTATACTATGTAGGGCTTCAGAATTTTGGTCCCCCAGAATATCCTAGCTCTATACCTTGGTCATAGTAGTTATTGAATATGAGCTTAATGAATGAGTAAAAGTCTGTTAAGAACATATTCTTTGAGGTTGAAAGTCATGAGAGGTTCATTGGCCACCAAGAATAACAGCACTTTTCGATGTGACTCATCTTCACACATAGTATTTAGGTAGAAGGAAAACAACCCTCCCATTCTGATCAAATATCTTAGGCAACATTAGGTTCAAGCTATATTATTATCCACTTAAGAACATCCATGCCACACACCTTCAACAAACAAGGTTTTATGTTATTTAAAATCAGTAGGTAGGAAGAAAATTGAGAGTAATTTTTCAGTTTTTGTTTTTCATTTTTCATAGCCAAATTGATATTCTCTTTCATTATTATCTCTACTTTTTGGATCATGTTTAGAAAAGTCACCTCTATCCCAAGAACTCTACAGATACTCCAATATGTATTCTTCTACTGTTTTTATCATGTCATTCTTTACATTTAGAATCTCTGGGATTAGGTGTCTGTGCATGTGTGTGTGTTTCTACATATATGTGTTTCTATGTGTATGTGTAAGGCATAAAATAAGTTTATAATTTAATATTTTCTTACATAGTTTAGTGAGTTATTTATTAATTTTTCCTTTCTGATTTAAATTACATCCTTAGAGGCACTTGGGTGGCCCAGATGGTTAAGCATCTGCCTTCTGCTCAGGTCATGATGCCGGGGTCCTGGGATTGAGCCCTGTATCAGGCTCCCTTCTTGGCAGGAAGCCTGCTTCTCTCTCTCTCCCACACCCCGTGTTTGTGTTCCTTCTCTTGCTGTGTCTCTCTCTGTCAAATAAATAAATAAAATGATAAAGATGTAATTTATTTATTTATAAAGATTTTTTTTAAATGGACATATATGTCCATACACAGATTATTCTATATGTAAACTAAACTTTCCAGATTTGTAATTTATTCTATTGATGGTTTACTCCTGAGCTGTGTTTATTTATTTATTTATCCATAATCTTTTAATGATTAAAGTTTTAATTTCTGGGCAGCAGTCTCATCCACTATTATTTTTTTTTATTTTTAATTTTTTTAAAAATATTATTTATTTATTTATTTGACAGAGATCACAAGTAGGCGGAGAGGCAGACAGAGAGGGAAGGGAGAAGCAGGCTCCCTGCTGAGCAGAGAGCCCGATGTGGGGATGGATCCCAGAACCGTGAGATCATGACCTGAGCTGAAGGCAGAGGCTTTAACCCACTGAGCCACCCAGGCATCCCTATTTTTAATTTTTTAAAAAAATATTTTGTTTACTTATTTGAGGGAGAGAGAGTGAACAAGTGGGAGGAGGAGTAGAGGGAGAGGAACAAGCCGACTCCACACTGAGCACAGAGAGCCCGACTTGGTGCTTCATCTCATGCCTGCAAGATCATGACCTAAGCCAAAGTCAAGAGTTGAACGCTTAACTGACTGAGCCACCCAGGTGGCTCCACTACTCTCCTTTAGAAAAAGAAAAAAAAAAAAAAAAAAGAAACAATTTGTGCCTACCCTCTAAGGTTTATTCTGTTTTTTAAAAGCTTATTTATTTATGGATTTATTTAAGTAGTCTCTATACCCAATGTGGGGCTTGAACTCATGACCTTGAGACCAAGAGCTGTCTGCTCCTCTGACTGAGCCAGCCAGGCACCCCTCTAAGTTTTATTCTTTAAAAAAAGTACAAGAAATATTTTGCCAACATCCCACATTTTCTTTTACTGGGATTCTGATTAAGATGAAATAGAAGTGATAGATTAATTTGAGAGAATTGACTGATTTTAGTAGATAATCTTTAGAATCATAGAACCTAATATGGTTTTTCATTTACTCAAGTCTTTTGTCATCTTCCCCAATAATTTTATAATTTCTTTTTTAAAAAGATTTTATTTATTTATTTGACAGAGAGAGCACAGGTAAGCAGAGGGGCAGGCAGAAAGAGAGAAGCAGGCTTTCTGCCAAGCAGGGAGCTTGACTCGGGGCTTGATCCCAGGACTCTGGAACCATGACTCAAGCTGAAGGCAGCCACTCAACCAACCGAGCCACCGAGGTGTCCCTACAATTTCTTTTTAAAATATGTATTTTTTAAAGATTTTATTTATTTCTGTGAGAGAGAGAGTGAGACTCTGGGACTAGGGTATCGTGACCTGAGCCAAGGGCAGACACTTAACCGACTGAGCCACCCAGACACCCAGTTTGGTTTTTTTCCCCCAAAGATTTTTTTTATTTACTCAACAGAGAGAACACAAGGAGAGGGAGTGGCAGAGGGAGTGGGAGAAACAGGCTCCACACTGAGCAGGGAGCCCAGCTCGGGCTGGATCCCAGGACCCTGGAATCAGGACCCAAGCCAAAGGCAGATGCTTATCCAACTGAGCCACCCAGGTGCCCAATTTTACAATTTCTGTGTGTGTGTGTGTGCACACTTTAATAGAGCATAGTGCTTTAGTTCATATATGCAAGAATCAGCTGCCTGGGTTCCAAACTCACCTATGCTGTCACTAGCCATGTAAACTATTCATTCACCTTTGTGTACTTGTTCTTTATCTCCCCCTCCTATATTATGGGGTACCTTGCAGAGTTATCATGAAGATTACTTGGGTTAAAATATCTAAAGTGCTTAAAATAATACCAAAAAAACAATACCTGGCTAGTAAGTGCCCTATGAGTACTACCTATGATTACATGATTATATAGTATATCTATATATGCACTTCATGTTTCTTATTAAATATATTTGTGTTTTATGTAGTGTTGTTAAAAATGGGTTTTTCCCCCCCTACTCTCTTCTTATTGGTGGCCATTTTATTAATTTTGATTATGGAGGGCAATCTCAATAAGCACTAAACTTTGAAATTTCAACCTCCAGAGGGCTCCCCTTTCCTGTGAATTACTATCTTTTCTTATAACTTCTTTTTAAAGAATTTTATGTCACTTAGAGTGATGAAAAGTGATGAAAAAGAAAATGTGTGTATGATGCATTTGAAAGGTCAAGTAAGATAAATAAGATCAACAGCTAGTCCATTGAAAATACTAACAGGACAGGGTACCTGGGTGGCTCAAGTCATGATCCCAGAGTCCTGGGATGGAGCCCTGCATGAAGCCCCTCATCAGGCTCCCTGCTCAGTGGGAAGTCTCTTTCTCCCTCTGCTACTCCCCCTGCTTGTGCTCCCTCTCTCGCTGTGTCTGTCTATCAAATAAATAAATAAAATCTTAAAAAAGAAAATGCTAACAAGACAAACCGTCCTCTTGCAAAACTGAGGGAAGAGAAAACAGCTGAAAATACAAAAAAGAAAAAAAAGGAATTAACAGATGCATGTAAATATCCAAGAAGTTTAAAAATTACAAAAATACTCAAAGTTTAACCTGTCAATAAAGTGAAAATTTTGACAACATTGGGTATTATTTAATAAGTATGAATTATGAAAATCGATACAACAAGAGGCAGAAAACTTGAACTGATAAATAGAAGAAATGGGAAATGTTAACCAAAGTTCTACCTCAGAAAAAGGCACCAGGTCAAGATTTTTTTCTTAAGATTTTATTTATTTATTTATTTGAGAGAGGGAGAGAGAGCAGGGGGAGGAGCAAAAGGAAAAGGAAAGAGAGAATCTTGAGCAGACTCTACACTGAGCCTGGAGCTGGATGTGGGGCTCAGTCTCATGACCCTGAGATCATGACCTGAGCTGAAGTTAAGTCGGGTGCTTAACCCAGTGAGCCACCCAGGCACACCTACGTCAAGATGTTTTAAAACATGGATTCTATCAGAACTTTAGGAACAACGTTATTTACAGAACTTTAAAAAGATGGAAAACTTTATAACTCACGATACAAGGCTAACAAATATGAAACCAAATTAGTGAGGAATAGCAGAAGAAAAAAGCAATAGGCCAATTAATAATGAAATAAATGCAGAAATCCTAAATAAAACATTAACAAATTGAATACAACAGCATTTTAAAAGTTAGCATGACCAGGGGTTCCTGGGTGGCTCAGTGGGTTAAAGCCTCTGCCTTCGGCTTGGGTCATGATCCCAGGGTCCTGGGATGGAGCCCGGCATCAGGCTCTCTGCTTAGCAGGGAGCCTGCTTCCTCTTCCCTCTCTCTCTGCCTGCCTCTCTGCCTACTTGTGATCTCTATCTGTCAAATAAAATAAATAAAATCTTAAAAAAAAAAAGTTAGCATGACCTAAATAGATTTTATTTTACGAATGCAAAGATAATTTGATATATTAAGACATGAGCCTCTGATGATTTACACCTAAATAATAAGTAAATCTTTAAATATTTCATAGCATTTTTTTCTCCTGATATTATCCCACTTTACTACCTTGTTTGATCATCTCTCCCTGGAACATTTTCTTCTCCATCCAGTAAACTCCTACCTCTCTTTAAAGACTCAATTCAGCTTACTTACGTTTCTTTTTCTCTGACCCCTCCCTACCTGAGGGTAAGAAGCTGCTGCCTTGTATGCTGCCATAATACCTTGTATTTACCTCTATTACAGACTTATCATACTGTTCTATAAATGCTAGTTAACTTGTCTTCCCCACCAAACTGTGAACCCTGGAGACAGAGTCAATTTATTTCTGTGTTTTGGAAGCCAGACATATAAAATATTGAAAGAATCCATTGAGAAATACACACAGATCAAAACTGGAAATAAGAATTGTTAGCTAATTACTATGAAAGCTGTATTGGAGGGGTTCGTGGGTGCCTCAGTAGGTTAAAGCCTCTGCCTTCGGCTCAGGTCATTATTCCAGGGCCCTGGGATCCAGCCCCAAGTCACGCTCTCTGCTCAGCGGGGAACCTGCTTCCCCCTTTCTCTCTGCCTGCCTCTCTGCCTACTTGTGACCTCTCTGTCTGTCAAATAAATAAATAAAATCTTGGGGCACCTGGGTGGCTCAGTGGGTTAAGCCTCTGCCTTTGGCTCAGGTCATGATCTCAGGATTCTGGGATCAAGCCCGGATCAGGCTCTCTGCTTAGCAGGGAGCCTGCTTTCTCCCCTCTCTCTCTGCCTGCTTGTGATCTCTATCTGTCAAATAAATAAATAAAATCTTAAAAAAAAAAAAAAGCTGTATTGGAGGGCATGTTTTTATGTCTAGACTAGACTTCCTTTAATATTTCACCTTAAAATCAAACTTCCTTATCCTTTTATAGGCAAAGTTGGGCAACCTCAGGGCTCCATGGAAGGCGCTAGCTTTTTACCCATAGTAAAAACAGACTAGTGTTAACTTTCTGAGTAGGGATTCTAGAAGATGCTAATGTGTTTATTAATGTTCTAGTCAAAAGTGCTCATCAAGTCAGTCGTTCTTCCTACGGTTATATGAGAGGCGAAGAGACAGGCCAGGAGTATTATTCTAGCTGAAATACTGCATGGGGACATGAAGCCAGAGAAATAGAGGATACCCCCTGTAATAGCTACCTAACTTAGAATATTTTACTTTAGAGCTTAGCTGCCTACAATTTTAGAGAAAAAGATTTCAACTGCAGTAACTATATTTAGCCTGAGTGCTCTCATTTAACTTAGCAGGACTTTGTTCTTTAATTTATAATTTGATTTGTTTGCTTCCACGAATTTCTGTTATAATAGATGGAGTAAAAAAAAAAAATGTAACCAAAAGACATATAAAATTTCCTTACAAATCTATTTGCATCCTGTTATGTTCTCTGTACTTTTTTTTCTAGTTAATGCAACATTGCTTTGGGTGCTTTTAACGAGGTTAACTCTTCCTTGTGTAGCCTCATGAAATTGAGTAAGAAGGAATTGTCATCTGCATATATCCTGGATCTGCAACCCGAAAGTGTGCTCTGCTGACACCACCAGAGGAGGGGAGGGCTGGCCAAAGTTAGAGAGTGCGTTCATTCACTTAACATTTAAATATGAGTCCATTCACTTAACATTTGTTTCACTAGCTTTCTTCATCTGCTACCAATACAACTAGTAGATAAATTTTGGAGATCTAATGCATAGCATAGTGATTATAGTTAACAGTACTGTATTATATACTTCAAAACTGCTAAGAGACTAGATCTTCAATGTTCTCACCGCAAAAAAGAAATAATAATTATGTGATGTGATGGAGGCTTGAGTAAAGCTATGGCGGTAATCATGTTGTAAGATATACATATCAAATCAACACATTGCGCACCTTAAACTTATGGAATACTACATGTCAATTATATCTCAATAAAGAATAAAGATACATCAGAATTTGTTCTCACCTGCTGATGCACACTTAGGTTACTTAGCAACTACTGCAAATAAAGCTGCTGTGAATGTTTGTGTACAAGTCTTGGTGTGGGTGTGTTTTCACTTATCTTGGATAAACACCTAGGAGTGAATGGCTGGGTCTTATTGTTTGTGTACCTGTAATTTCTTATTGTTATATAATTGACATGTAATATTATATTCATTTCAGCCAGACACCATAATGATTCAATATATGTATACATTGTGAAATAATCACCTCAGTAACTGTAGTTAACATCCATCACCACACAGAGTCACAAATTTTTTGTGTGTGTGATGAGAACTTTTTTTTTTAAGGGTTTTATTTATTTATTTGAGTGAGAAAGAGAGAGAGAGGGAGAGCGCACGAGGCCGTGGGGAGAAGCAGACTCCTCCCGAGCAAGAAGCCCAATCCAGGGCTCTATCCTAAAACCCTGGAATCATGACCTGAGCTGAAGGCAGATGCTTAATGGACTGAGCCACCCAGGAGCCCCATTATTCCCTCAAATCTTATTGAGGACGGGCTCTTACTTTCCGTCTTCTCTTCTTGCCCCTTTCCTCCCCAATGTTTTCTTTTCTTATTCCTCTTCTTAAAACATGTGTTTTTCCTACTCCTGGTCCTCATCCTCTTTCTTTTGACTCCCCTCCTTCATATTCATGTCATTTCTTCTTTTCTGTATTTATTTAATACAAATTATGCGTTACTTCTAACTTAAGTGGTGAAGTGAGAATATTGCGGCCTTGGGGAAATTATCAGTGGTACCAAGGTGCAGACATCTGTGAGTGTAAGGAGAGTATTGAAAAATGCAATGAAAAAATTAATTGGATTGTCAGTGCATATAATGATGCCTGTAATGAGAGGAAGTTGGGAAGAGTATATCTCTCCTCAAAGGAAATATGTACTAAATATCCTTGCAAAATATCACAGAAAGAATGAAACTGAGATATTGTGACTTATAATAAGAAATAAATATTTGGTCTTCCTTTTAGTTCCTGGTTTAGGACTCTTTTCTTTTTTTTTTTTTAATATTTAATTTATTCATTTGAAGAGAGAGAGCATAAGCAGGGAGGAGGGGCTGAGGGAGAGGGAGAAGCCCACTGAGCAGGGAGCCTGACACCAAACTCGGATCCCAGGACTTTGAGATCATTACCTGAGTTAAAGCAGATGGTTAACAAACTGAGCCACTGAAGGGTAGGACTCCTTAAACCCTTGGAATTAACTATGGAGAAGGAGACCGTGTCTTTTATTATGTTAATGAGGGAACTTTTGGAAAGCACCTAAGGCTAGGGCTGGTTGCTCCTTGAACCAACCTTGTGATTTGAGGGTTGGAACTTTTAGTTTAGTCCTCCCCCACCTCTGGGGAGGGGAGAGGGGGGCAGGCAGTCAAGTTCAGTCACGGGTAACTGATGATTTAATCAGTCATGACTATGTAATGAACTTTCCATAAAAGCCCCAAAGGACAGGGTTCAGATAGCTTCCAGGTTGGTGAGCCCATGGGGATTGTGGGAGGGTGGTATGTTTAGAGAGAGGATGGAAGCTGAGTGTCCCTTTTTCCTTACATTTCGCTATGCATCTCTTCAATTTGGCTGTTGCCGAGTTACTTCCTTTTATAATAAACTGGTCATGTAGTAAGTAAAATATTTCTCTGACTTCTGTGAGCCACTCTGGCAAATTAATGGAAACTAAAGACAGGACTTTGGAATCTCCCAGCTGGTCAGAAGTATAGGTGACCACCTGTACTTGAGATGGGTGTCCATAGTGGGTGTGGTGGGGACGTGTTGGGGAGCAGTCTTGCAGGACTGAACCCTCAATGTATGGGATCCGAGGCTATCTCTGGGTAGATAGTGTCAGAATTAAGTTGTGGGACACCCAGCTGGTATCAGAAGTTGCTAGGTTTGGGGGAAAAACCCATGTATTAGAATTTAGTGTAGAATCTTAGCAGCACACTCACTCCTTGTGTAATTTCTGAAATAATCCAAATCTGAAAATAATCCAAAACCCTGGTTATGAAAAACTAAGAAAACAATGCTTCTATAGACTTTAGGTGACCTATTACTTATTTCCTATAATTATGGAGACTTCCACTAAATCCGGAATTGAGAGACTTTAAAGGACATTGTAATATAATCACCCCATGATTTTTTTTATATGTGCTGAGGTTCCTGTTAGCCAACAATAATTTGATCGGGCCATTTGGTAAAACTACCTTAGATTAAAGTGTGAATGCTGTTAAGATTTAATTGCTTTGTAAGGACCACCTAACACTAAGAGGCTGATACCAGGCAGGCAGGTAGGCCTTGTCTAGTAAGGATTGCTGAAGCAGTCTGTGTACTACTACTGAGTTTTTTTGTTTGTTTGTTTTTACTGCTGAGCTATGTTGTGTCGTTGAGCTCTGATCTAGTACCACTCTATTCCAGCAGACACATCTACTTCACAGAATATTCTTAATTTTTATACCATCCTATCTCAACCAGTGAGGTGTGATGACAGATGGCAAGACCTAAAAAAGAAAAGAAAAACAGTTCTAAATAGCCCTCTACAAAATTTGACTTTGGTATCATATGACTACCTAAGGAAACAGAACATTTTATATGATAGTGATGAGGGAACAGAAGGCTAGCAGAAGACAAAGCAGAAGCTGACCCCCTGCAACCTCCCCCCACCCCCCACTCTGGGGTGGGACAGGCGAGACATTCTTCCTGGAATCTCTCAGCTATCTTAATATTAATGCCTTGCTAGAGGGGAGAAACAACCTTAACTTGACAGGGGCTAGGCTTCTGGTATCTTACAGGTTGTCTTTAGCATATGAAATTTCTTTCGAAACCTCCCTTTTCCCTTACCTGCCCCAACCTAGTAGTATATAACCAGTCAACCCTCACAGCCCTCTTGCAGCAACTCTCCTGCCCATGGGTCCTGTCCCCGTGTCCCCCGTCACCTTTTTGCACCAGAAATGTCCTAAGAATTCTTTTTTGGTCGTCAGCTTGGGACCTCGCTTATATTCTAAAATTTCATCAATAGGGCAGTATGTTTAGTAGAACTCTCCAAATTCTGCTAAAGCTTTTTAACTACATTAACTCAGCTAATTGAGGAATGTTTGCCAGAACCTATTTAGAGTGATGCTAGCATTTATGTAATCACCTGTGTGTGAGAAAGGATTAGACGTAAATACAAATTTTGACTTGTTGAAATGTAATCCTTGATAGTTAGAAAATACTACATTGACATGAAACCGGAATTTGGGAGATTAGATTATAAATAAAGTTATCATAATTTACTGTCTAAATCTAACACTTTTGGGGCACCTGGGTGGCTCAGTGGGTTAAGCCACTGCCTTCGGCTCAGGTCGTGATCTCAGGGTCCTGGGATCGAGTCCCGCATCGGGCTCTCTGCTCAGCAGGGAGCCTGCTTCCCTCTCTCCCTCTCTGCCTGCCTCTCCATCTACTTGTGATTTCTCTCTGTCAAATAAATAAATAAAATTTTAAAAAAAAATAAATCTAACACTTTTGAGAATGAAAGAAGCAAATTAATAACCATACCATGACAACAGAAATAGAGTTTGTCCCAGGCAAACCAAGGAATACAGTCATCCTGATTTTAAACTACATTTCGTATAAACATATTCAGGATTTTGCAAGTGAATAATGGAGTTCTGGAGAAATTCTCTCAGTATCTACTTTCTCAGTTTCCTTCCTCAACCCACTTTCCACTAAGGTTTTCTGATGTTTCCTTCACTATAACATCCCCCCCCCCTTTTTTTTATCTATAAGAATATAAGTGAATAAAATATTAAAACTAGCTTCACACATAGTTGAACTTCAAATGCTCTCTATACTTAGTAGCAAAACAGATGTAGTTTTGAGTCCCAACAAAAGTTCTGAGTTCCCAATGGCTGCTGGAGGTACAGCATTTATGTAAAAGGTTAGTCTGTATTTCCTACTTTCCTTTAGAGAGGGAACTTTATGTCCCCTGTTTGATGTGTAAAAAGTCAACAGTGTTAGAATGTTAACCCGAAATTACATAAAATTCATGCAGAATAGCTTGTAGATTAATAAAGTACTCTTGATTCTTTTTTTAACTGAGATATAGTTGACATACTATTATATATGTTAAAGGTGAACAAAATGCTGATTTATGTACTGCAATATGATTAACACTGAAGCATTAGCTAATCCCTCCCTCGGGTCACATAATCACCATTTCTTTTTTGTGGTGAAAGTACTCTTGAGTCTATCCTATGTGGCACTCACATGGCTTTTCATATGTCCCCCAAGCAAAGCGAGAACAAGTCTGCCTTATTCATAAATTTGTGTATCCATGGTGAATGCTATAGATGTACACACTGTGCATGTCACAAGACATAATCATGTTTTCATCAAGTTGAAGAAAGAGGTAAACCTGTGACAGCCAGCCCAGTGCCCTCTGGGGACTTCAGAAAAATGTCTTCAACTTCACAACTGATAGAAAGGTCAGAGGGAGGCCAGTGATCAGAGGAAAACATACTTTCAAACAAAAAAATTGGCTTTTTAGGGACGCCTGGATGGCTCAGTTGGTTAAGCAGCTGCCTTCGGCTTGGGTCATGATCCCAGGGTCCTGGGATTGAGTCCCACATTGGGCTCCTTGCTCGGCAGGGAGCCTGCTTCTCCCTCTGCCTCTGCCTGCCTCTGTCTGCCTGTGCTCGCTTGCTCTCTCTCCCTCTGTCTCTGACAAATAAATAAATAAAATCTTAAAAAAAAAAAATTGGCTTTTTAGGTGGGAAACAGGGTGTCCTCACCTATAAATTGGACAAATACTTGTTCTCAAGTTCCTTGTATGAATGGGATCTGGAAATTGAAGGGGACCAGAATGTGCCACAAAATAATAAAAATGTGGATTATTTTGAGCTGAAGTCAATTAAGATCCAGAAGACTCAAGAAAAACCTTTGCCTCTCAAATACCTAAAAGAATTTAGAAAAGGGGACTGGCCCAGAAAAAGAGCTATTACCAGAGATAACTTTTTAAAAAATGTATTCTTTTTTTTAAGATTTTATTTATTTATTTGACAGGTCACAAGTAGGCAGAGAGGCAGGCAGAGAGAGAGGGGGAAGCAGGCTCCCCGATGAGCAGAGAGCCCGATTCAGGGCTCGATCCCAGTACCCTGGGATCATGATCTGAGCTGAAGGCAGAGGCTTTAACCCACTGAGCCGCCCAGGTGCCCCTAATGTATTCTTTTTTTTTTTAATTGAAGAATAATTGATATGTAATGTTACATTAGTCTTAAGTGTACAACATAGTGATTTAACAACTGTATACGCTATGATCACCGTCTGTCCCCATGCAACGCTATTATAATATCATTGACCATATTCCCTATGCTCTACCTTTCATCTCTGTGACTTATTCATTCCGTAACTGGAAGCTTTTATCTTCCACTCCCCGTTACCCATTTTGCACAATTCCCCCAACGCTCCCCTCTGGCGGTCATCAGTTTGCTCTTTGTATATATGGGTCTGTTGCTGATTTTTTACTTGTTAATTTATTGTCTTTCAGATTCCACATATAAGTGAAAAATGGTTTTTGCCTTTCTTTTCTGACTTATTTCACTTAATGTAATATCCTCTGTGTCCATCCATGTTATTGCAAACAGCAAGATCTCACTCTCCTCACATCTCCTATATCCATTCATCTGTCCATGAGCACTTAGGTTATTTCCATATTTTGGCTATTATAAATAATGCTTCAGTAAACATAGGATGCATATATTTTTGAATTAATATTTTAATTTTCTTTCTTTCTTTTTTCAGTAGTGGAATTACTGGATTGTATCATATTTCTATTTTTAATTTTTTTTTTTTTTAATTTTTAAATAGGGTCCATGTCCAACATGAGGTTTGAACCCATCAGCTAGGGATTGAGAGTTGCATACTCGACTGACTGAGCCAATCAGGTAATGTGATCTTATTTTTATTTATTTTTTTTTTTTAATTTTTTTTATTTTTTTTAAATTTTTTTTTTATGTGATCTTATTTTTAAGTAACGTCTACACCCAACATGGGGCTCGAATCCACAACCCCAAGATCAAGAGTTGCATGCTCCACTGACCGAGCCACCCAGGTGCCCATATGGGCTTTCACAATGGCTACACCAATTTACATTCCCACTGACAGTTCGTGAGGGTTCCTTTCTACCAGAGATAACTTTTTATCTAAAAGACCTATCTGTAGGGCAGGGCAAACATCTAATTACCAAACATATCTTATTATTCTCCTGGGAATTACCCCCCTCCCTCTGAAGCCCCAGGTCCCTATCTCATTCCTTCACTCAGGATAGCATATAAGCCTCAACTGCTCTACTCCCCCTTGAGTCTTACATATCTCTGGGGCTTCTGTATGTGCAAAATTAAATTTCTTCTTCTCCTGTTAATCTGTCTTATATAGATTTAATTACTAGATAATCCAAAGAACCTAGAAAAGAAGAAGGTAAAAATTTTCTTCCCCTACAGAATGAAGTCATCTTCAAGTAGTGTCTCCACATTTGTCCCAGCACATGGGAATCATTGTCAGGAGGAAGAGGGGGGCACTCTTGAGAAACACTGTAATGTGTAATAATGACTTAAAGAATATCTGAAATTTACATGGGACTTACTATAAATCAGGGACTGTTATGAATAGTTTTCATATATTACCTCAGGAAGAACCTGGGCTTGGAGTCATACAGGTCTGAGTCTGAATGCTAGTTCCGTCAGTTTATAGTTGTGTGGTCACAGGAAGAAGGTTCTTAAACTCTAATATTAATCTTAAACTCTAATATTGCATTCTTCAAAAGCAAAGTAGGGTCATTGTGTAAATAAACGAGATCAGGTACATAGAAGCTCTAGTTGTGTGCTGCCACATAATGGTCCTTTCCCTCTTGTGTTTGTTCGTTACCCAGTGAACCTTCAGATGACAAAAACTGGTGCTAAGTGAACATTGTCTGAAGGCCAGGGAGTAATTGGCTATTCTAATATCACATGACATGGGACATTCACATGAGTGCCCATTAACTTTAAAAAGATTATGTATCTCCATCTGCTTGGAAAAAATAGTCCCTGTTCCTATGACCTGTTTTCTGCAAACATGGAGAGTTTGGAAACAAAGAGCCTGGTAGGATTCACCAAAGCCATAGAAGACATTACAAGGATGGCAAAGGCTAAAATTATAAAGATACTGAACTTAATTTGCATTTCTAGGGTCCTGAGATTTAAGATTTTTATTTTCCTAGAAGGACATCCATGGAGAAATATCTAAGTATCTGCAGTATATAGACAGAAACACTTATTTCTTATGAACTAGCATTGGTTGAAGAAGAATGACCCTTACATGGTTCCTTTTTGTCAAACCTTCAGATATGTGATATTTGCATCCCAACCCGTACAATTACCAGTAAAAAATATAGATGGTTTATATTGATATTTTTTAGTGCTAAAAGATTTGCTAATTGAAATAGTCAACAACAACAAATCACTTTGGGAGTGAGGCTGGTCCTTGTAATTAACCTCATTTTGCAACTGAAGGAACTTGAGCACTGAAACTATGTGACCAAGCCAACACCACAACAAGGTAAGGGCAAGGATAAAGACTAGACTTCAGCAAACCCTGAAAACCAAATCAGAGTGCCTTGTAGCATCAACTTTTGTTAACCTTTAGCAATGGTTCTTTTCTATGCTTGTGATTGTGGGATTCAGTACTGGCCTTTATGGTTGTTCCTTGGTATGTTTAATAAAGAAGTAAAGCAAATTGTGCCTAAAACCAATCAATCAATCTCTCTCTCTCTCTCTCTCTCTCTCACACACACACACACACACACACACACACACACACAATCTATTGAGAAAATTCATTCCTAAATAATAACCTACTAATAAGTACTTTTAGATAATCAAAGGATAAGTGCATCGAAAGTATGTTCTGCTGAGTCCCTTTAGGGGGACTTTCAAACTAGGATGTTATATATAGAGATACCAGGAACACTTTAGGATATAACGTAGTTCACTCCCTGCTTGTGTGTTACCCTGTTTCTGGCCCTTGTGATTTAGCCAACCCGTAGAGAGTGTGTCACAGTCAGTCACCAGAACCAGCTCCCGATGCCAGTGCTATTTGCCTAGATAGAATCCCCATCCCAGGATTCATGAATATTCTGTTATTCTGAGCTTTTGGCATTCAGAGCTCTCTCGTGTTCTCTTATACTTTGATTTTGAGAAATCGTCTCAGGCTCTTCTCTGGCTGCCTGGTATCATACCCCAGGAACTAAGTAACACACTTTGTATCCACAACATGTGGTACAACCAAGGGAACAGCTGTAAAATATTTTGAGATGGTGAAGATTGTTTTGCTTTTGCCCTTGTGCTTTCTTGAATAAGCTACCCTCTTCCTAGCTTTCTTGAACAAGCTATTGCAGCAAAGCTTCTGAAAGTACTGATCTAGAGGGGTTGGTCTATACAGTTAAGAACAAAAAGTCAAATTCTTGGCCTTGAATTCTAAAGTAGGCTGTTGAAATTGATAGCAGAGAAAAAGGCTTGCAAGCACAGACTTTTAAATTCCAATAGTTGGGCTGTTTGAGAGTGAAAGGATTTTTAAGTTCAGAAGCTTGTCTTTGAAAACCAAGAGCCAAAATCCAAATACAAAGTTTATACCATAATTATCAGATTTGGGAACAATATAGGATTCTGGAAGAGTAGTTTTCCTGGCCAAAAGAAAGCAAAATTTCCAGGACTTGGCAGGAGAAAGAGAATTGGAGAAGACATGAAAGGAACTTGTCTTTATGGGCGTAGTTTCTATCCTTAACACTTTTTAGACTGAGTCCCAAGAAGGATATTGAAGAAACTTATTAGCTAGCTATTCCAATGAGATGTAGGGGGCTGTCAGAGCAGGAGAACCACTATCAAACTCCCCAGAATGTTGCCTGATGAGATGGCACACCTTGTAGTGAAGACTTAGTCTCTAGGAGAGCTAGAGACTCTGAACTGAGAAAGAACAATTGCTAAGTGAGGTCACCAGGGAGCTGGGCTTGAGGCAACTTCACACCCCTGTGGAGTGTGAAAGAACCTATGAAAGTTCCTATGTCAGAGTATGATAGCTCCTCAAAAAAGCAAACACACTTATCATTTGATCCATCGATTTCACTTGTAGCTATATACCCCAGAGAATTAAAAGCAGAAACTCAAACATGCATTTTTATAATTATGTTCATAGTGGGATTACTCTCAATAGCCAGAAGATAGAAGCAACACAAAGATCCATTGATAAGTGACCACGTAAGTGAAATGTGTTATATATACACACAATGAAATATTATTTAGCCTTAAAAAGGAATACAGTTCTGATGCATGCTACAATAGGGATTGAACCTATAAAACATTATGTTAAGTGAAATAAGATGCCAAAGGACAAATACTGTATCATTCCATTTGTATGGCATATTTAGAATAGTCAAATTCAGAGACAGTAGAATAGTGATTACCAGGGGCTTGAACGAAGGGAGAATGGACAGTTTTGGAGGTATTGGGTTTTAGTGAAGATGATGAAAAAAGGTTTGGAGGTGGATTATGTGATAGTTGCAGAAAAATGAGAATATGAGGGGCATCTGGGTGGCTCAGTAGGTTAAGCATCGACTCTTGATTTCTACTCAGGTCATGATCTCAGGGTCGTGAGACTGATCACCATGTCAGGCTCTGCACTCAGCGCAGAGTCTGCTTGAGAGTCTCTCTCTCTCTGTTTTCCTATTCCCCTCTTCCCACTTGCACCTGCACTCTCTAAATAAATAAATAAAATCTTTTTAAAAATGGGAATATGAACAATAATGCCAATCAACTATACACTTAAAAGTGGTTAAAATGGAAATTTTTATGTAATATATATTTTACCAGAATTTTTAAATTTTTAAAAATCAAGGAGAAAAAAAAAAAGGAAAAAAAAATCAAGGAGGAAAAAATTCTCATGTCCCCAGTAGGAAGACAAAATGACTGAAAACCAAGGCAGTGGGACAGGATATAGAGTGATTTGTGAAGCCCTGATGACTGATAAGCCAAGGAGACACAGTTTGGCATGGTTATAGTGGGAATAGGCAGACACTGCACGGGAAATAGATTTTTCCTTTCAGTAGAAGCCACTGGGTGGTTTGCTAATGACTGCAAAACAGATTACTCTCCCCCAAAGTCAGAGTGATAGACTACCCAGGAATAGGATCATCCAGATCTTAGATGACTACTAAAAAGTGACAGAAAAAGATGAAAGGAAAAAATACTAATTTGGCCATTCGTCCAAAAAAGATTGAGTTTAAAATAGAATTTACCAAGATTACTTTGGATTACAGAGTTGGGTTTTCCATTATCCGTACAATAAGGACTCCAGAGCTAAAGTAAGTTGAGTTATAAGTAAATTATTTCCATTTTGCATGCATGAATGTGTATGACTGTGAAATGTATTCCCATTACATTGCTGCATGCCTTTTCCAAACCTAAAACTGAGGTGCTTCTCAAATCTGTGGCAATTTTGGAGCAGTTCTGTGAGGAACATGGAGTTCTGTCTGGTGCAAGCTTAGTTCAGCTTTCTTGGGCTTACCATCAGAGATGGCCACACAGTTTCACTCATGGCCAACCTTGAGACCAACCCCAGAACATGGATGTTCATGAAGCTGCATCATTGGGGTACCTACAATTAAAGCAGTGAACAAACCTGACTCTCTAGGTCCCATGATACATATTGGCCTTTGAGAGCACTCTTGGACTACTGGGACTATTGGATAACCCTCCCACCATCATCCTCCAGTGGTTAGTCATAAGGATACAGAAGGGGCTCCCAAAGTAATAGCTATTAATAACTGCTAATCTGTATTACATACGTATTCTCTGCTGGCACTGTGCTGTGAACTTTACACGATTATCTCATTTAGGTCTTGTTATGCCCAATAATAGGTCCGTGACTAAAGGAGCGAGACTGATACAAAGCAAAGGTCAAGCAAAGCTTTATTTCATGCCAAGCATCAAGAATCTAACCGAACATTTGGGGACGCACCTCTTACAAGACAGGGCAGCCCTTCTCTGTTTCACAGACTAGCTTTTAAGGGCAAAGGCCATGCGTTCGGGCCTGGCCACGCACATGTGGCCAGTGAGATTTTAACACACACAGGAAACTCCACAGTGATGCTAGGTGACCAATTGAATTACAATTTACCCTAGTAGACATTTGAACCAGCCTATTACACCTTGATTAGGACTGACGCCAAAAAGGCTCTCAAAGGGCAGGGGCCCATACTCCTTGGTAGCGAGGGAGACAGTATGCAGCCCCCCACTGATCGATGTCTCCACCTGGCCTGACCCACCCTTGTATCTGGGCTTTGTTACCTGGAGCTGGTTTCCGGGACTTGTTTTTAAGTGAATCCCCTGGGGGAGGGGGAGAAGGGACAATTTAACTTTAATGAAAGCCTCTTGCTAAAATATAAAAATATAAAATAGGTCCTTACAGGTCTCACCACACATCTGTGAGGTTAAGTACTAATATTAATCACATTCTGGAGAAAAGGAAACTGAAGATTAACTTGCTCTAGGTCACCCAGCTAGTAAGTAGCAGAGCAAGGAAGAACCCAGAAATCTGACTAGACAGCCCAAGTGCTAATCATTTGACAGTACATGGCTTATTGTTTGGGGACATCCTCCTACTCTAAAAATCTAACTTGACATGCATATTCTTGGATACAGTATAGTAAGAACTGGCTTAACTGTTAGACTTGTATTTGAGGACTCACAGGTTGATTACTGGTCCACATAAACAAACAAGGCTTCCTTCCATGTGATACCTAGTAATCTAACAATGGTTTTGAAATAGGACTTTTTCAAAAATATTTAGCATATCTTGGGGTTTATTGTTTTATGAGCAATTCATCACTCCAGTTTTATCCAAATCACCTCAATAAAGAAAACATGCTGCATCTTTAAGCTGTGAAAAACTCCCATTGTCCCAAGCCTTCCCCGCTGCCCCCCCATACTGCTGGAAGCTTTACTTTTATCTGTGATATAGGGTTATCATATTCATATAGGAACAGATAACTGACTTCCACAACTACCTCCTGTGGGAGTGAGAGTTAATGGTTTTAAAGGCTGCATTAGAAACATGAGGGCTAATCCCAGGGAGTAAGCTTGGAGCAACTGAGACCCACAGGCTTACCTCACATCCTAAAAGATGGTCCAGTTTTTTGTTTCTGTCCTGCAGGCACTGTGCAGGCAGGTAGATAATGCCTTATCTCACAAACAAGGGAAATAACAATATAAACACTTTGCTATTCCTCATTCCCTCCGTCCTGTACTGTCTCAGCAGTCCAGCCCCAGTGATGACTGGGCACTGTTTGGTACAGGAAACATACAGATGCTGTGTACTTACCACCCAACCACCCAGAGCTTGCCTATGGGAATGCAAAGTGCAGAGGGGAACTGTTCTGACCAGGAAAAGTTATGAATGAAATGAAATTCAGGCCAGAGAAGCCCATTTCTGGGTGTTTTATTTTTGTCCTAAAATGAATCTGGCCACTCCCTCCAGACTCTCAAAGCCCTTAACATGCCCCACAGAGACATCTGGGAACCTGACATATCCCCTCTTCTAATGTTCTCACACTTACCGCACCTTAACCAGATGTAAAGTCAGACCTCCAGAGGCCTAAGGAACTGCTTACCTATTTCTGATCATAAATGTCCCTGGGCCAACTTCCAGAACATGTCCCTCCATACAAAGACCTTCCAGAGTTTTTAAAGTTCTGAGGAAAGATTATTTTCAAAATATAATCCAACACTGAGCAAACTATTAATCAAGGATAAGGGAAGAGAACATCTTTTCAGACACAAAAAGACGAAAAATTTTACCTTCCAAGTAACTGTTCTTAGTTAGGACTTACTTGAGGATATAACCCAGTAAATTTAGAGAACAGACCAAGAAAGGGGAGGTACGGAATCCAGAAAACAGTGCACTGCTCTAACTCAAAAAAGCACTCAGATGAAGCTAATTAGCAAGACTATAGAACAGATACTCCAGATTGAAACTGCAAGATGAAGGGCTCTTAGACAAAAGTTTACAGAAATAAAGGGAACCCAATATTTTTTTTTAAAGATTTTATTTATTTATTTGTCAGAGAGAGAGTGAGCGAGATCAAGCACAGGCAGACAGAGTGGAAGGTAGAGTCAGAGGGAGAAGCAGGCTCCCTGCAGAGCAAGGAGCCCGATGTGGGACTCCATCCCAGGACGCTGGGATCATGACCTGAGCCGAAGGCAGCTGCTTAACCAACTGAGCCACCCAGGCGTCCCAAGGGAACCCAATATTAAAGAAAATATTTTTGACAACTTGGAAAACTTCAGGAAACCATAAATACACATAAATCAAGAAGTCTTAAAGCCATTAGAAATCCCAGGAAAAGAAGTAAGAAATAGAGAAAGAAGTCATGACCCAAACGTGAAACAAAAGACTTTCAGATCAAGATGGTACAGTGGATTTATACAATGAAATCCCACTTTGCTCCATATATATAGCAATAATAAAAATATGAAGAAAGAAAACCAAAAGGCATAAGTAGGCTAAAATACCAGATAAATGCAAAAACTCCAAAAAGGATTAGAAACTTAAATCAGTAAAAAGGACTAAAGCTGGGGCAGCTTGAAGTTTGCCTGTTACAAAGTGAAAGGGATTGAAAAGATGCCTATGAGACAGGAGACTGGAACTCTGAGCAGTCGTGGGTATTTTCAACACCGTGGAAAGAGAATGAAAATTAGCTACTGCTAACTGCTGCCTGGGACCATAACTTCTAATGGACTGCAGGCCCAAGGAGGCCAAGGTCAAGATCATAGTCTTGCAACTGGGATATAAGCCAAGACACCACTGGTACATGACTGGATCTGCCTTACCCTCACTATCAGCTCTGATCCACTATTATGAGACCTACTACTGAATTAGGGACCCAGAAGGCTGATTGGAGGTTAATAAATAAATAAATAAATAAACAACAACTATAAAACTGATAGGCAAGGAAGTGCAAGGAGAGAGGTTAAGAGACAAAGAGCCATAGAATAAATGACAGATTCTCATTTAAAATGAAACAAAAGGTTGGGTTATGGACATTGGGGAAGGTATGTGCTATGGAGAATGCTGTGAAGTGTGTAAACCTGGCAATTCATAGACCTGTACGCCTGGGGTTAATAATACATTATAGGTTAATTAAAAAAGTTTAAAAAAAAAAGCAAAATTTCAAGATGGAAATTTATTGCTAATAAAGATGACTACTAAGCAGAGGGTAGATAGGAGGATGTGAAGTGTTGGTGGGATGCAAAAAAAAAAAAGGTGGCTGCTAAAGTCTAAGGGACACTTACTTTTCTTAGTCTATACTTTGGTAACTTTCAAATTTGGGGAGTGAGTTTTCTTTTTTTATTCAAAAAGTCTACAGAAACCTACCTGTTTCAATCTATAAATCTTAAATTGATAATATTCTTTATATTGAAGGCTTTCACTGGAAGGCTTTTTTTTTTTTTTTTTTTTTAAGAAGAGAAGGTCTTTCAGAACCTCAGCCTAAAGGTCCTATTGACAGTTTTTACAGAGAAGGCACCTGACAAATATTTGCTGACATTGCTGTTGTTATTGTTGATCATGATTATGACAGTGCCAATGATGAGATGGGCAAGAACTCATTTCATCACTCCCCAAGCCAAAGCACCAGAGCTTTGTGAATAGTCAACATCTTGGTTTCCCTGGAATGGCATGTCAACAATGTCATTTCCCATTTCCTTCAGGGCCAGGCACTGCCCTTAACATGACTTCTCCTTGCTATAAGGAGTCTCTCCTGTGTACTCTCTTAGCATATCATTCTGTCCCCAAAATGGATTTTCAGGTGTCACTGAATCTGGTAGCCACAACTCTCGCTAGTTTTCTCCTTTTGGTAGCTGATGCTGTGTTTGAGAGTGACCCATGCATCGGGGAACCTACATTTCAGGAAGCCGTATGTGCTCACTAGTCAAGAGAAGAATCTCAGAAAGCATATTATTAAGTGATGCATTCTTATCGCTCAGAGGCCAAACACATCCACTACAGCATTGTCTGGCACATGCAGACTAGGGGTGGGGGAAAGACATATGGAGATCATTGCCACACAGCATACCATTTAGCCCAGTTAATCCTGCATCAGCTCTCTGAATGGAGGATGGCCCAAGGCTGCTCCTGGAATTCTGTATTCTTCATCACATAGACACAGTCTTTGTCACAGAGAATTCTCTATCCTTGCTGGCCCCCCAACCCCTTCCTCTTTTCTTTCTTCCCTTTTTCCTTCCTTCACTCTCTAGGCATGCTTTGAGCTATGTGTGTCAGACACTACTCCAAGAAGAAGGTGGTAAGAATCACATGCCAGCTTTATATTTTATTTATGTACATGAGAGAGAGCCAGGGAGAGAGAGCACAGAGACAGAGGGAGAAGCAGACTCCCCGCTGAGCAAGGAGCCCTACTCAGGGTTCCATCCCAGGACCCCGAGATCGTGACCTGAAGCCATAACTGACTGAGCCACCCAGGCACCCCACGTGCCAACTTAGGAAAAATTAGGAAAATCTGAAAGACCCCTATATTAGAAGCTGAGGTGGGTTTTTATCAGACTTTAACTGAGTAAGTGGAACAAACTCCAATCAAGACTGAGCAGTTCCTGTCAGAGTTATCTGTGCTTGAGTAACCCCTCCCCTACACCCACTCCTGATTTGTTGATAAGATCCTGTGGGCAGTTGTAAATACACGGATAGAAAGATTTGCCAGTTATCTGAGCTCTTTGAAGGAGGAACAGAAAGGGCCACTGCCCAGTATTGTGGTGGTAAGTTGCTATGCAAAGGAGTGCCTGGAGGAGGAGGTTCAGGACAGAAATCTTACCTGTGCTCTGGGCACTAACCCGTCAAGCGAGGGCTGCTGGGCATGGGCGCATTTCTCAAATTCCCACAAAAGTAGTGTATGTTGTAGGAAGTTCTCTGATTGTAATTCTCTGAAGGAGTTTTAAACCAGAGGGGCAACACAGGCTGTTGAAGAGACACAGGCTTTACAAAGTGAGGTACTGAGTGGACATCACCATCCACATCAGGCCCCTGCTTTGAAACACCCTAGAGCCCGGGTTTTTCTGAAGATCAACTTCTAACCTGAATTCAGACTTCATAAGGGGTCTTCTGATTTCTAGCCAGTCATTCCTCACATTAGTCCCATGGATATTTTTCTCCCCTGAATGGGAATAGATGCTCTTCATTCTCACTGACGTCTTTGTATGGGGAGTTTGTGGAGAATCCCCAGGAAGATGCAACTGAACTTGAACACTAGCATTTGAGGAAGTGTGGCATAGAACTGCTGATTTCCCAGGGCCAACCTTGTTGTCCCCTAAAAAAACCTGCCTGGAAGTTCCAGTTGTGGTTTTGATTCAACTTTGTGCCTGCTCCTGCATAAGTCCTCACCTCTCCCTGAGTTTCTGTCTCTTGGTCTATACAATAATAGGAGTCTTTGTTGTTCTGTCAGGCTGTGGTTATACCCTGCTTGGCTTTCAGAGGTTGGAAGCATAAAAGTGACTTGGCAGCAAGGGCTTTTTTGTAGTCCCATGGAGTCTGCATCTAGGACAAGAGGAAAGATATGGTTGGAAGGCACAGAGCCCGGTCTTCTCTCCCTATTCAGTTCATGCCAAGTGAATCAAGGATATAATTGCCCTTGGCATACCAAACATTACTATACTTACTTCAGTTCAGGTTCTCTTTTTATTCGTTAAGCCCTTGTGGAAGTTGTCATCCCTCCCACCTGTATGTCAGTATGTAGGTTGTTACAGTAAAAACCCAGGAGCTTTGAAGTCCCGGTTTCACCCCTTAATAATTATGTGACTGATTTCCAGTTCCCTAATCTGTAAAGTGGAGATAATAATGTTTATGTCATGGCATTGCTATGAGGATTAAATGAGATTCTGTCTAAAAAGCATATAGCACTGGGCCTGGCTGACACATGATAACTTCCTTTCCTCTCTTACCTATCCCCCCTCCCCCTGCTGTTGCCCCACCACCTAGTGCACACATGTCAGTAAAGACTATTAAAATACTGCACCCCGCAGGGGTGAATTGACTGTCTAATGACACAGGTTCAGGCATGAAACAGGCATGCACTTGGGTATTTGTGGCTTGAAATCTCACTCCGTCCATTTTTTCACTACAGTTTCAGCTGAAGAGATGTCTCATTAGAATGATTTAAAAAAAAAAAAAAAGTGTATGTTTTCCCCCTGAAGTGATAGGTTCCTCCAGTTATGCTGGACCTGATAATTGTGTGTGTGTGTGTGTGTGTGTGTGTGTGTGTGTGTGTGTGTAAGAGGTTAACATCCAATGGGTATATATAGATGGCATAGGGAAGTCCCCTTAAATTTCAATCTTAACATTCCCTGATAAGTTGACTGTCTCCCATCACCCATCTGTGATGTAAAGCCCAGTTGTTTTGTTATTTACCCAAACAGAAGAATTCTTCAAGAGTTTCACTCCCTCCACTAGGCAACCCATTCCATCTGTGGAGAACTCTCTTTAGTGAAATGTGCTATCTGCAACAATCATACACTGTTTCCATTTGTATAAAACAAGCAAGTTAGTATAATGCATTAGTGAACAGCAAGGTCTCCATTTTCAGACTGTTTGATCTTGAAGACTGACTTTGCTACTTACTAGCTTTGTGACCTTGGGTATAGTTAGTTCATTTTTCAGTTTCCTTATCTTAAAAAAATGGAGTCAACCTGATAAGACTGTTGAAAAGATTAAGTGCATATATATACATATATATATGTATACATACACACATATACATATATATACACACATATGTATATATATAATGTGTGATACATAAGTTCTCATAAATGTCTAATAATAATGGCACAGATCCTAGGATGAAGCTGAGATTGGCCCAGTTAACTGCAATAAAACCAGGTAGGTGAGAGGAGCAGTGCCTAGAACTTGAACCATCCATTTCAGAGATACACCCAGCTGCCGTTCCTAGAAAACTTATCTTGAGACAGACCACTGTAACTGGTAGGAAAGACCATAGATAGCAGGTGGATGATTTCAATGTGAAAAGCAGTTTTCTGCTTATTTATTTCCTGCCTGATCATTTAAGAGAGCTCAAGTCCCTCTCTCTGCCAGGTGGGACACCTAAGCCCTGTAAGGTCGGAATGGCTGTGAATTTCTGATCATCAGCTATCTTTGCCTTGTTGATTTTATGGCCACGAGCTTCCAGACCACGTCCTTTACCTCAGTCTGCTTCTATGCACAGTCTGTGCAACTTGTGTCAGCTACCAAATGACTCCACCAGGACTTGGAGTACCTGATTAAGAGAATTTTGGGGGAAAAAAGGAAAAAGAGATACCCCTGGCTCTGACCTCATGCCTAAATCCTAAGAGTATGCTTGCTGTTGATGCTGAAGTCCTGAGTTTTTAGGAAGGACACAAAGGGGCTTGGTAAACGTTTATCTGCCTTTTGGTTACCCTACTATGTAAAAAAAGTGGGGGGGGGGTGGCACCTAGGTGGCTCAGTTGGTTGAGCATCTGCCTTCTGTTCAGATTGTGATCCTGGGGTCCTGGGACCTAGTCCTACATTGGGTTTTCTGCTTCATGGGTAGCCTGCTGCCCCCCCAGCCCCCCTTTCTCTCTGTTTCTCATGAATAAATAAATAAAATATTTTTAAAAGCGGGGGGCATAGGAATCAGGGTATGTTAGGATTCCTAAGGCTTCTTGGTAGTCAGAGCATGCAATAACCACCTACACCTGATCATTCTCAACTTGCTGGACCAGTTGAGGAAAGCTGGACTATTCACAAAGTCTTAACTCAGGTATGTAACATCAGAATCTAGGAGGATGCCCGGAAGGCAACATTCTACAATGATGCAAGCAGTCTGAATATTGAAGGATATCCTTCATTTTCTGCACTCGAACACATTAATTTTTAAGAAGTGCAGACAATAAAGGATAAATAAAAACTGCATTGGTGGGGAAAAGTTCCCTATGGGAAGTGGTCCACACTCTCTACTTCCACTTCTAAGACCAGCTTCCCCACTTTCCCTTCACTTCCACCCCAGATCATGTTAACTCAGGTCCTCTACATCTTTGACCTGTTCCTCTTGTCCTAAGAGACACAGGTTCTCTCTGAGGGATACTACTTCCCCTCCTGCCCTTTCCATACTCCATCAACCACAATTGCCAGAAGAAAGAGCATCATTCTTACATCCCAGTGTCATTTTCAAGCTATTACTCCTATACCTTCAAGTAGAACATGTTCCTCTGTTGAATTTCAGGCCAGTAGGTTATGCCACAGTTCCCTTTCTTGACTCAAACTATCATCTTCCTAGTCCTTCCCCCGCATTTACCTCTGGCCCCTGATCCTATGTCCAGTCCCTTAATAACCATGGGTGACCACAGTGTCAGTGGGGATAATCTACCCAATAATTTCTTGACCTTCTCAATGTCATGATCTCCGTGTAATTTTAGTCACCCCTCCCTCCAGTTCTGGATATCTTGGATTTTGTCAGAATCACCTCCAGAATCATAACTCTAGTATCCTCTGGCTTCAGTATTCCACTTCTGTCACTCCTTGCTCTTTCTATTAAATTTGCCCTTTGATCTTAACAAGACCTCCAGTGTTTGATTCCTCCATTTTCTTCCAGTCTATTTGTCCCTCCCCTATTGAACCTAAATTCTCATCTCTTTAGATCAATTACTGATTGGCAAAATTTTCTGTTCTTTATTCCCCTTGACTTTTTATCTAACACACTTGGAAAAACAGCTGGACCTTCCATGACACATCACTGATTAGCAGTCCTAAAACTTGAGTAATTTTTAATTTCTCTATTCTCTGCAAACTCTCTACCCCTTTTGTGTCTCACCCTACCTCATCATTCTTACAAGGTGGCCATATTTAATACCTCACACAGAAAATAAAAAGTGTTAAAGAGCAGTTACATTAAGTCTCTGTCCCTCATCTCCAATATGCAAAATTACCATCATCTCCCTCCTCTGGTCTAAAGCTAATCTAAAGCTGAAGCTACCTGTGGTCTGAATTTTATCCCTTTCTGCCTCCTCATGGGCCTTACTACATCAGTGAACTCTTTGGGATCATTAATGTCTCCCTCTTGACTTACACCTCAGAAGCTTCTATACCAAGTAGGTCTTTGTTCCCTAGACTTTTTTTTTTTTTTAAAGATTTTATTTATTTATTTGAAAGACGGAGATCACAAGTAGGCAGAGAGGCAGGCAGAGAGAGAGAGAGAGAGGGAAGCAGGCTTCCTGCGGAGCAGGGAGCCCGATGCGGGGCTCGATCCCAGGACCCTGAGATCATGACCCGAGCCAAAGGCAGCAGCCCAAACCACTGAGCCACCCAGGCGCCCCTGTTCCCTAGACTTTTGCCTCACCTGGGAAATATCCACTTGGAGCATCACTTCAGGTTGGCATTGTTAAAATAAGAAAGTCAGAAAAGGGGAAGTATTTTTAGGAACAGCTATTTGGGACTTTAGGGGTCTTGTTTTGTCTTGTTTAAGATTTTATTTGAGAGAGAGCATGAGCAGCGGGGCAGAGGGAGAAGGACAAGCAGACTCTGAGCACGGAGCCCAATGCAGGGCTTGATGCAGGGCTTGATCCCAGGACCCCAAGATCATGACCTAAGCCGAAGTCAGATGTTTAACTGGCTGAGTCATCCAGGCTTTACTTTTTAGTACAGAGTTTGATGGGCTATTCCAGTAGAAATGTAAAGTAGGAGGTTTGGAGATGCACACATATATCTTTAGGAGAGAGATCAATCCTAGATATCCAACTTTCTTCCTTGCTCTGACACATTGAGGGCAAATAACTGTCCATTAACTTGGATAGGACAGGGATGGGGCTTATCCCAAAGTACTTCTTTTCCTAGTATTTTACTACAAAGGGCCTCTAGATTTTGGCATATTAAGATATTTATTTTAAAGATATGTTCATGATGTTGAAAACCCAGATGTTACAACTTTGAATTTCATCTCAATCTCCAGATGTGGAATCCATAAAAATTTCTCTAGTCATAGAGCAGAAAATGACAGTGTAACTCTGGATCCTTATTAGGATTTCTTACATTTTTTGTATAACTGAGGAAACCCATAGAGTCAATACGCAGCCATGTTTGTTAAAAGAAAGGCTCCCCAAACTCTTGTTAGAGAATGACTTTACTGGGACACCTAGCTGGCTCAGTCAGTAGAGCATGCAACTTTCTTCTTTTTTTAAGATTTTATTTATTTATTTGACAGAGAGAGAGAGAGAGTGAGCACAAATGGGGGGACAGTAGGCAGAGGAAGAAGGAGAAGCAGAAGCAGCCTCTCTGCTAAGCAAGAGCCTGACTTGGGGCTCAATCCCAGGACCCCTGGAATCATGACCTGAGCTGAAGGCAGAGGCTTAACCATCCGAGACACCCAGGCGCCCCAAGCATGCAACTCTTGATCTCAGGGTTGTGAGTTCAAGCCCCACGTTGGGTGTGGAGTGTACTTAAAAAAATAATAAAGCAGGATTTCCTTCCTTCCTTCCTTAGTTCCTTCCTTCCTTCTTTCCTTCCTCTAGGGCTTGCTTTAAAAAAAAGAAAAAAAGAAAAAGAAAATGACTTTACTATTTGTCTGGGAGTCAAAGTGAATTATTCTCTAGATGCTTCAGCCTACCACCTCCTAACAGAATATCACCTACATTTAGAGTAGAAGCAAGCAGAAGCTGAGAAATGCTGATGAACTTTGGGTAGCATGTCTTTAGCCTTTGGTTTAACTACTCCTCCGAAGTTTATCGTATTCTAAATTCCCTTTGATAAAATTGAGCTTTCTCTGATGGATAATTGCTGTCAGTCTCAATTACCTCACATATATTTAAAAATTATATCATGTTGCTTTGAACTAACATAATCGACAGACTTTTCTGATGACAACACACTGGTTATAAATGGTTATAAATACCATAACATGCAGAGAAAGGGGAACCCTGCTACACTGTTGGTGGGAATGCAAGCTGGTGCAACCACTTTGGAAAACAGCATGGAGTTTCCTCAAAAAGGTGAAAATAGAGTTACCCTACGACCCAGCGATCGCACTACTGGGTATTTGCCCTAAAGATACAAACGTAGTGATCCGAAGGGGCGCGTGCATCTGAATGTTTATAGCAGCAATGTCCACAATAGCCAAACTATGGAAAGAACCTAGATGTCCATCAACAGATGAATGGATAAAGAAGATGTGGTATATATACACAATGGGATACTATGCAGCCATCAAAAGAAATGAAATCTTGCCATTTGTGACGACGTGGATGGAACTAGAGAGTATTATGCTTAGCGAAATAAGTCAATCGGAGAAAGACAACTATCATATGATCTACCTGATATGAGGAAGTGGAAATGCAACATGGAGGGTTTTGGGGGTAGAAAAAGAATATATGAAACAAGATGGGATCGGGAGGGAGAAAAGCCATAAGAGACTCTTAATCTCACAAAACAGGGGGGCAGAGAGAGGGTGTTTGGGTTATGGACATTGGGGAGGGTATGGGCTATGGTGAGTGCTGTGAAGTGTGTAAACCTGGCAATTCACAGACCTGTACCCCTGGGGCTAATAATACATTATATGTTTATTTTAAAAATTATTAAAAATTAAATCAAGTTTCTGTTATTAAAAATAAATAAATATCATCACAAAGTACACTTGAGCATTCATCAGAAACATGAGGATTTATGTGAACTAATAGGATGACATTCACCAATGTGCTTGATAGCTGCAGTGCAGCTCTGCTAAATGGTCATGTCTTCTTTTTGAATCATGGGTCTTATACAGGATTTGGATGGACGAAAACTTAGAAATAAAAAGATTAGAATTATAAGACATGAATTATAAGATTAGAAGAGTCTTCTTTTTAAAGGTCACCTATGGTTGAGATGTCAGTTAAGCATCTGCCTTCAGCTCAGGTCATGATCTCAGGGTCCTGGGATGGAGTCCCAGGAGTCCTACATCAGGCTCCTTGCTCAGTGGGGAGCCTGCTTCTCCTTCTGCTGGCTGCTTATGCTCTTGCTCTCTGACAAACAAATAAATTAAAATAAAATAAATACAAATAAATTAATTAATTTAAATAAATAAATCTTTATTTTTTTTATTTTATGTTTTTAAATTTTTTTATTTATTTATTTGACAGAGAGAGAGAGAGAGAGATAGCAAGAGAGGGAACACAAGGAGGGGGAGTGGGAGAGAGAGAAGCAGACTTCCTCCTGAGCAGGAAGCCTGATTCGGGGCTTGATCCCAGGACCCTGGGATCACGACTGAGCCACCCAACTGCCCCAAATAAAAATCTTTAAAGAAAAAAAAAAGGTCACCTTACTCTATTCAGGCACTGGACCATAAGTCATTCAGTAGGATGAGATTTTATAATATGTTCTTTTTTTAATTAAAAAAAAATTTAGTAAAATTCTTAAATTCCAGTATAATTAACATACAGTGTTATCTTAGTTTGAAGTGTACAGTATAGGTGATTCAACAATTACTCATTACATTACTCAGTGCTCATCGTGATGAGTGCACTCTTTAATCCCTATCACATTATTTCACCCATCCCCAACCCACCTCCCCTCTGGTAAACCATCAGTTTGTTCTCTATAGTTAAGAGCATGTTTCTTGGTTTATTTCTCTCTTCCTTTTTTTCCCCTTTGCTCATGTTTTTGTTTTGTTTCTTAAATTCCACATATCAGTGAAATCATGTATTTGTCTTTCTCTGACTTATTTCACTTAGCATTATACTCTCTAGCTCCATGTTGTTATAATGGCAAGATTTCATTCTTTTTTATCACCAAGTATTTCACTATATAATTAAAATGGAATATATATATGAATATTTTACACACACACACACACACACACCCCACATCTCCTTTATCCATTCATCAGTTGATGAACACTTGGGTTCCTTCCATATCTTAGCTAGTGTAAATAATGTTGCTATAAACAGGGGTGCATAAATCCCTTTGGATGAGTGTTCTTGCATTCTCTGGGTACATACGCAGTTGTGAGATTGCTGGATCATAGGGTAGTTTCATTTTTAACTTTTTTGAGGAACCTCCATACTCTTACCCCATACTCTTTTCCACAGTGACAGTTTGCACTTCTACCAACAGTGCACAAGGGTTTCTTTTTCTCTACATCCTCTCCAATACCTGTTTCTTGTGTTTTGATTTTAATCATTCTGACAGGCATGAAGTGATATCTCACTGTAGTTTTGATTTGTATTTTCCTGATGCTGAAAGGTATTGAGCATCTTTTCATGTGTCTGTTGGCCATCTGTACACAATATATTCTTATTTCCTTCCCTTTCTTCCTTCCTTTCCTCTCTTCTTCCTTGTCCTCCTCTTTACACAAACATTTACTGAGCACTTACAACATGCTGGGTCCTATGTTAAGTATTACCTAGTATTTAGTATTATTTTAGTGATGAACAATAATCAGTTCCTATCTTTAATACTATCTAGTAGGAAAAAGAGAGAACATGTTACTACATCCAGGAGACTAGACAGGACATCTATATTCCTTAACTCAACTGAATGACCAGGAAATATTTCTAGGGAGGTTATGCTTAAATTCACCCTTTAAAGGATGAGTAGTAAGTAGCCAAACAAGCAAGGCGGAACAGAAGAGATACGATGAATAGCATCATGGAAGAGTGAGAACACATTGGTGAAATTATAAATGGTAACATGTTAAGTGAGCATATTGTGTGAATGTGGGTAAATGGGTGTCTGGTCACCTATTCTGATGATACTCCAGTGAAAATAAAATTGGGCCTTAATTTTAACCCTCTTCTTTGGCAGAATCCTTTAAAAAACTGGCAAGAATAAAATCTGATTCTATATCATTTAATTAGATGGGCCTTAATATCAGATGTAGGAAGAAGAAACTCAAAGGAAATTTTTCATCTCTTCAACTTTTAAGAGTTACTCTTACTAATTGCTGAGGGCAATGGTTATTAATGGGAATAGGCAAGGAGCAATGTCTCAGTTATTCTCAGCCAACCTTCCTGACAGTATTTCATTCAAATCAGAAGGATGTTAATTCTATTTTTCATAAGTTAGAGGAGTATGACCAGTTGTAGCAAGCAGAATCCCAGCCTCAAAGAGTCAGTTGGATTAGCCTCAGGAAATCCTGATTTTTATCCAGTGTGGCCCATAAACTCAATTATTATATTCATAAGAGAAGTTCTTTAAGGACTGACTATTAGCTTCATTTTGCATTCAAAGTGATGGAAGTGATAAGCCTTAAAACAGGGTCACATGATTTTTAGAGCTAATGTCACTGAGGTCTCGCTTCATTTCTCCCTCTTGATCTCTAGCCTTTCCTTTTGACGCTCATCCTTCCTCTCTGCTCGCTCTTTCTTTCTTTCTTTTTTTGTCTGTCTGTCTGTCTAAATTTCTTCTCAATTTATGTCTTATGCCTACTAGTGCCTCTTTGGGCATTTAAATTTTTCTGCTAGTGATTTGGGTTTCTAAAATTTTACCTAAAAAAAAGATTTCACATAACTCTTTAGACTGCTCACTTGTCAAGGAATGTCCAATAAATTCCTCTTATGATTCTCACATATTCCCACACCTGACAGAACCACACCTAGAGGAATGGGATTATTATTGTTTCTGTGTCATTCAGGAGCAAGTCTTTTGTGGAGGATCCTGTCATCCTCGGCCCTGCCCTGTTCAGCACTTTTAATAAGGATGTGTATGAAGACATAGATGACAGAATCAGTTTCCGAAATGATCTCAATTGGCTGGAATGCTGGTATGAAATCAGCTAGCTGAAATTTAAATCAGGCCAATGTAAAGTCCAATGTGTTAAATTTAAAGAGAACCAGCAGAAACTCAAGTCCTGACTGGGATTCATTCATTGGACTAGATTGGAGGGTTTTAATTGAATATTAGCTTAATATAAACCCAAAGCATGAAGCAGCTGTTAAAAAGCCTAACATATTATTAGACTGAATTAAAAGTAGGGTCCAGATCAAAGGAAGGAGTTGTCGTATTATACTCTGGGTTGTCATATCTGAAACTTGATTTTCTATGGTGAGGCAAAACAGGTAAGGTAGATGGAGGGGGAAGGAGAGTGAGAGGTCAGAAAACTAGAAGAGGGTCTATATACTATGTCAGATGAAAGTGGTGGAAAAAACTTGGAAAATAATGAGTAGGAGGAGACTTGCTATCCCAAGGTCCATGTGAGCCAGACAACAACTCAAGAGGAATGTAGTAATAGCTCTGTCCTCCCTGTGCTCCCTGTCTCTGCCCAGTTCCTTTTATCCCTGTGAGTTCTAAAATGAGTTCAGACTTCTTCCATCCCTGGCCCTAGCTCTAGAGCACAGATTTTATCTATCATGACTAAGGTATGGGAGGGGCTGACTTCATGGATATATGATTTGTGCTCTTGCACAAGGCTCTGCACTTAGATGGACCCTGTGTTTGGTTTAATGTTTCCTTGAAATTCATAACAAGTTTCAAATGAGGAACCTGGCATTTTCATTTTCCACTGAGACCCACAAATTATTTAGCCCATCCTGGGTGTCGAAAACACCCTTTTCTTCTTAGACCGATTGGAGTTTCCTAGAAGGAAGATTTGCTGTGAAAATGAGTTAACAAATAATGTCAGCTATACTAATATCTAGAAAAGAATAAAATTGCAGATTACAGGTTAATCCCAAAGTGAACTAGAACTCAACCAAAAAAAAAAAAAAAAAGTGATAGCATTGTTAAGGGGGTCTATAGCTTCTGGCTCCCTTCCACCTCATTTTTAGTGGCCCTGAATGTTAAATTAAGATATGTACATGATCTGAAATGGATTTTGGTTTGGCAATAAAACCAAGATGTAAGATCTATAATACAGGGTTTATGCCAGTAATGGACCCTAGGTCACTGCCTTGAGCTTCATTACCACTCATCACTCCCCTGTTTCTTACCTCTTCCTCCTGCCTCTTTCTACCCATTGGAGATTGGAACTCTGGTTTCTTCTTCTTCTTCTTCTTTTTTTCTAGGTTTTATTTATTTATTTGACAGAGAGATAGAGAGCACAAGCATCCAGAGTGGCAGGCAGGCCATCTCCAAGTATGGCTACTAAGGGAGAGGGAGAAGCAGGCTCTCCATTGAGCAGGGAGCCCGATATGGGGCTCCATCCCAGGACCCTAGGTTCATGACCTGAGCCAAAGGCAGCCAGTTAACGAACTGAGCCACCCAGGCACACCTAGAACTCTGGCTTCTTAAGTTGGACTCCCTTTACTTTCTGTTTACTAGTCAATTAAAATGGCCATTTACACAAATTGGAGAATTTTGTCTTCCTCACCAATTATTGGCATCATGTAAAGTTGCCAGATTTAGCAAATAAAAGTATAGGATGCCCAGTTGAATTAGAATTTTTAATTAAAAAGTGGATAATTTTTTAGTATGTGTTCCAAATATTGCATGACATATACTTAGAGTAAAAAAATTGTTGTCTTGCTAAAATTCAAATTTATTTGAACATCCTGTGTTTTATCTTGGAACCCTAGCATCATTGACACCTGTGGACCTTTGGGCTGCCCCAAATATCTGTGATATGCCTACCATCTAATTTCCTTGGAATCCATTGCCATGACTTCAGTTTTTTTGTCTCCTGATCTTGTTTAATGCCAAATCCTCGCTCCTGCATTTTCTGCCTCCTCTCTAATTCCCATGTCAGCAGAGAGCAGAAATGCAGAAATAACTAAGAGATACATCCTTAGTTTATTAAGCAACCACTTATCTTTCCCAATTCATGTTACCAATTCTTCCCATTTACGGAAGCTCTCCTTCATTTCCATCTCCAAGTATGGCTACTAAATTTTGCAACAGAGATTGTGACTGTTCCCCCCAGCAACCCTGGCATCCTTACATGTCCTTCCTCTCTTCATGTTGTAGTGTGAGGGAAAGAATGAGCTATCTGTGGTAGAGTTGTAGTTGAGCAATGCATGATGTTGGCAGGGGGCAGGGGGCAGCAGGAAGATAAAGAGGTACAGGAGAGTGGAGGCAAGATGAGCGATGGGGCTTCTGGGTGGTTTAGTCAGTTAAGCATTGCACTGTTGGTTTTGGCTCAGATCATGATCTTTGGGTCATGAGATTGAGTCCCCCCAACCCCGCCTTCCACCAAACCCTGCATCAGGCTGTGCACTGAGCATGGAGTCTGCTTGAGATTCTCTCTCCCTTTCCCTCTGCCCCCACCCCCACCACATGTGCTCTCTCTCTTTCTCCCTTTCTAAAATAAATAAATAAATAAATAAAATAAAAAGATGAGTGATATCCCTGGGGCTGGGATAGAGAGTGTGTGACAGCTCCAGATGTGTGTGTCAGATGTGAAAGCTGAGTAGAGGCAGGGTATGTGATTATATACTCAGTAATATTTAATGTAATATTTCTTTAAATAAAAATGCTTTGGATGATGAACATGTTTTAAAATTAGAGAATGGTAGGGTGCTGGGTGACACAGTCAGCTGAGTGGCTGAGTCTTGGTTTCTGCTTCGGTCATCATCTCAGGGTCCTGGGATTGAGCCCCTCATTAGGCTCTGTGCTCAGCACAGTCCACTAGAAATTCTCTCCCTCTGCTCCTCCCCTGCTCATGCGCTCTCTGTCTTACACTCTCTCTCCAAAATAAAAACAAACAAAATCTTTAAAAAATTAAATTAGATAACCGCGATGGTGGTATAACTCTATGAATATACTGAAAACCACTGAATTGTACACTTTAAAAGGATGAATGTTTTGGTATGTGAATTATATCTCAATAAAGCTGTTATTAAAAAATTAATACAAAAAAAAAACCCCATACGACTTCATGATGAACAAAATACCAAAATTTTAATGAAAGTAAGGATCAGGCTGGAACCCACCCAAACCCCAAGAGCACTGGTTTCTAGATCTCAGGACCACTAGTATTGCCTTAAAAAGGTGGAAGAAGGAAAGAAAAGGGCCTGCATACAGCAAGGGGGAACAAATACTTTCTTTTTGTAGTTTCAATTTTTCTTTCCTAAGCCACAAACACTAACTTTCCCTGAATTCTTCTTTGAACAGTCCTCTCCACGTTTGTTCCTTCCCCTTCCTTTCTCTGCTGCATAGCCTACAGTGGAGCGCAGGGGAGATGGGGAGAGAAGCAGGCCAGGAGCAAAGTTTGGATGGATTGAGAAAATCAAGGCTATCCTGTTTATTTCAGGACCATCTCTAACTCTGGCAAAAATGTTTGTAATAAAGTGAGAAAAGTATTCAATTAACAAACGGAGGAAAGTACTCAATTAACAGGTTTTTAAAAAAATATTTTATTTATTTATTTGATAGAGATCACAAGTAGGCAGAGAGGCAGGCAGAGAGAGAGCGGAGAGCCCGATGTGGGGCTCGATCCCAGAGATCATGACCTGAGCTGAAGGCAGAGGCTTTAACCTATTGAGCCACCCAGGCATCCCCTCAATTAACAGTTTCTAAGGGAGGAAATGTAAGGAGGGAGAAATGCCTCAGAACTGTTTGGGGTAGAAGATGGGGTCATAAGAGCATGTAGGTCAGCCTGATTGGCAAGCTAAGGAGACCAGCCTTGCTACCAAGTCAAAGAGAAGGATTTGTTTATCTGGAGAGGATGGGTAGCAGCGAGCCAGGACAGAACAGTTGGTTGTGACAGCGGAGGAAAAAGAGGAACCGCTGGGGAATATATGAGGCTGGGTTCAGCGCAGGCTGATTGATCAGGAGAAAGTTCCCCTAAATCAGGACTTTTAAAAGTAATACGTAAGGTGGCTTTTAAAAGTTGTTTAATGTGTTCTCTGTGTTGTAAACTCTCCCCTCTACAAGCCCCTGCTCTTAAATAAAATCTATGTGTATGAGTGGGGTTTGTGGGGGAACCAATGAAGAAATTGAATTTTGTGGACAGAGTGACCTGCTCAGAATGGAAAATGGGGCAGAAATAGCCAAAGCCCGGCATGCAGCAAAGACTGTGAAATGTAAGCCCCCTGCACTGTGCAGAAGAAGAAGTGACACCAATATTGCCTCAACAGATTCAGTTTACATATTTGGGGCTCAATTCTCTAAGGTTCGTCCTTACATTATTACTTGACACATTTCATGGGGTTTTTCACAGTCAGGATATTAGAATCTATATTAAGCTCAAGATCCCAGCTAGATAAACAAATTTCTTATTTTCCTAATAGATGTTCCAACTTAAGGGCAGATATTTGCAATATATACATATATATATATAAATATATATACACACATAAATATATACATATTTACCTTGTATATATGATTCTCTTCTTTCCACATTAAAAAAGGTTTCCCATTGGGGCACCTGGGTAGCTCAGCCATTAAGCATCTGCCTTCGGTTCAGGTCATGATCCCAGGGTCCTGGGTTCGATCCCCACATCGGGCTTCCTGCTTGGTGAAAGGCCTGCTTCTCCTTCTCCCATTCCCTCTGCTTGTGTTCCCTCTCTCGCTGTGTTTCTCCCGGTCAAATAAATAAAGTCTTAAAAAAAAAAAAAAGGTTTCCCATTGAAAACGATAGTTTAATATGAACCATGACAGACCCTGTAGTTTCATAGCACTTAAGAGGCATGAAGATAACTATCTATTGGCTTTTCTTTACTCATTTCTTGTTAATAAGTCACACCCACCCACCCCCAGCCCAGAACTTTCTGACTATAGCCCTATTCTGTTTTACAGTGGACAAGCCTCAAAAAGACTCACTCTAACCCAAATCAGAAATTCTAGAGTTAGGTTTCCAGGCATCAGTACTTTTTGAAAACACTTTCCAGTGTTTTGCCTTGGTTGAAAATTATAGGGACTGAATCTTCAGAGGCATATGTATTTTGAAAAATTCTCATCTCCTCCTATCAGTTGAGATTTATTTAATTCTATGGATTGAATAACTAATTATTTAAGACTTACTGTGTTTTCCCCTCACTATCACTTGTCAAAAGCACAACCTAAGGAATGAGAATTTAGAAACCAAAGTATTAATCATGAAATAGCTTGATTGTTTAGTTCCTAATAATAATTTGAAATACTCCATTGATAATTGATTAATTCATTAATTTGTTCATTAACTCCTGCATTCTTAAGCACCTATTATGTGCCCATACTCTTCTAAGAACTGGTGATATAAGAGTGAACAAGATTCACTCCCTACCTTCAGGAAAAATTGACAAGTTGATAGGCAATTACAATATAGTGTGATGCATATTAATAAAAGAGTAAATGCCTAGAACCCTGGGTGCTCATTGAAGGGCATTTTAATGAAGCTTTAAGGTGAAAAGTTTAGAAAGTACTGCCTAAACTGAGACTCAGTGGATGAGAAGAACTCAGTCTGAATGTAAAGACACAAGAGATGAATAGTGCAAAGACCAGTAGAATGAACAAAATGAACCCAACCAAAGAGCTCTCAAAGATCCACAAGTAGTTGGGCAGGATTGTAGCTTAAAATGAGGCTGAGCACATAAGCAAGATCAGATGATGAAAGACTCTATCCATCACATTTTGGAGTTTACACTCTATCTAGGTGGGGTGTCACAAAGATTTTTTGAAAGTTGGAATGACTAAAATTGAAAATATTGACAACACCAAGAATTGATAACTTGATATGCAGTAACTGGGGTTCTCATAAAATGCTCTACAACCCAGTAGTTCCACCCTAGGTTACATACGAAAAGAAATGAGTGCATGTGTTAAACAACTGATATACACAAAATGTGGAAACAGTTTTGTTCATATTATCTAAAACCTACAGATGGCCCAAATAGCTATCAACAGGAAAAAGGGTAAATAAATTGAGGTATATTCATAGAATGAATGACTACATAGCAATAAAGAAGAATGAACTACTTATATATGCTACAAACTGGATGAATATCACAGACATTGAGTAAAAGTATTGTACACAGAAAAGAACCTACTGTATGATTCCATTTATATGAATTTTTAAACTAGACAAAACTCAACTGCGGCGATAGCAGTCAGAATACTAGTTACCTTGGAGGTGGAACACGAGTCAAGTGGGGGCATGAGTCAGCCTTCTGGCATGCCAAATGTTTTGCATCTTGATCTGGTAATCATAACTGAAGATATATCAAGTCATATTTAAGATTTGGGCACTCTACTAGGTTACACTTTGGGCACTTCACAAAGTTAACATCTTTATTAAGTTATAACTCAATAAAAATTAAAAAGGAGAGTGCCATAACAAGATTAGCATTTTGAAGTGGCTTCTCTAGTTGTAGAATGGACTGGAAGCAAGAAGAAAAATGAGCAAAAATATCAGTAAGAGAGTGGTGGCCTGCAATAGGGGATGGATGAATTTTACATGTAAAAGGTAAGGAAGAGGGGCGCCTGGGTGGCTCAGTGGGTTAAGGCCTCTGCCTTTAGCTCAGGTCATGATCCCAGGGTCCTGGGATGGAGACCCACATCTCGTCTCGGGCTCTCTGCTCAGCAGGGAGCCTACTTCCCCTCCCTCTCTCTGCCTGCCTCTCTGCCTGCTTGTGATCTCTGTCTATCAAATAAATAAATAAAATCTTTTTTTTTTTTTAAGGTAGGGAAGAAGCAGCTTGGTATTTCTTCTATGTGGTCAATGAGAGAGAAGGAAGTGTTAAGAATGGTTCAGAAGGTTCTGGCTTAGGCAACAGGACAGATGATGATGACATTTCTGAGAGAAAGAGCATAGAGGTGGAGCAAACTTGAGGTCATATTCAGTAAATGAGAAAAGGTCTGGGAAGGAGAACTGGGTGTGACCAAGGCAGGCCATCCACTCTCTCTGACTGGTCTGATGAGAGGGTCATAATCTCGATTTGAGTCACCTGCATTTGGTTAGCACTGGAAGGACAGGCTCCAGCCAGTCAGAGTGGTTGAGGGAGGTATTAGGAGCCTCTATCACCTTGTGAATATGTATCTGTGGTTTGAAAACAGGCCTGTGAAAAATAAAGATTGATTTAGAGCAATGGGCCTCAAGTTTCCAAAATGTCAGAAAATGAAAAAGTAAGGCAGGTTTTGCCAAAGGAAATAAATATGCAGACCATTTTCACACATGTGGTAAGGAATGCAGATCTTGGGCCTTTGAGAATGAGTTTATGTGGTTGGTTGTGTGGAATGAGGGGTGAGGGGAGGCACTAGTGCTCTGGGGCCCAACAGACATAGGTTCAAACCCCACCTCCACTACTTACTTACGTTATGACTGAGGGCAAGCCAGTTAAAAATCTATAAGCCTCAATATCTTTATTTAAAAATGTAGCAAATATGAGGCGCCTGGGTGGCTCAGTGGGTTAAAGCCTCTGCCTTCGGCTTAGGTCATGATCCCAGGGTCCTGGGATGGAGACCCACATCTCGTCTCGGGCTCTCTGCTCGGCAGGGAGTCTGCTTCCCTTCCTCTCTCTCTGCCTGCCTCTCTGCCTACTTGTGATCTCTGTCAAATAAATAAATAAAATAAAATCTTTTTAAAAAAATGTAGCAAATAATGAATAATGTCCACACTCTTAACCTGACTTACAAAGTCTTTAAACCCTGAAGCAGGGTGAAAGACTGTTGTAGGTTGGGTTCTCCCCGGAAGCTGACTCAGAGATTAGCATGCAGGAAATTTCTTAGGGAGTCCTCTTGGGTACTGTGCTATATCTACGAAGGAGAAGGGGAGAAGTAAGATTGAACAGAGTAGGAAGTTAAACTGTGATGTGGTCACATTGGAGGCCTCAGATACCAATATGTCTCCATCTGAAGCTGGATGACCTGTCAGAATTGTCCTAAATTGGAGCAAGAGAGCTGGGTCTTTATATCCCACAGTGATCATCCATTGGCTATGGGTTCCTGGGAAGAGGACATGACTTTAGATGAGGCCATCCACATATTCTACAACCTCCAAGGCTAATGCCAATCCGTTTTTAGAACTTGGACTCAAACTCACCACTCCATGTGCCACACCCTTGCGTATTCAGGACTTCACACTTAATTTTCTCAGCTTACTTACTAATTAATCATGTTCTTCCCTTTCATCCCTTTCTTTATTTGGCTTCTATGACACTGAAGTCTTCTAATTTTCCTCCCACTTCACAGGTTATTCTGTCTCAGTTTTCAGTGTGGGTTAATTCAGTTTGCTAACTTATAAACATCTGAGTCTAAGTGTCTTCGAGTTCAGTCCGTAGGCCTCTTCTTTGTCAATGCTGATGATTTTATCAATCTGTTTGATCAATGCTGATGGCTTTTCAGTCTTGGGGTAAGTGGATAGAATGATATTTCAGTATAATTGGCTTCCTATCTAATACTATATATTTAATATTTTACATCTAAAAAAGGGATCCATAAACATCTCTAGATTACCAAGGGGTTCTGTGTCATACAAAAGGCTAAGAACATATACATCATAATTTCATTTAAGCTCATAAAGTTTATTTACATGTAGATGACCCTCAGGTTTATATTTTCAATACTTGGATCTTATCCCAGTTATTTACTGCGGTGTAACAAATTGCCAAAAATCATAGTGGCATAAAACAACAACTGTTCTCTTTCACAATTTGGTAGGTGAAGAATTTGGCATTGACAAAGATTAGCATTCACTTGGCAGATGGCCAGGTCTGGAGACTCTAGGACAGCTTCACTTTGGTAGTAACAGCTGGAAAGTTGAGCTTCTCAGAGATCATTGACTGAAATGCCTACTGGAGCCTCTCCAGCATGATGTCTGAAAGGGTGAGATTTTTTATGTGGAGGATGAGGGCACCCTAGAGTATGTTCCAGTAGGCCTCGGTAGAAATAGCAAGGCTTCTCATGGCCTAAGCTAGAGTGTTCCAAAATGTCACTTGTCTCAATTACGGTCCACATTCAAGAAGGGAGGAATTAGACTCTGTCTCTCAAAGGGAAGGGAAGCAGAGAATCCATGGCCATCTTTAATCTATCACAGGTGCCTAATAGGTATCTCACTTGTAACACATCCAAACAAGACTCTTAATTTCCTCTCCAAATCTGTTCCTTGTGGTGATCATCATCCCAGTGAATTGGACAACTGTTCACCCAGTTTTCTTAGGCTCTGCATCTTGGAGCCATTCATGACTATCCTCTTCCTCTCATACTCTATCCTGTTCATTAGCAAATCCTGTTGGCACCACCTTCAAAATACATCCTAAGTCTAACTGCTTGCTCACTTCTCCACTGTTCCTGTTCTCACAGAATCTATATTTTTTTTTAAAGATTTTATTTATTTATTTGACAGAGAGAAATCACAAGTAGGCAGAGAGGCAGTCAGAGAGAGAGAAGGAAGCAGGCCCCCCGCTGAGCAGAGAGCCTGATGCGGGACTCGATCCCAGGACCCTGAGATCATGACCTGAGTTGAAGGCAGCAGCTTAACCCACTGAGCCACCCAGGCACCCTCACAGAATCTATATTTTAATGGAGAAGGCAAACCATAAAAAAAAAATGTACCCGAATACAATCCACATCATCCCTTTCCTGGACTGCTTTAAGAGTCTCCAGCTGGATTATTAGCTTCCACTCTTATTCTGATGGACTCTTCTTCACTAATCAACAGTCAGAGACTAATCAAAACTATGTCACCCATGTGCTCAAAATGTTCCAGTGGCATCAAATCTGAAAGTAAAATCCAAAATCCTTACTATGACTGTCAGAGCTTTATACTGTCTAGACCCTGACGCTTACTGTGACCAATTTCCTACCTTTCTTCCCTTCACTTACTATACTCCACCCCCACTGGCTTATGTGCTCTTCCTCCAAGAAGCCAAAGGTGCTCTTCTGCAAGGCCTTTTCCTTGCACATTGCACTAAATGGAACTCCCCCTATTTATATATTTACATGGTTTACTCCCTCTCTTTGTTCAGATCTTTACTCAAATGTCAACTCTTCAGAGAAGCTCTCTCGACAGCTGCAGAGATATTTACTCTTTGCCCCCTCTACCAAACTATACTATGTACACATTTTTATTGCCTGCATTCTCTATTAGAATACAGGCTCCATGAAAAAGGAACTCTGCTCACTGCTATTTCCCCATTACTCAAAACTGTGTCTATTACATAATAGGTACTCAACAAGTATTTGTTAAATGAGTGAATAGATAAAAGTGCTTAGTCTGCTTTGGAGCCAGAAGAGGATTTCAATAAAATTTTGGGAGTAATTTGGCTCAATGTGGAGCAGCCACTTTCCCTAATATTAATAACGAGGAGATTCCATTGCAAATCCAAGAAAGGTATAAATTTTGTGATTCTGCCTCTCATTCATTCTCTTCTAGGGATCTAACCAATAGTCCTTCTTGGAAGAATTATGAATTGCCAAAATTAACACAACGATTTTCCTTTTATTCCTTCTTCAGAATACCGGATTATTCCCCCCCCCCTTTTAAGGTTTTATTTACTTATTTGAGAGAGAGAGAGAGAGAGAGCATGAGAGGGGAGGGGTCAGAGGGAGAAGAAGATTCTCTGCTGAGCAGGAAACCGATATGGAACTCGATCCCAGGACTCCAGGATCATGGCTTGAGCTAAAGGCAGTTGCTTAACCAACTGAGCCACCCAGGAGCCCCAGAATATTGGATTATTTCCTCTTTCCTGCATATACATTTTATAGTCCCCTGACAGGATTCCAGTTCTACCGATAAATGTATGTATCCTAGGCAAAATTACTTGGTAATATAAACCATGGAATACATCATTAAGGCCCATGTGCAAGATGAGCTGATCAACGTGTTAGGAGGGCATAGACATAAGAAAAGTTTGGGAAACTGACTTTAACATAGGAAGTTATAAATGCTGGTAAAAATTTCCCTTTCCTAAGCAGTCTTAAGATATAACTTAGCTCCCATTTTACTATGTATGCTAAGTGGTTAAATATCACAACCTAAAAATATTAAATTCTATCTTTTGAAACACTAAAAGCATTGTGAACACTAGCAGAAACTGTCAAAATTAGTTTTTTTCAGAACTCTGTAAGTTTTACCAAAACCAACAACCATCTGAGGAGACATTATTTAAGAAAGATGGCTGAATCTGAGTAAGAACAGTTTGTTTTATGATATATTCATTTGCCCTATTTGCATACTTTGAGGTGAATGGAAGCAAAACTACAATATCCCAGAACTTATGAGGAATACTAAGGCACTGCAGAGAGAAATTTACAGCTGTAAACATCTATATTAAAAAAAGAAGAAAGATCTCAAATCAATAATCTAAACTTCCACCTTAAGAAACGAGAAAGAAAGGGGCGCCTGAGTGGCTCAGTTGGTTGAAAGACTGCCTTCAGCTCAGGTCATGATCCTGGAGTCCAGGGATCCAGTCCCTCCTCGGGCTCCCTGTTCACCAGGGGGGCTGCTTCTCCCTCTGACCCTTTCCCTCTCATGCTGGCTCTCTCTCATTCTCTCTCTCTCTCTCTCTCAAATAAATGAATAAAATCTTTTATTAAAAAAGGAAACTAGAAAAAAAGAAAGAGCAAGCTAAACTCAGTGTAAGCAGAAATAGGAAACTAATCCACATGAATGTGGAAATAAATGAAACAGAGATTTAAAAAATAGAGAAAACCTGCGAAATGAGAAGTGGGTACTTGGAAAAGATAAACAGAATTGACAATATTTGTCTAGACTGACCAAGAGAAAAGAGAGGACTCAATTACTAAAGTCGACTGTGAAAGAGGGGACTTCGCTACTGAGCTTACAGAAGTAAACAAGGATTACCAGGGAGTTATGAATAATGGTTTGTCAACAAAGAAGATAATCTAGATAAAGTAGAAAAAATTCCTAGAAAGACATAAATTATTGAAACTGATTCAGGAAGAAATAGAATATCTGAATAGACCTATAACAAGTAAAGACATCAAAATGATAATTTTTTTTAAAAAGACAAAAAACAAAGAAAAACTCAAACCCAGATGGCTTTGCTAGTGAATTCTACCAAACATTGAAGGAAGAACTAACACAAATCCCTCAAAAACTTTCTAAAAATTAGATAGAGGAGGGGCGCCTGGGTGGCTCAGTGGGTTGGGCCGCTGCCTTCGGCTCAGGTCATGATCTCAGGGTCCTGGGATCGAGTCCCGCATCGGGCTCTCTGCTCAGCGGGGAGCCTGCTTCCCTCTCTCTCTCTCTCTGCCTGCCTCTCTGCCTACTTGTGATCTCTCTCTGTCAAATAAATAAATAAAATCTTTAAAAAAAAAAAAAATAAAAAAATAAAAATAAAAATAAAAATTAGATAGAGGAGGTAATGCTAACCAGTTGTTCTATTAGGCCAGTATTGTCAATACCAAAACCAAAGATGTTGTAAGAAAATAAAACTACAGACTAATATTCCTTATGAATGTAGGCATAAAAATCTTCAACAAAATACTAGCAAACTGAATCCAGCAATATCTAAAGAGGTTTATACAACATGACCAAGTGGGATTTATTCCAGGAACACAAGGTTGGTTTAACATCTGAAAATCAATCAATGTAATACACTGTATTGATAGAATAAAGATTAGAAACGGTATGATCCTTTTAGTAGATGCAGAAAATGTATGTGACAAAATTCAGTACCCTTTTATGACAAAAATATTCAAGTCTGGGAATATAAAGGAACTTCCTCACCCTAATAAAACTCACAGCTAAGAGCGTAACTAGTGGTGAAGGACCGAAAGTTCCCCCCTCCACCCCATAATCAGGAACAAGACAAGGATTTCTGATTTTGCCATTTCTATTCACATTATGTATTATACTAGAGGTTCCAGCTGGGGCACTTAGGCAAGGAAAGGAAATAAATGCACTCAGATTGAAGTGAATGAAGTAAAACTATTTTTTTTTCCTAACTAAAACTATTTCTATTGGAAGATCATGATCTCACATATAAAAATCTTAATGAGGGGCGCCTGGGTGGCTCAGTGGGTTAAGCCGCTGCCTTTGGCTCAGGTCATGATCTCAGGGTCCTGGGATCGAGTCCCGCATCGGGCTCTCTGCTTAGCGGGGAGCCTGCTTCCTCCTCTCTCTCTCTCTCTCTCTGCCTGCCTCTCTGCCTACTTGTGATCTCTGTCTGTCAAATAAAATAAATAAAATCTTAAAAAAAAATAAATAAAAATCTTAATGAAATGACAAAGAAGCCAGTAGAACAAATAAACAAGTTCAGTAGGGCTTTATGACATAAGATCAATATATAAAAATCAGTTATATTTCTAAATATTAGCAATGAACAATCCACAAATGAAAAGAATTCCACTTACAATAGCATCAATGAGAATAAAATACTTTGGAAATAAATTTCACAAGAAATAAAATACTTGGGAATAAATTTAAGAAAGGAAATGTAAGACTTGTGCACTCAAAAGTAGAAAAACATTGTTGAATGAAATTAAAGAAGACCTAACTAAATGGAAAGTTATCCCATATTCACAGATCAGAAGACTTATATTAAGATGGTAGTACTACCCAAATTGACCTATAGATCCAGTGCAACCTCTATTGATATGTCAGCTGTCTTTTTTTGCAGAAATTGACAGGCTGATCCTAAAATTCATAATGAACTCAGGAGCCAAAGCAATCTTGAAAAAGAACAAATCTGGAGAGCTCACATATCCCAATTTCAAAGTTACCGCTAATCTATAGAGATGAAGACCACATGGTACTAGCAATAGAATTGAGAGTCTAAAAATAAATCCATACATTGATGGTCAACTGATTTTCAATGAGCATGCCAAGACCTTTCAAGGGGGAAAATTGTCTTTTAAAGAAATGGCGCCAGGAGCAACTGGACGTCATGTACAAAAGAATGAGATTGGACTTCTATGTCACATCATATAAAAATTAATTTAAAAAATTAAATCAAATTGGATCAAAGACCTAAATACAAGAGCTAGAACTATAAAAGATGAAAGCAGAGGAGGGAGTCTTGTGACCTTGAATTAGGAAATAATGTCATTGATACGATACTAAAGCACAAGTGACAAAATTAAAAGTAGATAAATTGGACCTTAAAATGAAAAACTTTGTGTTTCAAAGGGCACCATCAAAAAAAGAAAAAAGACAACCCACTAAATGGCATAAATGTTTACAAATCATATATCTGATAAAGGATTTGTATCTAGAATATATAAAGAACTCATACAACCCAATAATAAAAAGATAAAAAACCAATTAAGAATCAACAAGGGAGGGGCACCTGGGTGGCTCAGTGGGTTGAGTCTCTGCCTTTGGCTCGGGTCGTGATCTCTGGGTCCTGGGATCGAGCCCTGCATCGGCTTCTCTTCTCAGCGGGGAGTCTGCTTCCCCCTCTCTCTCTTTGCCTGCCTCTCTGCCTGCTTGTGATCTCTCTGTCAAATAAAGAAATAAATAAAATCTTTGAAAAAAAATACTAATTTAATATCTGTCTCTATAGATTTTGCTACTCTGGTTATTTCATTAAAATAGAATTATGCAGTTCATAACTATCATCTTTCATAGCACGTTTTCAAGGTTTATCCACATTGTAGCATTTATCACTACTTTATTCCTTTTTCTAGCTACATAATATTCCACTATATGGATATACAACATTTTACTTATCCTCTTATTAATTGAGTTGGATTTAGATTGTTTTCCTTTTTTTGGCTATTATGAATAATGGTATAATCTTTGAAAGAGTGAGTTTTATGGTATGTGACTATAACTCAATAAAGGTGTAATAAAAATAATAAAAGTTGAAATAGGTTAAATGGGATTTCATATTTAAGACTTTCTAGAAATTTTCCATTGTTTGAGAAAAACTCTGTAGTGAACATTGTGGTTATCTCTCCAGTTCTATTTTTCCTCCATTCATTACATAACTGCTATGCAGTTTGAGTGTGATTTCCTCTACTACCAGCTTCAGTGGGTCCTGATTTGACCATTTTAGTCTCTTGCCATAGCCTAACCCAGTTAACAAGTGACATCAACGGTTTTTGTTAGGTGGGTTTGAATAACTAACACATTTTCCTTCTTCTTGCAGGGAAAACTTTCTTTTTGAAGGGAAAACTATAAGGTACAGGTAACTGTTAGCTGCCATCTTACAACCATGAGAGAAGTCAGCTGGAAGATAAAACTGACACATTGAGAAGGAAAAAGCCAAGATTATTACAGAAAAAATGGAGCTAGAGTCCTAATGGAGCTTTGGCTAACTCCTGAGTCTTTTATTTTTTAAACACTTTTATTTATTTATTTATTTGACAGATCACAAGTAGGCAGAGAGGCAGGCAGAGAGAGGGGAGAGGGAGAAGCAGGCTCCCTGCTGAGAAGAGAGCCCAATGCGGGGCTCAATCCCAGGACGCTGGGAGGCAGAGTCTTTAACCCACTGAGCCATTCAGGTGCCCCCTCCTGTGTCTTTTAAATTGTGTGTGGCCACATGACTAATTTGCCTAAGGTAGTCTCAGTTTATACCAGTTCTCCTGGCGTGATTGGTAATTGTGCCCACTTTCTTTCTCGAAAGGGTACCGATTTAGACAAATCACTTATATGGTCAAATTCCCTATAACTGGATTTTCAATTACCTATCAATTCAATTCTTAGTTAACCTAGGCCAAATGTTTCTCAGGTTGCGTCCATTTAGACTGTTTTTGGCTGACTCCTGGTGTGCTCCCTCAAATTATTCAGTTGTTTAAAATACTGGGAGTCACAAAGGAACCACATGAGACATCTTGCTTTCCTCTCATTTTACTCTTTCTTCAGGTCCCAGGACTTCTCCATGAAGTCTTTTTAGACTTTCCTAAACAAAAATAATCATTCCCAATCCCAAACAGTTTCCCTCGTGCCTCTTTATCAACACTTATAAATTTCATATAGTGATCTGTTTTCATGTTTATCTTCCATAGTACCCTGCAAACTTCTGGGGGGGAAAATGATTATATCAACTTTAACTTTATATCCAAAGCATGAGAACAAAGTTCTCCTGCAGCATAGTGGGGTTTTTTTTTTTTTTGAAATTTGTTGAGGAGTAAAGGAAAAGGAATAACTGAATAGGAAAGCCATTTATTTACCTTGTTATCTGAACAGTCTTGTTTCTATAATTCTGCTCAGTATTTTCCATTGTACAGTGACTGGCTCTTAATGATGTCTCCCAAACCCAAATGATTACAAAATAATTACAATGGGCTATTGAGTTTAGGGATCAGCTTAGTATAAAAAAGGCCCCAATAGTTGTTTCTATTTCCTGGAATTGAACAATGGACTGTTTCATGCTTCTTCACACTTGAGATAACACTTCAAATTTATGCTCACAATAAAATAAAGGTTTAAAAATAATCTCATAGGATTTTTGAACCACAAAATTGCTAGGCTTGGATGGAGGGCTCATCTTCACACATTCATTCTTAGTTTGGTGCTATGCAAATGTTGGAATTTTTTTTTTTAAGATTTATTTATTTATTTATTTATTTATTTGGGGGAGCAGGCGGGGGGGGTGGAGGGTAGAGCACAAGCAGGGGGGCGAGGCACAGGAAGAGGGAGAATCAAGTTCCCCACTGAGTAGGGAGCCTGAAGTGGCACTCCATCCTAGGACCATGGGAACATGACCTGGGCCAAAGGCAGATGCTTAACTGACTGAGCCACCCAGGTCTCCCATTGTAATCTTTTTTTTTTTTTTTTTTTTAAACCAAGTCTGAGCTTTAAAAAAAAAAAAAAAGTATATATATATTGTCATTTAAACCCGACTCTGGCAGCTTTGCCTTCTATTAATCCTGATAGCCTGATGCATTTTATTCGGAGTATTTTAAGGTATTATTACACCAACTAATGTGAACACTTATTTAATATCACTGTTTCCTACATGTCAGAAAACCCCCTGTATATCTAAATACCTTCTTAATCTTACTCTTTGCTTGGTATAATATATATTTCAAGGCCTGAAATAAAAGGAATTTATTCATGGAATAAAAGTATCTTTGTTTGTTCTTTACTATTCAATTATATTGTTCCTATTCCATACAATTATCATTGAGTTGCACTTGTTTCTGATTGACTAAAACAGTTATGTTGGCAAGAAAATGATAGTTATAGGATATTCTTACTTGTGTAAAATGCAAGACTTAGGGAATGTTACATGCTTCTATTACAGATAGACTGATTTGCTAAAAAAAATCCTTATAATTTTATTTTTTATAGGTAAAAACAGTAGAGGGAGAAGTGGAGGAAACAAGTGATCTAGATGAAATTAGAATGAATGAACTCTACTAAGGGATAGTAAAACTTTCATAGAATTTACATGTGGTTGAAAATGTTCTGAATATTTAAAATATGTTAACTTTACGCCTCATAACATATAGCTAGTAAATGGTAGAACTGGGATTCAAACCCAGTCATTTTGACCTTCACAGTGGATGTGTTTAAATCATAGCCTACACTAAATTCTAAAACAAAGCATTTTTTTTTTTTAAGATTTTAAAATTTATTTGACAAAGCAAGAAAGAGACCACAGGTAGGCAGAGAGAGAAGGAGAAGCAGGCTCCCTGCTGAGCAGAGAGCCCGATGTGGGGCTCGATGTGGGGCTCCATCCCAGGACACTGGGATCATGACCAGAGCTGAAGGCAGACGCCTAATGACTGAGCCACCAGGCACCCAAGACTATTCTTTTTATTTTTTAAAATTTATTTATTTTTTTTAATTAATTTATTTATTTGACAGATAGAGAATACAAGTAGGCAGAGCAGTAGGCAGAGGGAGAAGCAGACTCCCCGCTGAGCAGGGAGTCCCATGTGGGGCTTGATCCCAGGACCCTGGGATCATGACCCAAGCCGAAGGCAGTCGCTTAACAGACTGAGCCACCCAGGCGCCCCAAGACTATTCTTTTTTATTCTTCTACTTGTTGTACTCTCTTAGATGAATTGTTCTGAAATGATGGCATATTTTATGAAATTCCTCTTAACTGAAACAAAAAATGTAAAAAGAAAAGAGCAAGGTGTTTAAATGGCCAGTGTATCAGCAGAAGTATATGATCTATTCTTAATATATTTTTCTATATCTCTGATGGTGAAAATGACCCTTACAGAACATTGGTTTCCAAACTAAATAATGCTAAACAAAAATCTCCTTTGCAACCTGAACTGAGGATTGATCATCTACTATATATTGTTTAAAATAACTTAATATTTTCTTGCTTATACTATTGGTTTTGAAGTCTGATAGAGGTTGGTCCAAACTCTACCTCCCTCACTTACCAGGTGTTTGTTATGTTCTTGTGTTCAGAAAACATTGGCGTCTCATCCTCAGTTCAATAAATATTAGTGTCTCTTTCAATAAACTACCAAGTTTGTTTACACACACATACACACAGACACACACACACACGCAGCTTAGGTGAAGTTTTTAACAGTATAAACTTTAATAAATTGAATTGAGTCTATCTAAAAAGAAAGCAATTTTAGGGATACCTGGCTGGCTTAGCCAATGGAGCATGTGATTCTTGATCTCAGGGTCATGGGCGCAAGCCCCAAGTTGGGGTTGGAGATTACTTTAAAAACAAAAATAGCCTGGGGCGCCTGGGTAGCTCAGTCAGTTAAGCAGCTGCCTTTGGCTCAGGTCATGGTTGCAGGGTCCTGGGATCAGAGCCCCACATCCGGCTCCCTGCTCGGTGGAGAGCCTGCTTCTCCCTCTCCCTCTGCTTGCTGCTCTGCCTACTTGTGTTCTCTCTCTGTCAGATAAATAAATAAAATCTTTAAACAAACAAACAAACCGAAAGTAGCCTAAAGAAAGTAAATCAATCAAAATTCTTTAAAAGTTAAACCAAATTTAAAGCAATTTTTAAAACATTATGAAAAAGAAATTTGTTGACATTTATATGAGACATATTTGCAAATATCTTAAATTTAGCCTCCTTTAAGAATAAACATTAACTCTGCAACCTAGCACACTAGCACACTATGGATTAAAATAAAATGAGATACAAAATTTGAAAAGAAAAATGAGTATGAGGCAAATCTTTTTAATTAGCCGTTTGGATAGAAGTTAGCAAAACACCAGTGAATGAAATGAACTCTAGTGCCCTCTGGGCACTCCCCTAGACCACACCCATACGAACAAACACACTCAACCTGCAGATTGGCAGGATCAGGCTCGGAACTGAGAGTTTGCCCAGAACCTTTGTGCGTTTGAAGGCTATACACAGTATAGTATCTCAGGATTTGTTGCTACCCATTTCATGGGTAACAAAACCAGCGTAAGGTTAGCACCTGAGCCAATAAGTAGATAAGGCATTTTTCTAACTAATTGCAAACATGCTAAGGGGTGAAAAGGGAACAAGAATTAAATTGTTTCTTTTGTTACTAACACCACAAATTTCAAACCAATTGATTCTAACTTTCTTTTTGAAACTTCAGATTTACTCAACTTCTGGAAGATAACCTTTTTTTGTTTCAATTAATCTTATTTAAAAAATTTTTTTTTAACAAGGCTGAAAATTTACAGTATATCTGTCTTTTTATAATAACACATTAACCATATGGCCCTAGATATTTTAGTTTATAAAACCTTAACAAGAAAAGTTAAGGGAAACAAATTGTGATTTTAAAAATGTGACTATGGAAGATTCTTTGTAATAATGACAAAGATGGAAAATATGTCCAATGCTGACATAAAAATCATGCTGTTGACTGTCAAGGAGAGCATGGGCGTTGGAATAGGTCTTCAGGTTGTGATTAGGCAAATTAATGGGTAGTTACTCTCACTCTGTGATCTAATTGTATAATATGAAGGAGGGGTTACCGTAGTTAATGTATACATGTGTATTTTTTCAACAAAGAATATATTTTTTTAAGATTTTATTCATTTATTTGAGAGAGAGAGAGAGAGAGAGAGGAGAGAAGTCAACGGGAGAAGCAGACTCCCTGCCGAGCAGGGAGCCTGATGTGGGACTCTATCCCAGGACTCCAGGATCATGACCTGAGCTGAAGGCAATTGCTTAACCAACTGAGCCACCCAGGTACCCCAAAATATTTTTAAAGTATTGGCAAACATGGGAAAAAGGTGAGCAATTTTTCCAGTGACTTGTCTCAATGTAGATTTTTTACTCATTCATTCAACAATTTTTTTTAAGATTTTTATTTATTTATTTGACAGACAGATCACAAGTAGGCAGAGAGGCAGGCAGAGAGAGAGGAGGAAGCAGGCCTCCCGCTGAGCAGAGAGCCGGATGTGGGGCTTGATCCCAGGACCCTGGGATCATGACCCGAGCCCAAGGCAGAGGCTTTAACCCACTGAGGCACATAGGCACCCCTCATTCAACAAATTTTTGAGGGACTAGAAGGTGCAAAGCCCTAGTGTTTGATGACAAACTAGCTTACAACATTTTCAATATATTTTTGACTTTTTAGAAGATAGACTTTATTTTCTGGAGTTTTAGGGTTACAACAAAATTGAACAGAAATTACAGACAGTTCTCATATACCCCCTGCCCAAACACATGCACCATCTCCGCCACTATCTACAACTCCACCAGAATGGTGCATTTGTTACAGCTGATGAACCTCCACTGACACATCATTATCACCCAAAGTCCCCAGTTTATATTAGAATTCACTCCTGGTGTTGTAAATTCTGTGGGTTTTGACAAATGTATAATGCGTGTATCTACCATTACAGTATTGTACAGCATAGTTTCACTGCTTTAAAAATCTTCTGTGATCTGCCTCTTTATCCCTAGCCTCCTCCCTGGACAACCACTGATCTTTTTACTGTCTTCATAGTTTTGCTTTTCCCAAAATGTCATATAATCAGAAAGGTTCTTTCACTTAGTCATAAACAGTTAAGCTTTCTTCATGTCTTTCATGGCTTGATAGCTCATTTCTTCTTGGTGCTGCGTGATATTCCATTGGACATACCACAGCTTATCCATTCATCTACCAAAGGATATGGCTCCTGCCGCATTTTGTCCGTTATGACTAAAGCTGTTATAAACATTTGTGTGCAGGTTTTTGTGTGGTTATGTTTTCGACTCATTTGTGTAAACACAAAGGATGTGATTGCTGGATCATAGGGTAAGAGTATGTTTAGTTTTGTAAGTAACTGCCAAACTATCTTCCAAAGTGACTGTGCCACTCATAATTTGAAAAAGAGAGAGAGAGAGAGAGAGAGAGAGAAATTTCTACTTGGTTTTTATCAACTCCTTTGTAAAACAGGAAAACGGCCATTTTTCACCATAAAATCAATAATGCTCATTATAGGAGATCAACAACATAAAAAGACAGGTAAAAAATATTAACACATTTCATTCTTCAAAGACAAATACTTATAATCGTCTGGTGTAATTTCTTTGTCTTTTTTTTCTGTGCATAGCCTTTCAGTGCCACATTTCACACTTGATTTATCTAGAGTCTCACCAAAGATGGTGTTTTTCTTAGATACAACTCAAACCAGGAATCCTGATTGTTGAAAATGTAACTTAAAAAAAAATGTAACACCAACTTTTCAACACAGGCTGACAGGATAAAATGTAACTCAGTGTCAACTTGCCAAAGATAAACTGTTTTGTTTCTCTGGAGTAATTTGTATACCTGTGTTCTCCCAGCCTCCTGCGCTATCTCTTCTGGGACATGGAGCTAGAACCAATACAATTTCATTTCAGTTTCAGTTTCTAATCCGCTAAATATTTTGGTTTGGGTTTGGTTCAAGCCAAAAATGTGTTCTAACTACTTGGTATTGAGCGAGCTATTTTGAATTCTTTTCTTGTTAAGGTTTTATAAACTAAAATATCTAGGGCCATTAAATGACAGATTTGAATTTTGTCTCTGAAAATATTGCTCCTCAAAGTACGTGAATTCTAATTCTAATTCTAAACCAGGCTAATGCTACTGGTTTGTCCCTGGAGAGAATCAGAAGCCCTGACCTTGGTGAATTAGTTTACTAAAAGAGAGGAGGGCTCTTCAGACGACCAAAAAAAAAAAGTTAACTGCCAAAAAGTAAGACCATTGGACAGGGACTTTGTTAGATTCCTATGCTGCTGAGCTATGTGGAAGAAATGTACACCTTTACAGTATCTGTGGACTGTTAGGATTACATATTCATGCATATTAATTTTAGAATACATAATACTAATATTCTATAGATACTATAGAATGATTTGAACAAGACAGTTTAACTAGGCCTAAGTACAATATAACTGATCTTTAATCTACTGATTATACTCAAGCATATCAGTTGTGTTAAGTCATACGAATATGTGCTTCTTTCGCCTTTCTTGGCCTCATTTTCCATGTTATTCATACTGTATAAAATCTTTTGTTATAAGTTTCCAAAAGAAACATTTTGGAGAAAAGCAGAATATAACACAATGCTTTAATTGACCAAATTGATACAGTTCACTGAATCTAAGGGAGCATTCATTGTAAGACGCATTGTTATTTACATATGATCAAGAAAAAAACATCCACCAGTTAGTGTTACTATGAGATACACTTCCTTTTCAGAAATGTTAAAATAGGGGCACCTGGGTGGCTCAGTGGGTTAACCCTCTGCCTCAGACTCAGGTCATGGTCTCAGGGTCCTGGGATTGAGCCCCGCATCAGGTTCTCTGCTGAGTGGGGAGCCTGCCTTCCCCCCCTCTCTCAACCTGCCTGTCTACTTGTGATCTCTGTCAAATAAATAAAATCTTAAAAAAAAAAAGAAAAAAAAATGTTAAAATGTGTTAAATTGGGTTTTCTCTTTCTTTTTTCAAAAATTATTTATTTCTTTGAGAGAGAGTGAATGAGCGTGGGGGATGGGGTAATGGACAGAGGGAGAAGCCCAATGCTGGGCTTGATCCCAGGACCCTGAGATCATGACCTGAGCCAAAGGCAGACTCTTAACCAACTGAGCCACCCAGGTGCCCCTAAAGTGGTGTTTTTTGCCCCCCCCTTTTTTTTTTAAAGAAGGGAGAGGGGAGGAAGGGGAGAGAATTTTTAGGAGGTGGTACTCAATCTCACAACCCTGAGATCATGACCTGAGCTGAAACCAAAAGTAGGACATAACCAATTGAGCCATTCAGGTGCCCTATGCTAAAGTATTTTTTAAAGTGAGCCCTAGGGATACATGGGTTGCCCAATGGTTAAGCTTCAGATTCAGATTAAGCTTCAGATTTTAGGGTTGTGGGATCAAGGCCCTGCATAGGGGGTAGGAGTCTGCACTCATTGTGGGGTGTGCTTGAGATTCTCTCTTCCCCTTCTATCCCTCCCCCTACACGGGCGCTCGCGCGCACTCTCTCATAAATAAATAAATAAATAGATAGATAACATCTTTTTCTTTTTAAAGTGAATCTTAGAATTAATGAACTACAATGCTGGTGTTTTGAAAATTTCCATTTGTAGTTAATTTGCTGGTAGTATTCTATCCCGCTACAACTTTAGTTCATTAACCAGTAACTCTGAACAACAGAAGTTTCATTTGTAAACATTTGTTCTTTCTTACTGACTTTATCCCAGTAAAACAGAGTCTAGTGAATGCAGTACTGTTTCTCAGTACAGACATTAATTTAAACTCTTCTCTGATTCTAGCTTACTGTTCAACTGTAAATTAAGGTAGTTCATTTAATCAATATCAAACATAATAAATAGCAAGGATAAAGTAACCAACTTCTTTTCAAAATTGAATTCAATTCTGAAATCTCTCAAGGGAGGTCATGGATTATTTAAAGGAAATCACTTGAAATAATAAACACCGTCTAAACATAAAACAATCAAGAAACAATATAAACTCATCCAGGCTAAAGAAACAAACAGAAACATTTAATACGAGATTAAAACATCTCCCTGAACTGATTTAAAATTAAGATAAAGGCTAAATTAACTTACTATCCAAAGCGCCACCGCTTCTTTACATTTTAGAGCAGAGCTGTCCACATGCGTAATTTAAAATTTTCTGGTAACTAGCCACATTTAAGAAGTAAAACAACAAAAGCTGAAATTAGTACTTTTTAATTTAACCCAATGTATCAAAAATATTGTTTCGACATGTCATCAAAACAAAATTTATTCAGGAGGTGGTCTTTGACATCCTGTGTACGGTTTAGACGCACAGGGCGCCTCAATACCTACCGGCCACACTTTCAGGGCTCAATCGCCCCGTAGAACAACCGTATAGGACAGTAGCCTTAGGGGACTTTGATACTGATTCCTGATATTCCGAGTTGAGAATTTCTCTTACACCACACACTGTCTCCATGGTGCTTACAGATCTGTGAGGAGTAAGATTATTTTGCTCTCGGGTCGGTTGCGATCCACGACAACACAGCATGAAAAGCAGTGAGGGAGGAAGGCAATGGGACAGCCAAGCGCCCAGGAGCGTGGCTTGGAGGAGGGCCGAAGCCTCTCCGAGCAGTGCGGGCCGGAGAAGCGGCAGACACAGCTTTGGAAGCTGGATTTCGAGACAACTGGGGCGGCCGCCTAGAACTCCGTGTCTTTCTGCGGGGCGCCCGGAAACACTGGAGCCCGTCAGAGGGCAAGCGGCCTTCGGGCCGGACACAGGGTCACGTGCCGCCACCGCCGAGGGAGGCCGGCGCGCGCCGCAGTGCTGGCCGCCCCGGGGCGCCGCCGCCCGACGCCGAGGGTGAGGCGCGGCCGGAGACTGGAGCCCGCGGGGAAAGCAGGCTCGCGTCCGGCAGAAGCCTCCCGGGGGCGCGCTCCCGACAGGGACGGTGACGCAGCGGGCGCGCGGGCGGCCGGGGTGGGCGGGGAGCCGCGGCGCGCACCGCCCCTTAGAGGGACGGGCGCCGCCGTTCCGGTGGGCGGAGGCGGGGCGGGGCGCGCCGGGGAGTCGGAGCGCTGGCCGCCGGTTTCGATTAGTGCGCGGAGCTGCGGCGGCGGAGCAGGGTGCGGAGTTGTGCGGCCCGGGGCCGGACGGCGAGGCGGCGGGGCGTTGGCATCGGGGGCGCAGGCGCGCAGGGTTCGGCCGGCGACCGCGAGGGTGTGGAGAGGCGAGCCTGAGCGCGGGCCGCGGCCGCTCTGACCACGGAGCCCGGCCACCGCAGCGCCCGCAGCCGCGAGCGCGCCCAGGACCGAGCGCGAACGAGTGCGCGCGGGCGGGGCGCGCAGGCCCTGCCCGCCCCTTCCGTCCCCACCCCCCTCCGCCCCTTCCTTTCCCCACCTTCCTCTCCCCTCCTGCGCCCCCGCGCCGGGCGCCCACCCTGTCTTCCTAGGGGAGCGCGGTCCGCGGCGGCGGCCGGAGCGGGCCGGGCCGGGCCGGGGGATGGCGCTGCTGGACCTGGCCTTGGAGGGAATGGCCGTCTTCGGGTTCATCCTCTTCTTGGTGCTGTGGCTGATGCATTTCATGGCCATCATCTACACGTGAGTGAGGGGCTGCTGGAGGAGCCGTTGGCCCGGGGGCCGGGGCCAGGGCCACGGGTGAGAGGGTGGGAAGATGGGAAGCATTGCGCTTTGGAGAGGATTGGATTCGGGTGGGGGTGGAGAAAGCTAATGCTCATACGGTTCCCCCCATTCCCTTTCCCCTTAGACCAGCTGGGGCGGGGGTCCTTGAGGGGGAAAAGTGATGAGTGAGGGCAACGTTTTGCTGGGCTGCGGGAGACTGCACGGCCAGGGGGGAAGGAGACTGTGCTCTTTCTACGTGTCGGGCGGAAGGTTGCTTGCTTGGTTTCATTGTGTTGGGAATTCGTTTGATTTTTCATCTGGGCCAAAATGTATAGTATGTTGTTGCTGTTGCTGTTTTTTCGATCTGGACGACATTTCTATTATGATGATGATCGTTCCCACTCTACTGGGAGCTGCACACAGCTACCCGGAGACCTCCCTGTGGATTTTCTTCTTCCTGGAAGAGCGCTGTGCTTTTAGATAAGGTGTGGAGCACCTGTCCAGCTTAAAAATGTCCACCAAACCTCCGGGCTGATGTTACAGCCTTGAGTAGTCAGGTCAGCTTGTACATTTCATTGTGGTTTTCTTTCCTTTCGTCCAATTCCTTATTTATAGTGTTGTTTAGATTTGTCCCCTCCTCACTCACACCCCTTTTTCGTAATTCAACAAATAACTCCTTGAGGCCTACTAGATGCCATTCACTGGGGACACAGTGGTGAGGAGGAGAGAATTCTTGGCCTCATAGAGCTTACATTCTAGAAGGGAGAGACAGATAATAAAAATTCGAAGAAGGTTATTTCATATCGTGAAAAAGTCTGTGAATAATATAAAACAGGGTGGTGGGATGAGTAATGACAGAGGGTATGTAGCTGGTTTGACATTTCAGTTTTTTAAATGTTTTTAAAATAAAATCTGTTTTTCTGAAGAAATGGAAGAATCGCATAGAGCACTTTTTTGATGTGGACTCACTGGCATTTTAGCCTGAAAAAGAAAAAAAAAAATGACTATACGTAGTAATCTTTATCACCAACTAGAAGAGGGTATGTGTTAATAGAGGAGATGGAAGGACGTTTAAGAAATTTGTTGCTTTACCCCCCTTTCTTACTACAGAAAAAATATGCTTTTTCTTTTGGAAATTCTGCATTTTGTTAGTATGGAGTGGCATTTCCTGGTATTAGAGAAACATGCTACATTGTAGAAGACATACCAATTTGGATATTGCTGATACTAGTTTTTATAGTTTGTGAGCTGTTGTCGCTGGACACTTTGTGGAGTTCTTTTTTAATGTATGAGTTCTTAAAAATCAATTTTGTTACTTTTTTCCAATCATAAAAATTTTTAAAAAATGCTTAATATGTAAAGAATTTAGACAATACAGAGGGGAATAAAGAAGAAAGTTAAACACACACATCAAAACTCCATTACCTTGTTAATCTTTTGTGACTGCTCTTCCGTGTGTGTGTGTGTGTGTGTGTGTGTGTGTGTATGTGTGTGCGCGCGCACACCTGTAGAGAGAGTGAGAGGGGAGGGGGAGAGAGGAAAGAGGAGTCGACATGATTATTGTTCTGTAGCTTGCTTTTTAAAATTAATCTATTTAGGAAATGCTTTTTGGGAAGCTCTTTTGTACAAGGCACTATTCTAGGTACTTGAAGTAAGGTTGCAGAACAAGACATCCAGGGTTTGCCCAACCTGTTCACATGGAGTTTCCATGTAAAGTGTTATGACCATTTTTTTCCATGTCAATAAATGTATGATCTCTGCATCATTTTAAATAGATGGTGACATTTTTGTTTACGAGGTACTAATATGTATTTGTTGTTATTAGTTGACATTTAGGTTGTCAATTCATAGAGATTACAAACAACACTGGGGTAGATTCATTTGTGTATATTTTGAGAGAGGATGTCCTTAGGTTATATCCCTGAAAGAGGAATTACTGGGCCAGCCTGTGCATTTTAAACTTTGATACATACTGCCCTGTAGAAAATTGTATCTGTTCATAGTCCTGGTAACAATGTATGATGGTACCCATTTCCCCTTACTAAAATATCAGGCTCTTCGCTGTTTCCTGTCTTTTATTTTCATTCCTTTAATTACTGGTTCCATTGAATGTTTTTCATATATTGACATGCTAGTTACGTTTAGTTGTAAATTATATACTCATAATCCTTTGTGCTGCAATCCATTGCCCCATTAGTCTTGATATGAAGATTGTTTTTCTGTGATAGGTTGAAGGTTTTTTCCCCTAGCTTTTTTTTTTTTTTTTTGGTCTTTCAACTATGTTCATATATTTAACATGGAGAAAAATATGTGTGCCTGTGTTTTGGGTTTGCAGGGCTTTTAAAAAAATGTTTCTGATTTGTGTAATTTTATATGTATTTCTCCAATTATTATATAGTTAACATGTTTTTCTTTAGTAATTTAAATTTTCTTTGTTTTGTATTGTTTTTACATTTTATCATGTGATGTACTCATTTTACTTCATGGTATGATGAGAGCCAGACCCTTAATTTTAGGTTCACCTAAATATTTAGCACTTGTCCTCGAATTACTTAGTGGATTATTATTTGATTGTTCCATGGTTTTGAAATACTGTTTTTATTATAGACTAAATTCTTCTGTATACTTACATATATGTCTCAAGGCTCCCAGTGCTGTTTCATTGATCTGTTCCTGTACTAGTATCCACTGTTTTAATTAACGAAATTTATAACCTTACTACTGGTGAGGCAAACCTCCCATTCTTTTCCAAACTTTATTGGCTTTTACACATTTTTACATTTTTACTTACACATTTTTACTTAAAGGTGTAGTTTTAAATTTTTTTCAAGACCCTAAGTAATTTTTTTTTTTAAAGATTTTATTTATCAGAGGGGGGGGGGAGAGTGAGCACAGGCAGACAGAATGGCAGGCAGAGGCAGAGGGAGAAGCAGGCTCCCTGCTGAGCAAGGAGCCCGATGTGGGACTCGATCCCAGGACGCTGGGATCATGACCTGAGCTGAAGGCAGCTGCTTAACCAACTGAGCCACCCAGGCGTCCCAGTAATTTTGTTTTTTAAGTGCAATTTTTGAATCGGAATTGTTAAATTTACAGCTCAATTTGGGAAAATTGGACTTCCTTCAACATAGGACTATGGTATATCCCTTCCTCAATTATATATACATAATGATAAAGTCATACTTATTTAATTAAAATGAACGCTAGCGATGTAGCGTGATATTCCAAGTAACCTGTGCTGTTAGACTGAGACAACTCCATAGTTGTTTTATTTATTTTGTGCCTAGTGATGCACAGCAGAGTTTTATTTAAATATTTTTTTGTTTGAGAATAGTGCAAATACCTAGGTTAGTTAAAATACTACAGAGAGGGGCGCCTGGGTGGCTCAGTGGGTTAAGCCGCTGCCTTCGGCTCAGGTCATGATCTCAGGGTCCTGGGATCGAGTCCCGCGTCGGGCTCTCTGCTCAGCAGGGAGCCTGCTTCCTCCTCTCTCTCTCTCTCTGCCTGCCTCTCTGCCTACTTGTGATCTCTCTCTGTCAAATAAATAAATGGAATCTTTAAAAAAAAAAAAATACTACAGAGAGGCTTTATATTTATTTTCCAATACCTCATGTAGTTACCTTTGTGACCGATAGTAACAGGATCCTGAAAATAGAGGAAGAAAATGCAATTAGTTTATAAGAGATTATGATGAACAGCTAATTAAAGGAATCTTGTGAACACCTTTCTGAAATGGGTAATTCAACATAGAGCAAATAGTCAGCAGCTTAATTTATGTATAAATTAAATCCTGATCTCTCTCCCACCCCCCACCATTTTTGGATAAGTTCCTTTCTTTTGGTACCACCTTCAAAATTACTTAGGTGTTTGGTCTGATTACTTTCTTAATGAAATAAAAATACATCCCAGTTTAATGAGTTATTTTTGGCAGAGGAGTATGGTTTGTGGCCCACCCCGCAAAATGTCTTTAGTGAAATTGCAAACTAGTTAGCTTAACATTTTGATGAGGAAAGCTAAAGAACACTGGCGACAATATTTTGGTTAAAACAGTGTGCTGACATTCTGTATTTTATTGAAAAATAAATTTTCTAAACACATGTTCCTTGTCTCTCAAACCTTTTTTGAAATAAGGTAAAGTGTACATAAAATAAGCAAATATTGAAACTCTCCTACTTTGCACTTGTAACTGGTGGAGATAGAATCTATTTCAAAAACTTATATTGCACCATTATCTGGTTGTCACGTTAAAGAGATGAATCACGGACCCCTAACTGTTAAAAGCTATTAAGTCATGGAAATATTATAGTAGATGGCTAAGGAAAGCTAAAAACTTTAAAAAATGAATTGATTAATAAAGTTAAATACAGTGTTTAATGGTATCTAGTTAATTTAGATTCAATGTTCTATTGAATTGTGTCCCCTTAGAAAGAGACTTAGCTAAGTATTGGCCTGTGTTAAAAAATGGAGTTCAGGGGCACCTGGCTGGCTCAGTTGGTAGAGCATGCAACTCTTGAGGTCAGAGTTGAGAATTTGAGCCCCATATTGAGTGTACAGATTACTAAAAAAAAAGAAACTTAAAAAAAAAAAAAAAAGGGAGCTCAATATGATTAATGCAATAAATAGTTCTTGCTCAAGTTACTCAGATTTTACAAATGTCTCACAATTCCTGTAAGCCTGCAGTTTAAAAAAATAAAAAATGAGGGGTGCCCCGGTGGCTCAGTTGGTTAAGCCTCTGCCTTTGGTTCAGGTTATGATCCTAGGACTTCTGGGAGCAAGCCTTGCTTGGGGCTCCTTCTCCACAGGAAGCCTGTTTCTCCCTCTCTGTCTGCCTGTCATTTTGCCTCCTTGTCCTCTCTGTCTTTGTTGTATAAGTAAAATCTTTTAAAAAATTTAAAAAATTGAGATAATTTATAAGCTAGAAAACTTTTCTTTTTTAAAAAAGATTTTATTTATTTGAGAAATGCGACCATGAGTGGCGGGGGGTAGGGCAGAGGGAGAGAAAGAAGCAAACTTCTTGCTGATCAGGGAGCCCGATGTGGGGTTCCATCCCATTACCCTGAAATCATGACCTGAGCCAAAATCAGGAGTGGGTTGCCCAGCCCACTGAGGCAGCCTTCCTTTCCCATTTTCATACTGAACTGATGCTTAGTCATTTTGTAATATATTCTAGATGACAGACTTTTGTGGGATTACTGCCTCTAGCATTCAAGATAATAGTGAGATTAGAGCCTAAAATTCCGGGCTCTTATTCCCAAGATTTTTTTTGTCCCCTAAAAATAACTAATGATTCTAACCTCAGGCAGAATTGGTTAAGTGATCTTTGAGTTTTTTTCCTTTTTGAGAGCTAGTGTGGTTTGATAGCTTGGGAGCAGCAGTGAAGCCCTACAGAAGTCTGGAACCAGTAATTTTCTTCTCTTTTTAGCCCTTGGGAGCCATATTGCTTCATGATAAGAGTATCTGAGCGAGGCACCTTGCCTTTTTCCCTCCATCTCCCTATTTTTTCTTTTCTCCCTCTCTTTCCATTTCTCCTCCTCATTGGATTATAGTATTTTGTCCTCTGTTTGTAAAGTTCTAATGTTCAGTGCTAGGTTTTATCTTTTTAAGTGACAGGAGGTGCCAGGCTAGTGTGGAAATACTTCTTGTATCTGTAAATATTAACTGCCCTCTAGTAGAGCAGAGGTCTTTCCCTGGAGTTTCCTTTCAAGTTCATACTACCTTTTCAAACCTTCTTAGCACAGCAGCTTTTATATTTGCTGCCTAGCTTTTTAGTGGAATTTAAATACTTATTGTATCAGATGTCTGTGAACATCCTATCAGAAACGAATTGTTTTTAATGTAAATTTTAGCATTTCAAATGTTATTTTTAGATAGCTTGATCTTTGCCTTAAATTCAGTAATGCATTGGTGTTCTAAGTTGTAGTGGAACCTGAGTTGAGAGTTTCTTTTCTAGGTTCAGTTCTGAGGATGCTCTTGGACTTTGGTCACGTGTTGCTCTGTCAGGGTCATTGCTGCCAGGACAACTTCCGGGAGAATGAATGAAGCGATAGAGCCCCCCCCCCTTTTAAAATTATTTTATAAACATATAATGTATTATTAGCCCCAGGGGTACAGGTCTGTGAATCACCAGGTTTACACACTTCACATCACACACCCTCCCCAATGTCCTTTACCCGCCCCCCCCACCCCGCGGTCCACCCTCAGTTTGATTTGTGACATTAAGAGCCTTTTACGGTTTGTCTCCTTCCCGATCCCATCTTGTTTCATTTTTTCTTTTCCTACCCCTCAAACCCCCCACGTTGCATCTCCACTTCCTCATATCAGGGAGATCATATGATAGTTGTCTTTCTACAATTGACTTACTTCGCTAAGCATAATATCCTCTAGGTCCATCCACGTTGGCGCTAGAACCCCTTTAACCTGAGCCTGGGAAGATACCGAATTTAGACGATAGTGTGATTGCTTTAAAAAGCAAAATGACAGTTGTAATTCAGTGATTAATATTCTGTGATGGTTTATTAACTCCATCATCCCACCCTTTTCCTACATCAGGAGGGCAGTACCCTTTATCTCTACTCTAGATAAGTGAAACTGTCTCTGTTCACTGGTATCTTTACCCACAGCCATGCTCGGTTTCTACTTTATTTTTCTTAAGCCTTATCCTCCTGGAGCACTGATACTAGACCATGTGCTTAAAATTTTACCATGGTTCCCCCACTGCCTTCAGGTTAACATTCAGGCTCCTTAACAAGAGACGTGCATAGTTCTTTGAGAACTGAGCCCTTGTACCTAGGTCTTCAGCTATGTGTGTGTGTGTGTGTATTTTTTTTTTTTTTTTAAGATTTTATTTATTTATTTGACAGAGAGAGATCACAAGTAGGCAGAGAGGCTGGCAGGGAGAGGGGGAAGCAGGCTTCCTGCTGAGCTGAGAGCCCAGTGCTGGGCTCCATCCCAGGATCCTGAGATCATGACCTGAGCCAAAGGCAGAGGCTTAACCCACTGAGCCACACAGGTGCCCCAATTCTTCAGCAATATTGAATTACTGAAATTACTGAATTACTGAAATTACTGTAGATGCTGTGTGTTTTCTTTAGAATTCTTTTTCCATCCTTTCCTCCCCCGCCCCTTTTTTGGTTTAACTTCTCATTCAAGTTTGTTTACACTTTAGCTTTTATTTTTTTTTTTTTAATTTAAAATTTTTTTTTTTTTTTTTTTTTTTTTTTTTTTTTTACAGAGATCACAGGCAGGCAGAAAGAGAGAGAGAGAGAGAGAGGGAGGAGGAAACAGGCTCCCTGCTGAGCAGAGAGCCTGATTCGGGGCTCCATCCCTGGGACCCTGGGATCATGACCTGAGCCGAAGGCAGAGGCTTTAACCCACTGAGTCACCCAAGCGCCCTTAGGCTTTAGCTTTTTACTGTGTTAAGTGGCTCTTCCCCCTTCTCCTCCACTTTTTCTTCTTCTTTTTTGAGATTTTATTTATCAGAGACTGATAGGGAAAGTGAGGGCAAGCAGGGTGAGCAGCAGGCAGAGGGAGAGGGAGAAGCAGACTCCCTGCTGAGCAGGGCGCCTGATGTGGGACTCCGTCCCAGGACCCCCGGATCATGACTGGAGCCAAAGGCAGATACTCAACCGACTGAGCCACTCAGGTGTCCCAGGCACCTCTTCTTATATTTTAGTGCTTTGAATTTATGCATCTAAATTGTAAATGTGTGCTCAGTTGTCTCTTTTTCCCAATTAGATTGTAAGCTCTTGAGGGTAGGGGCAGCGTCTTATTTACTGTTCTATGTCCAGTGTGTATTAGGCACTCAGTTACTGCTGGTTGAATGAATGAACTCTGAATTTTTTCCAGTAGTAATGATGGATTTTTCAGTGTCATTAGTTTAGTGTCATTTGGTCCTTGTGATCTGAGGTAGGTGGTCGGATTTGGGGATATTTTTAGCAGTGATGGGCTTCAGTGAAATTTATTGGACCAAATGGAATCTTTATTTCACTATTTCTAATGAATAGCAAGTTAAAATAGGAAATAGGGTTCTGTTAGTGTTTACTTAGAAATCTGAATCCCTCCCCCTCCCCAGGGTTTTCCTATGGGAATGCCTGTCTGGTGATAAATAATCTTTACGCTAAGATCTGACTTTGAGAGGGTGCAGAACCCAGTGCCCTACTCAGTTGGTGTGCAGATCATACGTGCCCCCGCTTTTCCTCCATCCACAGAATTTATTTTATATACAGAATAATTTAAACATCACATTTTGCTTTAGGGAATTTTGTAGAAGAGCATTGGGATAGTCCCATTAGTTTCCTTTTATTTGAAAAGAGTGTAAGCATATGGTATGTTTGAGGGTCTCCTATGTTTCTGAGCACTGTGTACAGGGACCATAGCTTCTGCTAGGCGCCTGGCTTGCTTAGTTACTATTAGCGAAGCTCTGTGCTCTTATCTATTTCCCCTACACTAGGGCCAGCTCTTTTGTCCCCAAAGAATTAGTGAGTTGGGGGGCACCTGGGTGGCTCAGTGGGTTAAAACCTCTGCCTTTGGCTAAGGTCATGATCCCAGGATCCTGGGATCAAACCCTGCATTGGGCTCTCTGGTGAACGGTAAGCCTGCTTCCCCACCTCTCTCTCTGCCTGCCTCTCTGCCTACTTGTGATCTCTGTCTTTAAAATAAATAAAATCTTAAAAAAAAAAAAAAGAATTAGTGAGTTGGAGTGTTTTGGGTAAAAATTAATAAAGATCTGTGACTTGTTTTCAATGGTAATAGAATCTTTTGTATTCTGTGTTATGTAAGTCTACGGTCCAGTGGAAATAGTTTGTGTTTTCCCATAACACTCACTCACTGTTGGTTGTGATGTGTTCCGTGGGGAAGCTTGTGTCTGCCGAGTTCAGGTTGTACCAGAAGGTGTGCTTTGTGTTGCTGAAGAATCCCATTTTGATGCAGTGCTGTTGTTGAAAAGATCGGTGCATTACAGAAGTAGCATGAGTCATGACACATACTCATCATAAACACACGGTAACAGCCTTGCAGGGCACAGTCACAAGTAACAACAACAGAAGCCTTTAATCATGGGAAATCGCAGGCAAGGACTCTGAAGTAGGGGACCTGCTGATACAGCAGTCAGCCTCATTTCACATATTCGCAAGCTTGGAGCAGAGAAGATTAATTCTGAGAATCAGATAAAGTGGTTCATGGGAGCCACCGAGCAGAACTGTTAAAAAAAGCACGGTCTGGGGCTGGTAAGCAAGGTGAACTTTGCTGTCAAGGAATCCACGTTTTCCTTGGAAGCCTTGCAGGAGGATCTTGGGCTGCCTTTCCCGGAGGTGTCTCTTTGCTGTAGATGCTGCTGCCCGCCCACGGAAAGGACACAGCCTGCCCGCCCTCCCGGGACTTTCCCTTCACACCAGGCGTGCCTCCTGAATGAAATTAGGAGAGGAGCCGGTAAAATAAATCATTTGAAGTGGTACGCCCTATCAAATCAAAAACTTGAGAGGAACAGGGAGAGGGAACTACAAGCTTAGGATGAAACAGTAAGCCATAGAAAGAGTAACAATTTTAGAGACTGAGCTCTTAGGAAATAAAAATCACCCAAGATAAAAGAAGGCCATTCCAGCAGCTCAGAAGTTGAAAACCCTAGTGCCAAGAGGCGATTAGATCTCATCAAGCTAAAGCTGCTATAAAATCCAGCAGAACCTCCAAATATTTGAATATTTCTTAACAGGCGCTTGGAGTTCTTTGAAGTGTTCCCTGAATAGATGTCCTTCTAGCTCACAGTGGAAAGCAGGGCCCTGAAGGCCTCTCTGTTTTTTGCGATTCATCCCTCATGACCTTTCGGACTTCACTTACTCTGAGGAAGCACCCCTGCTCCCGTCACCCTACTGGTAGGGACACCCCTGCAGGTGCCCGTGCCTGCTGTCAGCAAACCCCCCCCCCCATGGTGATGGGTCTTAATTACAGGAAAGTGAGTTTTGTGACAGAGTGACTACCTTCTGATTGAGACTTTAATTCAGAAATCATTTCTCGGGAGTGACATACAGAACTTTTCCTGTGCTTTCTGTCTCCCCAGCATTGCTCAGTCACATTTCAGGATCATTTTAGTCTTTAAAAATGAAACAAATCAAAAACATTGACTGGATGTAGAGGAGGTGCATTCCTTTTATATCCAGTGTATTCCTGAAAATTTGATCCAGTCAAATTTCTGAAAACCAAATGGACATAGGTGTTAGGGGAGATTCTGTTTCATAAAGAACTAAGATTATTATCAAAGTCCCAAATTCATGGTTCTGCTGGGCCCGAGGCCTGGGACATGCTACCATTGGATTGAGGGCTTTCCTGGTGTTAGGGGTGGTGTGGAGGGGCCTCCCCCTGACCTGGACTAGCAGGAGAAGGGTGCCTTGTAGCGTTTGCTCTGGGTACCGCCCTGGGCATGGTGATTTTATGGTCAACAAAACACTGTCATCTGGAATCCCTCAGAACGTCTCCGTCCTACGTCTCCGTCCTAGAAGGCAGTGTGCTCGGATTACATAGTAACTGGGAGTTACTCTGCTCGTTGTGTCTGGCCTTCTCTCCACTCTGTGGCAAGCTCTCCCTCTCGCAGAGCCAAGGGAAGGGTTCTTATAGCACTAGAATCCCACATTTTCAGTGAGGCTCTGAGGGTAGAGGAATTCAGAGAAGCCAGGACTGTGCAGCACCTCTGCCCAGTGGAGAACGTTTCCAGTGGTTTGAAAGGAGAGCTCAGGCCACTCTTCAGTGGCTCATTGGTGATATTTATGTTTCTCTCTGTTGTACTTCTTTTGTCTCTGTGCTTTTGGATCATATGTAGAACTTTAAATTGGTTCCTAAATACTGGGCACAATTTTAACTTATAATACAATTTTAGCCTAAATGCTGCATATAATTTAAACTTTGCGTTAAATCTGTCTTACGCCCTCTTTCTACTTGCTTTAACCATGATTTGGGACTTTTGATGATTCTCCTTAACCCCTCCACCCCCACCCAGAGAGCTTGGCTGGCTCAGTCATTAAGCGTCCAACTTGATTTCAGCTCATGAGGTCATGATCTCAGGGTCACAAGACGAGTGCTAGGCTCGAGTGCTACGCGGAGCCTGCTCGCCTGGGTGGCTCAGTGGGTTAAGCCTCTGCTTTCGGCTCAGGTCATGATCTCAGAGTCATGGGATCGAGCCCTGCATAGAGCTCTCTGCTCAGCAGGGAACTGCTTCCTCCTCTCTCTCTGCCTGCCTCTCTGCCTACTTGTGATCTCGCTGTCAAATAAATAAATAAATAAAATCTTAAAAAAAAAAAAAAAGTGTGTTTCTCTCCACCTGCCCTACACCCCTCAAGTGCTCATGCTCTCTCGCTTGCTCTCAAAGGAAAAAAAAAAAAAACCAACAGACACCAACATGGGGGCACCTGGCTGACTCAGTCCAAGGAGCCTGACAGTCTTGATCTTGGGGTTGTGAGTTTGATCCCCATGTTGGGTATAGAGTTGAATTAAAAACAAAATCTTTAAAAAATAAAAGTATATTTAAAAACCGCAACATAATGGCTTAATATTTAAATATCTATGAAAGAATCTTTAAATATATATATGAGTTTCCAGTTCTTCCATTCTGGTGTATAAGCCTCATCAATGTTTGACAATTCTAAATCTCTTACTAGAACTATGGTAACTCAGAGAAGTGAACTATGGTAACTCAGAGAAGTGAGAGATGTCCTTGAAATTAGCAGTTTTAAGAAAAGTTGGCAGTACTAGCTATCATTGAATGCTTACTGTGTGGCTCAGTCTCCTCTATTTCTCACTACTAATTGTCCACACTTAAAAAAAAAAAATGAGATAAAGAAGTATTTTACCAAGGATACTCAGTTACTTTGCTGTGAAACTGGCATAAAAATCCAGGTGATCCGCTCCAGCCGGGGCTCTGAAACCAGCGTGCTGCTCTGTATGGCCAGTGATAACCTAAAAATAACCCGGGAAGTAATCCACAAGGATAGAGTATCTACGCAGGACTTTGTCTTGAGGTTCTGATAACTGGCGACACCGAAAGTTCTGTGGAGGGACCCCCTACTCCTTTTCTGTAGCTTTTCCCATTCTTAGGCCACTTGAACTGCTTCACCGAGGCTTTGTTCTGTGCCGTCCCGGAAAGGCTGATCTTCCTTCACTTCCGGCCCTTCTTGCGTCCTTCTCTTGTCACAGTTACCTAGTCTTCCCAGGTCCATGGTCTCAGCTCGGCCTTCCCTTTGGAGTCCCCAGGGGAGGCCTTTAAAAAAAAAAAATACTGCTTACCTTAGCCCTAGACATTCTGATTTAACGGTCTGAGCAGCGGGCTTTTTTTTTTTTTTTTTTTTTTAAATAAAGCCTCAGGTGATTTTCTTGTGCAGTCAAGGCTGATAACAACTGCCCTAGACTGTCTGTCCACAGTTGTGGCCTCCACCTGTTATCTCTTGGTGTTGTCGGATTCTCCCTCTTGCCAGAACTCCAGAGTTCATCACTCCATCAGCTTGCCCCTCACCTTCCCTCCTGTCAGTCTGCCTTGTTATCCTGAGCCCATCTTACAATTTATAGCTTTTCAACTTTCAAAATCCCGCAGAGGGCAAGCACACAGCCCCATGGGTTAGTTCTGTGACACATTCATGGTCTCAGATCTCTGCCGAGCCTTCAGCGCTGTCTGGCAGTGCTTTCTTTCTTTAGCCCCTGTCACCCATTACTGGCAGAACCTCCTCGAACTCCTCACCCTTCTACCTCAGTCTTGTCAGATTTTCCTAACTCCTGCTCCACACCATGGGTCCCAGCGTGCCATGAATTATTTTAAATGCTCTCTCTTTACCTTTGGCTGGCTTGTTCCCCATACTCTGTGTGCTCAGGTATTAAAGAAGAAAATTATTTTTCCAAAATTAAACTGAAAAACCTTTCTCCATCTAGTTCCTTTGGCCAGAGTAACTTACTCAGATCAGATCTCAGGAGAAATTGTTACCACGTTGCACTTCTCATTCATTTGCTTCTCAGCCTGTTTTCATTGACCTGCCCCTGCCCACGGTGCTCCAAGGGCCCCAAGTCCACCCAGTGGGGAGAATTCCAGTTCTTGTCTTGACCTCTCAGCTGCATTCACTGTTGCTCTTCCTTGAACACTTTTTTTTTTTTTAAGATTTTATTTATTTATTTGACAGAGAGAGAGTGATCACAAGTAGACAGAGAGGCAGGCAGAGAGAAAGGGGAAAGCAGGCTCCCTGCTGAGCAGAGGACCCCTCCCCGCCCCAATGCAGGGCTCCATCCCAGGACCCTGAGATCATGACCTGCCAAAGGCAGAGGCTGAACCCACTGAGCCACCCAGGTGCCCCCCTCTTGAACACTTTCAAAAAGAGAAACAACTTAGCCAAATAAAGCCTTCTTTACTAAATCCTTTTTTCCTGCCTTTCTGCTTCTTGGGTTACTCACTTACAGTCCCCTTCATGCATGACCGGCCCTCTCTCTGTTCCGTTGATCTGTGGCTAACTGCTGATGGCACACTTTGCCCACAAGAGCTCATGTATTTAACAAACTCTGGAGGGCTCCATATTTTTGTCTCTGAACTATCCTTAACTTCTGAGCTCTGTATATGCTTATTTACTCTTATTTAGTAGGTGTTTTTTTTTTTTTCTTAATTGAGATACATGTACTGTTCATTATTATTTTGCTGGAGCCTGGAGAATTTGTAGTCTGCTGTAATGTGGCTCACTGCTGGCCTGCATCAGAATCATTTGGGATAATAACTGATAACTGGCTTGTGAAAATACAGATTCTGAACTTCTACAACTGGTCCATTAAACTGCAGCTTTTACCGCGAGGCATTATATATGTAAATTTAGAAAAACACTCATCTCCTGGCCTGGAAATCGTTTCTAGGCAGTAAGCCTGGGCCGTTGGAGAGCTTACTTCATTTGTTTTCCATGTCGCAGGAGCCCGGATCCTCCTTCACCGTATGTCCGGTTATCTTAGAAAACCATTGTTTGCCAGGGGCGCCTGGGTGGCTCAGTGGGTTAAGCCTCTGCCTTCGGCTCAGGTCATGATCTCAAGAGTCCTGAGATCGAGCCCCACACTGGGCTCTCTGCTCTGCATGGGGCCTGCTTCCTCCGCTCTCTCTGCCTGCCTCTCTGCCTACTTGTGATCTCTGTCAAATAAAAAAATCTTAAAAAAAAAAAACAAACCAAACCATTGTTTCCCATGTTTTGTCTGGTTTTTAAAAAATTGCTTCAGGTGGGCAAGCAAATCCAGTCCCTATTTCTTCATCTTGTCCAAAATTTTAAGTCCAGGGGTGGGGTGGGGTTTAGGCCAGGGTTTTTGATACTTGTGTAAAGACAGAGACAAGGCTGCAGACTGTGTGTATTAGCCCCAAATTGGAAATAACCCAAACGCCCATCAACGGAAGGTAACTAAATAAAGTGTGGTGTATTAATACAAGGAATACGTGCTGTAATAAGAATGAAAGAACTAGGGGCACCTGAGTGAGACAGTCGGTTGAGCGTCGGACTCTTGATTTGGGTTCAAGTCATGATCTCGGGGTCATAAGCTCGAGCCCTGTGTCAGGCCCCATGCTCTACAAAGTTGGCTTGAGGTTCTTTATCCCTCTCCCGTGCCCACACTCCCTCTTGAAAATAAATAAATATTTTTTAGAAAGTGAATCAACTGTAACTAAATGTAACAGCAAAGTTGAGTCTCACAAACATTGAAGTCAAAGAAACCAGACACAAATGAGTACATCCTGTGGGATTCCATTTAGATAAAATTTTAATGCTGGTAGAATTAGTGTGTTGGAAGTCAGGATAGTGGTTACCCTTGAGGAGGAGGGTAGTTAGTTGGGGACATGCCAAGGGCTTTTGGGGTTCTGGTAACAATTCTGCTTCTTGATTTGGAGCCACTGGTTACATGTGTGTTTCACTCTGAGGAGATTCATTGTGCTGTATACTTACATGTGGTCTTTGCTGTATGTGTGTTACCCATCAATAAAAAATACTGTCCTCCACCTTCCAAAAGAAGGACAGGCCCACAGCCAAATACATGATTTGGAGGAAGAACTGGATTCCTAGTGTAGAACCTGAAGGATCCTGACAGAAAGCAAGTCACCTGCTTTAGGCAAGTGGTGGCAATGGGCACCCATGATAAAGCCGTGGCCGGCATGTGGATGCATGCGTTAGGCTCAAGTTCAGTTCTGAGTGATCCAGAACTCCTGCCCTGAGATACCAAAGTTAACACTGGTTTGAAACCAGTAGCCCTTGTAGATCCTGTCAGAGCCACCCCACTTGGAGGACTCCACCACTCGGGCCACTTGTTGAGACTCTGGGCAGACAAGCTGTTGATCATATTTTGAAAAATACTGATTGGTTTACAAAACACTGGCTATGGGCAAGGCACCCACCAGCATTATTTCTCCAGGTGTCAAGCCAAGTTAATATATTTCTTGCTTTAGAACATAGCTTGATTGACTATAACAGTTTTATATGGGGAAGAGCTTCTGTACATGTGCGACTCCCCCATGCAACCGCAGCCCCCAGACAGTCAGGAATTCCCCTGTTCATCGCCGTTCTCACCAGTGCACAGGATAATGGCTGGGGTACATTTGGGGTTCAGAAGTGATTGTTCAGGAGGGGGAATTGCTGAGTAGTCGTGGAACACCACTGTGTGGTAAGCACAGTGCCGAGTGACTGTGTGTGTGACTTAATGGATATTTTACTGTTTCTGATAAACTAATGTGTAACAAGGGGCTTTCTCAGTTGTGTTACGTAAATCGAAAGAGTATTCTCCAAAGTAGGAGTCCTGTATCCTAGAGTATACGCCATGAGATGACTCCTTGAGGTATGAAATACTGGGGGGTGGGAGAGGAGAGATATGGGAGAAACACAAATGGGAATTTTTTTTTAAAAGTCCCATAATACAGTCTGGGTTATCGTTATTTTGAGTAGAAATTTCATATACAGTATTAACCAGTTCTCTTCATCATAAACCTGGAGACAGCTTCATTGCTGTTGGGTGAGTCAGAATGTGTCTGATAAAACATTGCATTCTTGATATGAAAAGATCTCCAAAGGATAGAAGGTATATCTGTATTAGCATTTAAAGTAAAATGTCTTAATAAAGAAGAAGGGAAAGGGGAAATGGAATCCATTCTAGACTGTTTAACACTGTTTAAGTTATCCTTGTTGTTTTTAATCTGAAGACTTGCCAAATTCAGTGGGTTAGTAGGCTGGGTTTCTCTGTGTTGGTCATGAACTCGTGCATGTTTTGATGAATTTAATAGCGCGTAATGATCATGCAGTGGGAAGAGATGAAAAATTCCTGGGATTTCAGGCCTTTTTATTTTATCCTCCATGTCTCACACTGTTCCATGATTTCAGTGTCTTGGCGTCCCATTCTCTTTGTGCCTTCAGGATGTGGCCCATCCTGAATAATTTCTTTGAATCTAGATTCCAGTTCTCCAGTTCTCTTTTGAACTGTCTATGCATTCTTCTGTCCTGTCTGTCTATTGAGTTTCTAGTGTCAGTGATTATAATTTTTATTTCTCTTGGGTTTTGTTCAAGCAGCACAGGTAGTTTGCCTTATGGGTTCCAAACCCATGTGGTTGGGTGTTCTCTTGGAAGACTTTTTCCTTTTATTCCACTTTATTCAGGAGTGAATCCAAGAAGGCAACATCCCCATCTTCCTACTGTGGGCCAGCATTTTTCTACTTTGCCTTTCAGAGATTCCGTATTTCCATAAGGTGGACAGAACAGAGTTCCCTCATTCTTGCCTTCATCTCTGAAACATCACGGACCAACAGATGGCCCTGGGCCAAACAGCCAGCTCTCCCTCACTCAGAGATTTCTCCTCATTTCCAACCTGGGAGGTTCCTTTATTTTCCTAACAGTTCTGTTACATATTTTAAAATGTGTTTTTAATGCATCTATATTAAACATTATAAATATTATGTAAGAATTTGTATGTGTGTGTTGGCTTGTATATGCAGTTTTTTTTTTTTTTTTTTAAGTTTCTGGAAAGATGAGTAAGAAACTAATAATGCTGAGCCTGGGGGGCAGGGGTGAAAGGGAGACTTCTTTCATGTGACTGTCATAATATCTTCAGTGATTTGAACCATGTGAATATGACTGTCAATCAATTAAATATATAAACTTTTTTTTCTCCAGCAGTCTATATGTTCTGTATTGGATAGGTTTCTCCAAATATCTCCAGTCTGCCATTTTGTTAGGTATGGAATAGTGGTCATTTTTGTGGTTATATAAATTTTTATTTATTTTATTATTTTTAAAATTTTTATTTGTTTATTTTAAAAAGATTTTTATTTATTTATTTGATAGAGAGATCACAAGTAGGCATAGAAGCAGGGGGAGGAGGGAAGCAGGCCTCCTGCGGAGCAGAGAGCCCCACATGGGGCTTGATCCCAGGACCCTGGGATCATGACCTGAGCTGAAGGCAGAGGCTTAAACCACTGAGCCACCCAGGTGCCCCTATTTTATTGTTTTTTTAAGAGAGAGAACGCATGCAAGAGTGGCAGCATTGGGGAGCAGGAAGAGAGAGAATCTGAAGCAGGCTCCATCTCACACTCAATCTTATAACCTGAGATCATGACCTGAGCCAAAATCAAGAGTTGGATGCTTAGCCAACTGAGCTGGTTAGGCACCCCTTATTTTATCTTTTTAGAGAGAGAAAGAGAGTACATGCATGTGTGTGGGGTTGAGGGAGGGAGGGAGAGAATCCTAAGCAGGCTCCATATTCAGCACAGGCTCAATCCCATGACCCTGAGATCTCATGACCTCTGAGCTGAAATCAAGATTCGGACGCTTAACCAACAGAGCCACCCAGGTGCCCCAGTGGTTATATAAATTTTAGATCGTGGTTTTTACCTCTGTCCAGCCTCTCGATGAACTTGCTAGATGAATATTTTCCAAACTATCTATGGCAGAGGATCAGCTCTTTAAAATTTTTCCAGTCTGGCACGGACTGATACTTTGGTAAACTACAATAAAAATAAATACTGATCACATGCTTGGGTGGCATGTAAATGTCAGATTGCTGTAAATGTTTCTAAACGCTTTCTTTCCATTTCTTCTCATGGCAGACCAGTAAAACAACTTGCGTGCTAATTGCACTGTGGAGCACTACTGGAAATGGCGCCCCATTATTTTCCAGCTTTTGGGGGCTGTAGATTGATATGGATACCATCTTGTTCTTTAAAAATATCTCTTACTGTTTTAAATGTTTTCCATTGTAGGTAACCCGTTTTCTTTCTGTGAAATGTCCTGTGGCCTTATCTGAAACATCAGATGTTCTCTGTGGCACATCCCTGCCCTTCAATTAGCTGAGCATGAACACATGGCTCACTGCTCTGCCTGACGTCAGTGGTGTACTTTTCAGAAGTCATTCATGGATTAATAGTGTATTTCATCAAATCAGAGATGCATTGATGCTGGCGTTTTCTTGATCTTCTAGAAGGTTTCGTTGGTTGGTTTTCATGCTACTAATTTAGGACTGCCATCTGGCTGCCACCAATTGTTAAGATGCCTTCGATTTCAGAGATGTTAAAATGTGGAAGAATGTGTGTCTTAAAATATCTTGCGCATGGTCCCGTGATTGTTCTAACCTCTAATTACTGTTGAGTGCTTGGAGACTTACTTATAAGAAAGAGGAAAGACTTCAGTAACTTCCTTTAGAAACATCACCACTCTACCGAAAGGCATCTCTTCTCTTTGTTTTCATGCCACGAACATTAACCAGGGCACATTCTTTTTTTTTTTTTTTTTTTTTTTAAGATTTTATTTATTTGTCAGAGAGAAGAGGGAGAGAGAGCAAGCACAGGCAGACAGAATGGCAGGGAGAGGCAGAGGGAGAAGCAGGCTCCCTGCGGAGCAAGGAGCCCAATGTGGGACTCAATCCCAGGACGCTGGGATCATGACCTGAGCCGAAGGCAGCTGCTTAACCAACTGAGCCACCCAGGCGTCCCAACCAGGGCACATTCTAAATGGCGTGGCTTCCCTCCTTAGGAGCCCTGTGCTGTCGTACCCTTGGGATGGACCAGCTCAGAGAACCTTGGCCAACTGACTTGTGTTTTCGTGGCACTGGTGTATCTTCCAATGTCATTAATAGACATTTTGCTCATCATAGAGATTTTTTTCCCCCTTAATTTTGAAATTCACTCTGTTCCACTCCTCCGTTCTGATCTTGTGAATATCAGGAGGTCTGCTAGTTACCCCAGCTTGCCATGCTGGCAGCGTCATGCTTCTTTCAGTTGTGTGTTGTGTGGACTGCTTCTTACAAGTATTTCTCAGATTTTTCTGGTTACATTTCTCCCTCTTTCTGGGGAAGATGGGGATCCCCCCCCCCACTACTGTTGTTGCAGTTCTTGGTCCACATAGATGGCAGGCTGGGAGGAAGGGCAGTTAAGATGTGGGCTAACTATAATTCAGTTCTTCACCATGTATTTATTTATTGGCTGCATACTCTCTGCTGGGCATTGTTCTCATAGCATAAACCACAGTCTTAAGCTCCAGGCTTCATCTGAACATTCATTCTGCTTAGTTCTGGTTTTCCTAAACTGGACATTTATCTGGTTACTTTCCTTCATTTTCAGATAGCTTTTTAAAACTGAGAATTTAATAATTTCTTCTTCTTCCCTTTTTTTTTTTTTTTTTTTTTTTTAAAGATTTTATTTGTTTGACAGAGATCACAAGTAGGCCGAGAGGCCGGCACAGAGAGACGGGGGTGGGATGGTGGGGAGAAGCAGGCTCCCTGCTGAGCAGAGAGCCCTATGTGGAACTCGATCCCAGGACCCTGAGATCATGACCTGAGCCGAAGGCAGCAGCTTAACCCACTGAGCGACCCAGGCGCCCGAATTTAGTAATTGCTTGATAGCTTAACACATTAGGCTGATTTAGCACTAATGTGTTCTCCAGAAATGATGTATACATCCTTTGCTTTTTAGCCGATTACACCTCAACAAGAAGGCAACAGACAAACAGCCATACAGCAAGCTCCCAGGCGTGTCTCTTCTAAAGCCACTGAAAGGAGTAGATCCTAACCTAATCAACAACTTGGAGACCTTCTTCGAATTGGATTACCCCAAAGTAAGTACAACCTTGTACTCATTAGGTATGGATGAGACCTCTTTTTTTGAGGGGGGGGGGGCTTTTCTCTTGTGGTAAATGCTTAGAGAGGCGTCTTTAAAAAAAAAAAAAGATTTTATTTATTTATTTGGCAGATAGAGGTCACAAGTAGGCAGAGAGGCAGACAGAGTGGGGGGAGTGGGAGAAGCAGGCTCCCTGGAGCAGAGAGCCCTGGGGCTCGATCCCAGGACCCTGAGATCATGACCTGAGCCAAAGGCAGAGGCTTAACCCACTGAGTCACCCAGGTGCCTCCTCTTTTTAATTTCTTCCCTCTAATATTCAACCTGTAGTTTCTTAGACAACTTACTAAATCAAGAGATTATGTATCTAGCTTTATTGCAGCTTTTAAAATTGCTTGAAACACTGGTTTTGAATGTGTCTTTATATTTCAGGCAGGTAGTTGCTTGATTTTTCTGTCCATGTGAATTTTGCTTGTGTCTGTTTTGACCCTCAGTGTCTCAGTTTGTCCATAGTTTTTGTCATTTGGAGGCTCTTCCCCTCATTTCTTTAGGACATCTGAAATTGTGAGAAGGAAAATAATATACACACCACATTTCTCATGGTGACAGGTTTTCACACTCATTTCTTTCCTTTTAGCTTGTACTTTTCTCAGTAGCATCAACGAAAAGAATAGAGAAGACACAGATGTGATGTAGCCTTAATACAACTCTTACTAAGTATGTAGACATGAGTATAATTTGGTTATTTTTTTAGTGTTGTTTTTTATATTAGTGCTTTTAAATTTTGGAAGTCTAGGTATTTGAAGCTAATTTGAAGCAAAATAGTTATTTCTTCTAGTTTGTGTGTGTGTGTGTGTGTATGTATTTAATAATTTTAGAGCTCTGATTCATGCATGCAGTACCTGTCCAATACATTGAATATGTAATTTTTTAAAAATAAGATTCATACTTGATTTTTTGAAACTAAAAGTGGAGAAAGTATCCTTTTGTAATTTAGAAAGAATGATACAAATAAATTAGTTGCAAAATAAGTTTTGCAATAAGAAAAATGGAAGGTTTTTAAACCTTATGTAAGTAAATGCAAAGAGAATTTTTCTACTGAAAAATACTCATTATTATTAAATATTTTATTGATTCTAAGCTAGAATCATATATTTGTCCTTGTGAAATTTAATGTCACATTTCAGTTGTTTAATCATCATCCTACCCTTTCCCCCCATTCACCCACTCTGAGAATTTGATTATGGACCTTTTATTTTGGGTCCTTGGGAGATGATAGTCATGGAATTGAATTGGTCACGGAAGTTAATGTGGGCTTTAGTTGTAGAAAGAGTGTCTAAGAATAACCCAGGAATATAGTATCCATTAATCCTGAACATTTGGGATAAGTCAATAGTTGATTTCTTCTTCTGAATGGAGTTTTTTTTTTTTTTTTAATTACAATTTGATATTATCTCAAGAGCTCTAGTTTTTGCTTCTTTTTCCATTTTTATCATTGAGGTATTTAAATTGATCGTGGAGAAAATGGTTTTGATATATACTATAAAATGAGGAACCACATATATAAGAGATTGTTTTAATTCTTTTTTTCAGAACTTTACTAATTATAAAAGTACTGTTTGTTAGCTGTGTAAATAGAAAATAAAGAAAGCGGAGGGAAAGTGCTAAGGACCTGTAATCTAAAGAAAACTTGGACCTCATGGCATTTTTATTGGCTTTTTAAAAAGACCAAGCCCAGTGGCAAATGTTCCACAGGAAACTGAAGTTAAACCACTGAAATCCCACAAATCTGAGTGTGAACAGGCAAGTGGCTGTGTCACCCAGGAGGCATGTAGTCCTGAAACGAATATTTGTGTGACTGCCAGGCCCAGTATACTTTACTATATTGGCTTTTTGTTGAGGGCGAACGTTGTTTTCCAGAAGTATGTCTGGTTTCAGTACGGACATACGATTTTCCTGCTAATTTGATTCAGAACATTATAGACCACTGTAGAAAAAGAACATGTTGAAGTTCATAACTTTTATTTAATTTGGGGTACGTGCAAGAAGATTTACTACTGGTACTTGCCCTGAATTTCTGGGCTTAAATTTTGGTGAGAATCGTTACTGTACTAATTACCCTGAAACATTTCTGTACTTGGCATATCTTGTCAGTCCACTATTTCGGGTTGTTTTGTTTTAAGATTTTATTTATTTGAGAGAGAGAACGCATCAATGGAGTGAGGGCAGGGACTCTGCACTGAGTGCGAAGCCTGACTTGGGGCCCTATCCCAGGACCCTGAGATGATGACCTGAGCCAAAACCAAGAGTTGGGACACTTAACCATCTGTAACTCAGGGGCCCCGATCCACATTTTTGGATATTTATTCCTTGGGGTGTTAAAAAAAAATAAGAATGAAAAAGTCATATAATTGATTTTCTGCAAAACTGAACACTTAGCTTGGGTCAGTATAGATTGCATTTTGGGGGGGAGATTCAGCCACAGAGGGAAGAAGTAGCAATTAGCTTTACGTTAGTAAATTCTGGCCCTATGAGGAGTTTTTAAATTAAATGATCAGAGTTATTACAAGAATGAGGCTGTGGTAATAGTGGTGGGTTTTTCCCCCCTTTTTTTTGCAAATACAGAATTGGTTTAAAATGTTACAAGTCTGGTGCCATGTTTGGACTCTTTATTGCCGGTGGTGTAGTTATCCTTAACAGGAATTATTTCTTACTGAATGGTCTTCTAAACAAAGAATTAGAGAAGACAGAAAAGCAAATCCATTTTCACAAGACCAAGCACAACATATGTGGTGAAACTAGTAAATCTGCAAGATAGGAATTTGCCAAGTAAATTTGGAAAACAATATAGACAATTTCTTGAAAATAAAGAAGTATATAACATTACCTGTCTAGACTTTGAATTCAGAGCTGTGTTCTTACAAAACATCTCCTTCCTGGCATCTGTCTTTCACTCAGAAGTTATCCTAAAGATGAATGCATTAACTTAATAAGTGTATTAATCACTCCATGCCAGAGAATGTTCTAGGCATTTGGGCTCTAAATATGTTATGTTGGAAAATTCATATTCTGCTGTCATCCAAATAGCATCATAAAATTTTTCTGTAAAAATGATGTGTAGTGGGGCACCTGGGTGAGTCAGTGGGTTAAGCCTCTGCCTTCGGCTCAGGTCATGGTCTCAGGGTCCTGGGATCGAGCCCCACATCAGGCTCTCTGCTCAGCAGGGAACCTGCTTCCTCTTCTCTCTCTGCCTGCCTCTCTGCCTATTTGTGATCTGTGTCTGTCAAATAAATAAATAAAATCTTAGGAAAAAAAAAAGATGTGTAGTTATTTGTAGAACAATTCAAGATATTCCTACTTGATATGCAATATAATTAATGTCATTAAAACAGTTTTCTATTTTAAGAGGATGTTTTATCTTATTTGCTGTAGTACACAGTTTATATTCCTAATGTCTACAGGGCTGAATCAGTGGGGTTTTTCTAATGTTATTTATATACCTAAATCTAATACTATATATGCATCATAATTTATTCATGCATAATTTATTCATGAATTTATTCATAAAAGCTGAAAAGTAGCATTCATGATTATTGCGGTTTTCAGATACTCAATTCTTAAATATCAAAGGGCTGAATCCCTATTTGTGGATTTCCTACTACACCTCTCTTGTCCTCAGCCTTTTATTCGTTGCACTGTTTGAAAAGGGAAACAGAAAATTAGCCACTTTAGCTATATGTATAGTAACCTTAGTAAAGGGTTGTCAAACACTAATGTTCTCATTTAAACTACTTTGAGGTTTATTACTAGACTTTATGTATTTATACTATACTGATTTATAATGGAATTCACTGTATCTTACAGCCCTTTCAAATCCATAAAGTAAGTGTTTTCTTGAGATATTTTTAAAGAGTAATATTTTAAAGATTTTTTATTTATTTATTTTGACAGAGAGAGATCACAAGTAGGTAGGGAGGCAGGCAGAGAGAGAGGGGGAAGCAGGTTTCCCACTGAGCAGAGAGCCCAATGTGGAGCTCAGTCCCAGGACCCTGAGATCATGACCTGAGCCGAAGGCAGAGGCTTAACCCACTGAGCCACCCAGGCACCCCTAAAGTATAATATTTTTAATAAACCTTATGTTTTTGAACATATATACTTCTGCCTGATCCTTTAGATAATACAGAAATATCCAGGGGCGCCTGGGTGGCTCAGTCAGCTAAGCCTCTGCCTCTTAATTTCGACTCAGGTCATGATCTTGGGGTCATGAGATCGAGCCCACATCAGGCTCTTCGTGCAGAGTCAACTTTGTCCCTTTCCCTGTGTTCCTCTCCCCCACCCCCATCTCATGCACCCTTCTGTCTAAATTAAATAGACAGTCTTCTAAAAATAATTTCAGAAGAAATTTTTTGTATCCTTTAAAAAAGCCTTTAGCCAATTTGATATGTTCGGTCTGGCCAGTTGCAGGGTAGTTGGAGTGACTTAACTATTCAATTACAGAGATTCCTAGCGAATAAATGTTCAATCAGACTGAAGGCACAGGTGAGTATCATAGCTGAAAAATGAACTTCAGGTTACAATCGAATACTTTAGAAAATATTTGAAATGCTTACCTCTTATTTGGTATGATTTTCAGTATCAGAAACAAGCAAAAGTTAAATGTTTAGTAAGAATCTGAACATTTCTTAGATAATGTGAATTGAGTTTTATTTGCACTCTGGCTAATCAGGTGGTTTTTGATTTTCATTTGAAGAGGTATAATCAGTAAAAATAAAACTTCAATTTTTTAAAGATATTTATTTTAGAGAGTGTATGTGGGGTTGTAGGAACAGAGGGAGAGAGAATCTCAGGTGGACTCCCCGCTGAGCAAGGAGCCCCATGTAGAACTCCGGCTCTCAGGACCCTGAGGTCATGACCTGAGCTGACACCTAACTGACTGAGCCACCCAGGTGCCCCTAAAATAAAAACTTTAAATCTTGCATTTGAAGAAAGGTCAACTCTGCCTCCTTTGAAATCATTTCTAGAACTAATATTCTTCAAAATTTTCTTTTGCTAGGGGCAAAAAAAAGCCAAGACTGACTTTTTGATTATATTTTATGGAATTATATCACTTACGAACATTTCCTTTCACTGCATTAGCTCATACCTACAAAACAGCATAAATTATAAAAGCATTAAAGAAACCATGCGGTATGGGACGCCTGGGTGGCTCAGTTGGTTAAGCAGCTGCCTTTGGCTCAGGTCATGATCCCAGCGTCCTGGGATCGAGTCCCACATCGGGCTCCTTGCTCCGCAGGGAGCCTGCTTCTCCCTCTGACTCTGCCTTCCACTCTGTCTGTCTGTGCTCGCTCTCACTCGCTCTCTCTCTGACAAATAAATAAATAAAATCTTTAAAAAAAAAAAAAAAGAAAAAAAAAAAGAAACCATGCGGTGTTGGGAAAAACGAGGAATTCTTTACCGCGATCCTGGCTGAACAGCTTGCTCTAGTACGAAAGCCAATAGTTACGTTTACCCTTTGGAAGTTCACTTAATCTTTCTGATCTTCATTGTTAAGGTCAATGCCTTTTGGCTGGTTCAGCCAGACATTGTTTTGAGAGTCGGGCTGGGAGGATGACTGATGCTTTATAGGACTTAAGAGTCAACCCTTTGGGAAGTTCAAGGGTGTGGCCAGAGTGGTGTCCTTCCCATCCTCAGATTTTTATCTGGTCCCTGGAGACTGGGTAGTTCTAAAGTTGTTTTCAGTACCTCCTCAGTGGCAGTTTTGGTCCATCATCATTGGACAATAGGTAGGTAGTTGATAGAATGTATAATAATAGTAGGTAGAAAGTATGAGGGAAGTATAAATTGTTTTCCCCTCTACTTAATTATTGAGAAAACATTTTCTTTCTTTCACTTAAAAAATCGTGTTACCTTCTTTGACATTAGTCCTGGCCATTTTCATACTCAGTCACTAATTTCTATATTGCCAGTTTTTTTTAAACGAATTTTTTTTTTTTTAAGATTTTATTTATTTATCGGGGTGGGGGAGAGCGAGCACAGGCGGACAGAATGGCAGGCAGAGGCAGAGGGAGAAGCAGGCTCCCTGCAGAGCAAGGAGCCTGATGTGGGACTCGATCCCAGGACGCTGGGATCATGACCTAAGCCGAAGGCAGCTGCTTAACCAACTGAGCCACCCAGGCGTCCCTATATTGCCAGTTTTTGCTGGGTTTCCCATTTATCTGAGCTAGTCGCTGTATGTTAGACACGTAAAAAGTTATGTTCTTAGCTCTTTTTATTTTTTAGGACACATAGATTTTTTTTTCTTTTTTTTCATGGACATAATTAACCTCCCTCCTCTGCTTAAAAATGCCCACCCCATATTACAAAGAGGATTGGTAGGAAATTTGTCACAGGGTCAGCATGAATTTAGCAGCACTCTTGAAAAAAAAATTCCTGCTTGGAATACTTAGCCCATAAAATATTATAGTAGCATCTTTGTATGTGAAAGCAAATACTTTTTTAAAAATTTTATTTATTTATTTTTAAAGATTTTATTTATTTATTTGACAGATCACAAGTAGGCAGAGAGGCAGGCAGAGAGAGAGGGGGAAGTAGGCTCCCCAATAATCAGAGAGCCCGATGTGGGGCTCCATCCCAGGACCCTGGGATTATGACCTGAGCCAAAGGCAGAGGCTTTAACCCACTGAGCCACCCAGGTGCCCTAAGCAAATACTTTTTAAAAAACTTAGTAGTTTACTAAATGGTAGGTTAAAGATTAAATATTCAAGGTATTTGATAAACCTGGCTACATGTCAGAATCATCCCCGAGTTCTAATTCAAAAGTTAAGAGTGGGGCCCAGTATACTCTACTTTAAATAAATATCCCAGGGTAACAGACATAGCCAGTCAGGTGCAAAGAAATGACTCCCTAACCTACTGAGTGGAATAGAACCCTGGGTATTTCTTTTCCATTGTTAGAAGGCTAGCCATACTTTTCAGGATGATAGATTTTCTTTCCCCCCCTTTTTTTTTTTTAAAAGATTTTATGTATGTATTTGATGGACTGATCACAAGTAGGCAGAGAGGCAGGCAGAGACGGCGGGGGGGGGGGGCAGACTCCCCGCTGAGCAGAGAGCCTGATGCGGGGCTCCATCCCGACTCTGGGGTCATGACTGGAGCCGAAGGCAGAGGCGTTAACCCACCGAGCCACCCAAGCACCCCAGGATGATAGATTTTCAATCAAATTCTATTTTATTTCAGAACTTACTATACAGCAAAAAACGAATCTCGTTTTGTCCTTTTCATGTGAAGAGTTTGGGGAAACCCTTTAAATCATAATGGGAGTTGATATGTAATTTATAGCACCTTCACGAAATAATAAATTCGGAGACCGAGCTTCTAGAGAACAGAGTGGGTGTTTATTTTGTTGCTTTCCATGTTGCTTTTACATGGAGCTACTACTCCTGGGCACCCTGTGAGTGTTTGGTAAAGCTGCATGATGGAGGCCACGGAGAAGCTCGAGATGCAGTTTAATTACGAGGTCCTGCCTATCTGGGAATGGCAAGACTTCAGCTGTCAGGGCTGCTGGGCCTTTCCTTATCTCTTGTGCTTGCAAATAGGCCCCTGTTCAGGGAGAAGCTGCTCTCTGTTAAAGCAGCACTTGACGTCTTAAGTGTTTGCATCCATTATGAGTACTCTCTTAACTTCTAAACTCTGTGTGTACCATTGCTTGTTTTTCCTCATGCCTTTTTTTCAGTCAGTAAATACTAATAATGTGCTTATTTTTGTAAGAGATTAATTTACATAAAATGTGTTCTTTGACTAGTATGAAGTCCTCCTTTGTGTACAAGATCACGATGATCCAGCCATTGATGTATGTAAGAAGCTTCTTGGAAAATATCCAAATGTTGATGCTAGATTGTTTATTGGTAGGTAAAAATTAATTCTGCAACATCCCTTTTGCTTTAATAGTATTAAGTATCAGTAATCTTTGCATTAAACTAGAGTGAAGTTACTAGCATGTTTGCTTTATGCATGTTGGAGTAGCAGTAGGATGTGTTTATATCCTTTTGAGAAAGCTTAAGTTCTAAAAACAAAGGGTTTTTTCCATTTCTGGAATTAACAAAACAACAAGAAAAACCCTACTCCCTCACCCCCCACCCCCACCCCCGCTGCCATTACCCTGTTACGTTTTTCTCAGTCAGATACGAGAGTCTGGTTTTTCTTATTGTTGTTTCTTTAATATTTCCAACCTGTGGGCTTTTCTATATCTTATTCACTGTAATTGAGAATGAGTGATAGAATTTGCTTTTATGATATGACAAAAAGAATATACATAGATATTTTGTATAAAGGATTTTTTCAAAAGCCTATAGGCTTATTCTGAAGACTTGTAGAGAGATATTTGCTATTAAACATTGATTTGTACTACTGATGCATTAATTTAAGAATCAAAAAACTGATCCTAATACATTTTCAAAGAAATTAATTCCCTTTGAGAGTGAACAATTTCTTTCTAAACATATTGTGAAGAATAAGGAACGTACAGCATAATGTTAAAAGTATGTTTGTTTAAATTATTATGTGAAAGTACTTTTCACTTCTCTCTACCCTGTATTTGTATTCTAGAAAATATTCTCAGTGTTTCATGAATCTTTCACTGTTGCACTTTACATTTCTAGGTGGCAAAAAAGTTGGCATTAATCCTAAAATTAATAATTTAATGCCAGGATATGAAGTTGCAAAGTATGATCTGATATGGATTTGTGATAGCGGAATAAGAGGTGAGCTTCTTTTTACTTATTTCATAAAACTATTCCTTTGATGATAAAATGCCAAAAGCAATCTGAAATATATTTATCATTCCTTTTTGTTTGCCTCATGAAGTAATTAGTTTCATCTAATTCATGGTAAAATGTCAAGTTATACTTACTAAGATTAGGAACTTTTTAATGCTAACCTAGACTGTTAGATGTAAAAAATATCTTTGCTTTGGAGAGAAAATTCCAGCTATTAAAAAAAAAAAGTTGTGATCCATTTTACAGTCCCTTTTACAAGATTTTTCATAGTTGTAAATTTTGCCTTGTTCATGCTACCCTTATCTTCTACTTTAATATGTTTGACACCAATAATATACTCTCTCACACAAAGGGACAAAAATTAATAGGTGAATATATTACCAGAATACGTACATAGCTTATTTTAGTAGGAAGACATTTACATACTGAAATTATAATTTGCATCTTAGCATTTTTAAACATTTATATTCTAATCACCAGTTTCTCAACCTTGGCATTCGGGGCCGGGTAATTCTGCTGTGGAGGCTACTGTGTGGGATGGTGAGCCAGCAGCCCTGGCCTCTACACACTGAATGCCAGGAGCACCAAACACTGGCTCTGAGCATGGCTAACGTTCGCTGCAGGGCAGCCGTGGAGAACCAAGGCTCTAGAAGATGTGTATTGAAGGTCCAGATACACTTCATAGAGTAGATTTCGTTGGTGAAGACTTGAGGGAAGTAAAGTCATTTAAAAAGACAGGAGATGTTTGCTGTTTGAAGAGGGGACCATGATTTAATTTCTTTTTATTAGTTTTAAAAAGCAGATTTGAAAATTAATGGAAGTGTGTCCTGCCTGATTCATCAGGACCAATACAGATCACTCAGTTTGTGGCCAGAGATGGTGTTCATTCTTCGTGTTTGCTATCCTAAATTATTTTTATCGTATATTACGTTTTCATAACATACATATGCATCTCTGTGGAGTATCATCTCGTTCAGTTCCCGCTCTCAATTTGACAAGATAGGACATCTCATACCGTCTAGGAAAAGTGGAGGCTCATTTCCTGTTGTTTGAGAATGCAGGAACCAGCGTAAGGACTGAGGTCCTTTGATCTTTGCTCCTGTTCCTTTTCTGTTAGGACACATTATCTCTAGTCGAGTTTGGAGGTTCTTAAATAGGGGGGGTAACGTTTTCAGGGTATAGCCTGTTTCTGATACATGTTAAGTATATATTAGACTGAAAATGTATCATGTAAATTAGGTTATCATGTATTAATGCCTTTTTTGAGATTTTGTATTCCAATTAGGAAAGTGATGGACAATAGTTCTGTTATATCCAAATATAAAAAAAAGACTTTAGTAATATCTCACAAATGCATTTCATGTTAGTGGACGCTTTACTAAAAGGAATTTCTTTTCTCTTTCCCTTGTCACCTTTTTGTCTTGTAGTAATTCCAGACACACTCACTGACATGGTTAACCAAATGACGGAGAAAGTAGGCCTGGTTCATGGTCTGCCTTATGTGGCAGACAGACAGGGCTTTGCCGCCACATTAGAACAGGTAAGTATCGTGGTCGTGTGTCATATTTTTACTGTCACATCCCTCATCTACCAGAAACCTGAGACTAGTTTAAGTTTGAGAGTTGGGATGAGCTTCCCGAAGTTAACTGTAATGAAGTCTGCTTTAACCTGCTGGCATCCTCAAGATGAGAATAGTAGTTTTCTTTCTTTTTTTTTTAAAGATTTTATTTATTTATTTATTTATTTATTTATTTATTTATTTATTTGACAGAGATCACAAATAGGCAGAGAGAGAGAGAGAGAGAAAGGAGGAAGCAGGCTCCCTGCTGAGCAGATCCCAGGACCCTGAGATCATGACCTGAGCCGAAGGCAGAGGCTTTAACCCACTGAGCCACCCAGGCACCCTGAGAGCAGTTGTTTTATTAGTGAAGACCTCTTTGGGAACCTGGAATCACAGCTGAAGTTACTGCCCTCTGGCAGTGAGTGGATGTGCATGGGAAACATCCTTGTGGTCTCATCACCAGTTGAACACAGTATATTCTTTCTCCTTACGGCTCTCTCTCTCAGTTCTAGAGTCAGGTTCTAGCATAAAAGCACATGGCATGTGGTTCTTTCAGAGATCCAATATGAAAAGAATCTTTTTTAAAATATCACAGAATATTTTAGTTTTTAAAGATTTTATTTATTGAGTTGTCAGAGAGAGAGAGAGCACAGGCAGGGGAAACAGCAGGCAGAGGGAGAAGCAGACTCCCCGCTGAGCAGGGAACCGGATATGGGACTAGATCCCAGGACCCTGGGATCATGACCTGAGCTGAAGGCAGATGCTTAAGGATTGAGCCACCCAAGGCGTCCCCAGAGTATTTTAAATATACAAAAAAGGGAAAATTATTTGTACAAATCATTATAAAATCCATTTGATGTCCTACTTTTTTTTTTTTTTTTTTAATTTGAGAGAAGAGAGAGCATGCTGGAACTTGGGGGGGGGGGCGGTGGACAGGGGCGGTGTTGGCACAGAAGGAGAGAAAGAGGGAGAAGCAGACTCCCCGCTGACGTAGAAAGCCTGACATGGTGGTGGCTCTGGATCCCAGGACCCTGAGATCATGATCTGAACCAAAGACAGGGGCTTAACCTACTGAGCTACCCAGACACACTTACTTTGTATTTTCCATTTTTTCCCCTCTTTACCCTATAACAAATAGAAACTATAGATTGTGGACAAATATAAGAAACAAAAAATAAAAAGTAACCCATAACCCTACCAGTTAGAGAAGTTTCTGTTTTTTTCCCTATGTGCATTTTTAAAAACAGTTTGAGATGGTACTCTAAAAACTGTGTGTATCTGACTTTTGTCACATCATTAGCTTTTCTCCATATCGTTAGAAACTTTTTTTTTTTTTTTTTAAGATTTTACACATTTATTTGACAGACAGAGATCACAAGTAGGCAGAGAGGCAGGCAGAGAGAGAGAGGAAGGGAAGCAGGTTCCTTGCTGAGCAGAGAGCCCGATGCGGGGCTCGATCCCAGGACCCTGAGACCATGACCCAAGCCAAAGGCAGAGGCTTAACCCACTGAGCCACCCAGGTGCCCCCTCGTTAGTAACTTCTTATAAAAGTGATTTTTATTTACTGCATCACAGTCTATCATATGTATGTTCTGTGCCTGATTTAACCATTCCTGGGTTGTTACACATTTAGGAAGAAAAGCTTGCCTTAATGTCATCAGGGAAGGATACACTGTTGTAGTCTTTTAAACATACCAACTTGCTTTTAAGCCTATCTGCACTTACATTATTTTATATTGGAGTCTTGTGATTATCACAGATCTGAGGGGGTAAAAGTACATTGTGAGTGGAATTTAACCTCTGGCAATTGGAGTCAGGAGCTCTTAATATTGCCCATGAATATATTTGTCCTATTGTAAGAAATTGTTAAGTCTTTAAATACCAGAATTTTTGTTTAGTGAGAGAAACTCTGAGTAGGTACTTCAAAATAAAATACTTTCTATTCTTATATGCCACATAGTATTTTTGTTTTAGAAATATCCAAGTTGATGTGTGTGGCCGTGGTAATCCTCTCCCAGATCATGGTCAGTCCCTTAGGTTAAATATAATCCATAAAGGGCCCTTTTGCCTTACTCAGAGTGAAGGAAGGGAAGTGGAAGGATTATTCCAGTCTGTAAAGAAATCCTGGGAGCCATTGATATAGTTCGTGTTTCCACCTCATTCTTTTTTTTTTAAAGATTTTATTTATTTTGACAGACAGAAATCACAGGGAGGCAGAGAGGCAGAGAGAGAGGAAAGGAAGCAGGCTCCCTGCTGAGCAGAGAGCCCGATGCGGGGCTCGATCCCCGAACCCCGGGATCATGACCTGAGCCGAAGGCAGAGGCCTTAACCCACTGAGCCACCCAGGTGCCCCTCCACCTCATTCTTAAAGCCCCACATAGTAACTGCTTAAGGAATTAAGATGTGGGCATCTGGTCGTACTTACTTGGTTCAGTTCAGTCCCACAAACACCAAAGGTTCACTGTAGTCTGGACATAGGGTAGGTAACAAGAATCATCTTCTTCATTACCCCTGATAATTCCCTTGTTCCACACTGTGTGCATAGCTGCTGCCATTGAGAGAAATCACCCTTCTCCCTTCAAGCTAATTAGAAAAGGCAGCATATCTCAGATGTAAATAATAGGGTTTTATGCCTCATAATTAGGGTGATGATCATTTTATTCTACCACTGGTTTAGCAGCTTGCATAGTTCATGACTTCAAAGCATATCTAGGGAAAGGGGGAGTAAAATGGGAGAAAGAATTTTAGTATCCACCCTGTTTATGGAAAATTCATTGAAACATAACACTGGGGGAATTGGGGAAAAGCTCGGTGACTTGGGCAGAAAGCAGCTAGCTATGAAAGGAATTAAAATAGGATTGTCCTGTAGGTCGATATACTTATAGGTGGTGTTTGTATGTGTGTACGCACGTGTGAGTACATGTGACATACAGTCACCTACATACACCTGTATGTGTAGGTGTGTGTGTGTGTAGTTACACTAATGTCTGTATAAGATCTGTATTTTTTTCTTCGTAATGGTGCTAGTAAGAATAGTCAGTCTAGGGGCGCCTGGGTGGCTCAGTGGGTTAAGCCGCTGCCTTCCGCTCAGGTCATGATCTCAGGGTCCTGGGATCGAGCCTGCATCGGGCTCTCTGCTCAGCAGGGAGCCTGCTTCCTCCTCTCTCTCTGCCTGCCTCTCTGCCTGCTTGTGATCTCTGTCTGTCAAATAAATAAATAAAATCTTTAAAAAAAAAAAAAGAATAGTCAGTCTAAGGGGCACCTGGGTGGCACAGTCAGTTGAGCCTCTGACTCTTGGTTTCAGCTCAGGTCATGATCTCAGGGTGGTGGGATCAAGCCTCCCATTGGGCTCCTTGCTCTGTGCGAAGTCCGCTTGAGATACTCTCTCCCTCTGCCACTGCCCCCTGCTCACATGCGCTCTCTCTTGCTTCTTGTTCTCTCTAAAACAAACAAACAAACAAAAGGAATAGTCCATCAAGTAAGAAATTACTGATTGTCTGCTACATGTAAACATTATTTTGTAATAACTTTTATTCTGGTAGTTTATATAAGAATAATAAGATAGTCATACTTAAGGAAGTTTGTTAGGAAAAAAAAGTTATAGTTTTGTTTTGTTTTGTTTTGTTTTTTGCCAGAGATAGAGAGAGTGAGTACACACAAGCAGGCAGAGAGGCAGGCAGAGGCAGCGAGAGAAGCAGGCTGCCGAGCAAGGAGCCCGATACGGAACTCAGTCCCGGGACCTTGAGATCATGACCTGAGCCGAAGGCAGTGGCTTAACCAACTGAGCCACCCAGGCGTCCCAACTACCATACTTTTAACATAACATTCTGATTATACATAATATGTTTTTGCTCTTGTGTTGGCAGGTATATTTTGGGACTTCTCATCCAAGGTCGTATATCTCTGCCAATGTAACTGGCTTCAAATGTGTGACGGGAATGTCTTGTTTAATGAGAAAGGATGTGTTAGATCAAGCAGGAGGGCTTATAGCTTTTGCCCAGTACATTGCTGAAGATTACTTTATGGCCAAGGCCATAGCTGACCGGTAAGCAAACTAAATTACATCAGGCTATAGTATTTTTAGTATCTGACTTATGTTGGTTGATTGTATTTGTTAAACCTATGGGTTAAGGGGCTGTTTCATTTCTTGCTAGTGAGTACAGAACAGATAAATATTTTTAGGAAGTAATTCCTATTATTCATAGATACGTTATGAAAAAATAACTGAGGAAAATAAGTGCTCTGATTCTTTCACATTCTTTAGTGTGGCATGACATTAAAAGGAAGCTTCTCTGTGATTATAAATTTACATTATTATAGATGTGAATTTCTATGTGTTTTAGAAGAATTGAAAATACTAGTGCGGTCATAAGCCAGCAGGTGAAAACTGAAAGAATATGATTTTACATTTTGAAATTTCTCCGTAGATTATGTGATGCTTTGCTAAGAAGCCACCTAACAATTCACAGAATGACTTAAACATTTCTCTGTTACAAGCTACTCATTTGCTTTTAAAGGGGTTCATTGCCTTGTGTGATAATTTAGTAAAGATAAGACTTTAAAAATTGAGGTGTGCTTTTAAAATTCTTAAATGATGTTATTCAACGTGGCTCATAGTTCCTTAGTGTTTCCCATGAGCTACAGAATGCTTTCTGTTGCATTTCTTACCGAATAGCCTTGTCGATGCCCACGTGTTACACGTACCCCCAGCCCACAATTGCATTGGTGGCTTTTGGTTTTGGTTTTGTTTAGTAGTGATCCGGGACTAAGCTATGAAATACAGAACCCATGTCACCTAGCACTTCCAGAATGTCTTGTGTTTTAAGTTTCTTAAACTGTGGACTGAGGGGTGGTAGTTCTTCCAGCAGTAGATGGTGCTGTCACGGAACCTATGTAATTGCTAAAACATCGTAAGGATGATACCCCCCAGCAGGTGCTAATCCTGAGAACTAGGCTCCGGCCGAACACCAGCAGTTGCTTTCACTTTATAGTGACCAGTAAATGCATAGTCAGTCATGCCTGCATGTGTTCATCGTCTTGGTACATTTTATAATTGCCTTAATTTTCAGAGGCTGGAGGTTTGCGATGTCCACTCAGGTTGCAATGCAAAACTCCGGCTCTTACTCCATTTCCCAGTTTCAGTCCAGAATGATCAGGTAAATCAGCTGGTTTTCTTCTTTTTTGGCTAAAAGAAAAGGGTGGGGGAGGGTGTGATTTTTACATGGTCTAACTCGGTATTTAAAATACCTAAAAGGCAAATTTTGCTTAGTTCTAGAAAAGAGAGTTTAGCATCTTTATTAAATGTATTGTCTAAATATATTTTTTTTGCTGTGTAACCCTGAAAGCATTCCGTGAAGAGCTGTTGAGGTGGGTGGGGGTGGGGTAGCTGGGTGATGGGCTTTAACGGGGGCACATGATGTACTGAGCACCGGGTATTATATGCAACTGATGAAACACTAAATTCTACCTCTGAAACCAGTAATACAGTACATGTTAACTAAATTGAATTTTAAATAAAGAATTAAAGAGATGTTGAGAATTTGATTCTTTAATGTGCTGATCTCTATTTTCTAACTTTCTATTATTTATTTGACAGAGAGAGAGAGATCACAAGCAGGCAGACAGAGGTGGGGGGGAAGCAGGCTCCCCACCCAGCAGAGAGCCCGATGTGGGTCTTGATTCCAGGACCCCGAGATCGTGACCTGAGCCGAAGGCAGAGGCTTAACCCTCTGAGCCACCCAGGCACCCCTGTATTTTGACTTTTTTATTCGTTAGAGTGTAGGCCATACAAATAAATTTATGGGCTTTTTTCTTTGATAATACTAAATACAAACAGAAAAGAGTTTCATTAAGTACTCTTTAAAGAGGAGGGCCTTTATATAACGGGATAAAGAGCTGATCATTTGGGGGGAAAATTGATTAGTCTTGTAACCAGGGTGGTGGTGTTTAAGGAAAACCTTTTTTTTTTTTTTTTTTTAAATTTTTAGGTGGACCAAATTGCGAATTAACATGCTTCCTGCTACAATAATTTGTGAGCCAATTTCAGAATGCTTTGTTGCCAGTTTAATCATCGGATGGGCGGCCCACCATGTATTCAGATGGGATATTATGGTATTTTTCATGTGTCATTGCCTGGCATGGTTTATATTTGACTACATCCAACTCAGGGGTGTCCAGGTATGTGGATAGGCATGAAAGGGTTGGCAGTCATTTGGAGAACTAAAACTATTTTCATTTAGAAAGGGTTGAAGCAGTCTTTCTGAGCCATTCTTTGGCTTCCTACCAGAGGTTAATAATCAGGTTTAAACATTACTTTCCTTAGTAGAATGCGGATGCAGAACTTAATATAATTTTCAACCTTCTGTTGGTAGTTACACTATGACGTTTTTGAAGGCTCCCCCCAAAATCATGTTAATAAAATGACTCTCATTAAGTCTCCCCCCAAAATCGAGTATTCAGATTAAACTATGTCAGTCTAGCCGTGATTTTAATGCCTTTTTTACTCATCGTTAACACTTTTTAATGGATACAGCTTCGCAGTTAAATTATATCAAGAAGCAGGCTTGATTTTATATAGTCTCTATATTAAGAATGAAACTGAAGAATTTTCATTTTTTTAACTGTGTCTAGTTCGACAGTTGGTCAGTCAGTTCTGTGTGTTTTCTTTTTTTCCAATCCCCAGGGTGGCACACTGTGTTTCTCAAAACTTGATTATGCAGTAGCCTGGTTCATCCGTGAATCCATGACAATATACATTTTTTTGTCAGCATTATGGGACCCTACCATAAGCTGGAGAACTGGTCGCTACAGATTGCGCTGTGGGGGCACAGCGGAGGAAATTCTCGATGTATAACGACAGCTTTGTGACTGTACATAAAGGAAAAAAGAGAAGTATTATAAATTATGTTTATATAAATGCTTTTAAAGATCTACCTTCTGTAGTTTTATCACATGTATGTTTGATATCTGTTCTTTAATTTATTTTGCATGGCAATTGCATCTGTGAAGAAAAAAAAAAACCCACATCTGTAGTCTTGGCCAAATGGTACACTTTATTTTGTGGAAGTAGTGAACCAAGAGAACTGGTTCTAGGAACCTGGGTTTGGTTTTTGTCGTTTGTTTATTTTTAAAAAATAAATAAATATATATATATGACTATATGAATGCTCTGCAACAAACACTATGACAGTATCCTTCAGTAGAGAAAGTTTCTTATTTGTGAGTACACTCTGGTAGAACATTTACAGGACGGCAGCAGCTTTGCTTTGGGGTTTAGGAAAGACCGGAAAGCAATCCCTTTACGCATCTAAAGTGAAAGGTGTGCAGTGAATAGCCCACAGTGAGGTACTAACTAAGAAACTTTTTCATGCTCTATGCCTACCTCTTGTAGTTGTTGCAGAGCAAATATAAATTGTAATAAGGTAGCTAGGCCTTGCAAAAACAAATGGGAAGACTTTAAAAAATAATAATAAAAGAGCTGGAGTCTAGTATTTATATGAATCTGTGAGAGATATTTTTTTGGTCTCACTGCAATGAACCAAAAGTGGCTGAGTTTGGTTTTTAATTGTAGCCATGTATGGAAGGCATCTTTTTGACCAACTCTTGTTGGTTCTGTCTTGAACCATTGTTAATCACTGTGCTGGTAAACCTTTCCTTCCCGCTCCTCACCCGGCCCCACCCCATCTTTCCCCAACTTTTTTTTTTTCTGGGGGGTGGGGTTGGGGGGGCTGGGGTGGTTTTGTTTTAGTGTGAGTGGATGTTTTGATAGTTGTGAGGAAAAATGCATTTCAGACACATTTCACACATGAGCTATTTTCTTACACAGTATGTCTTATTGTTAAAAAGAATGTAATTTCATGATACAGGTATTTAATATCTTTTTTAAGTAAGTGAATATTCTAGCCATCAAATAAATTGCAGTAGAGTATTAAGTGGGGACGGGGTGAGTTTTACTCTTAAAATTAATCAGTATCAAACTAAGTCTACTGTGTGTGTGTTTTTTTTTTTTTTAAACTCTTACAGTTAGTCTAGTCTTATTTAAATTGGATTTTTGTATTCCAGTTTGTATGATGGAATAGACTAGATCAGCGCTAGTTGTAAATGCATGCTGTCTTTTACTCTACTCTCCCCATCCTGCCGCTAAACTTGCTTGTCAGGTTGTGCTTAACTTGTGGTGAACTGGACTAGTTTTTATTTTTTATTTTTATTTTTTTTAATAGGCAAAATTGTAAGGGACAGTGCATAAGCCTTTTTTTTTTTTTTTCCTTTTTTCTGTAGTGGAATTTTTGCTTTTTCTTAGGATTGGATGGCATGTTGTCCTCATGAACGCCTGCTGCAGGGCTTGACGCTGGCAATACGGCCACTTTAAATTCTAAGTTTCTCCAGTTTCCGTGCCAGAGCATAATGTGTAGCCTATCAGCAATAATTACGTATTTCTAGAAAATGGACACATTTTCACTACACTGAGCCAGTTTATTTGTCTAATGACTAACATACATGGTTTCCATTGTAATGTATCTATTAATGTGTATATACTATGTATACACATTATGTATAAGCTTTTCTCTGGGCCAAACTGCTTCATTTAAAAAAATTTTTTTTTTCTTTTTTTGCGCCTTATGACGAATTTGTTTGGAGGGCATTTTCTTCATGAACAAAGGCTTTGATGCACACGCCTTTCTATGTGCAATGGGTAGTATTGTTCCCTGAGGAAAGTTGCACAGTGAAAACCAGTCTAGTTGTGACCCACTTTGTGTTTTGTTTTGGTTTTTTTTTGTTTGTTTTTTATCTCTATTACACAAGTTGAATTTTGCTGAATATGTTTGTAATTTGTTGGTTTGTTTAATGAAGTTTGGTTGAGGCCATCTTTTGCACTGCTGAAGTGAAATCTTGCTTATTACTTAGCTTTTTGCTAATCTCAGTATGGGCAATGTAACAACAAATCCAAATGGCTGGACAGACTTCTTGTGTTTTGTAAATATAAAAAATGACTGTTCTGTATGTGTGTTACGTGATAAAGTGAAGCTTCAGGCTTCACTTAGAGTGATTCTTTGTTTAGCAAGTTTAGAGTGGTGATAATATGGTAAGAAATACTATAAATGTTGAAGAAAGCATCACAACAGAACTGTAGGAGTCCAAATTTAATAAACTGTTTAAAAAAAAAAAACCAACAAGTGTCTAGAATATACCACGTTTTATTATTTAAAATCATTGTATTAAGTTTTTTGTTCAAAATAAAAATTTGAATACAATCAAAACATTAACAATAATGTATTGTTGTTTACTGTCTTTCCTTCTTTTGGTATTTTCACAAATAACACGTTCCACCATTCACATCAGAATTACTGGGAGAATTCTGTCGGGTGATAATTTTGAAATCTTCCTCTTTACCTGTGCTACAGTCATGCTTTGGCATAACATGGGGCTTTTGTACATTGATTGCACATTAGAACCACCTGGAGAACTTTAAAAAAAAAAAAAAAAAAACCCAGATGCCTGGGCCCCACCCACAGAGATTCTGGTTGTTATTCTGGGGTGAGGCCTGAGCTGTTCTTGTTCTGAGCAGGCAGACGTGAGAAGCACTGGCCCAACCTGGAGAAGAGACCCATGGGCCCTTTTTGCCCACCCCCGCCCCCCAGCCTTAGCTCACAACCTGACTTGGCCTCTTAGATGTTACCACTCCAGTGGCTGGGAAAGGCCCAACCAAGGAAAGGGAAGGAGTGGCTCTGGGGCTGGAAACCTAGATGGGAGATTGACTAAGTGGTCCCACACACCATCCAGGCCAGGCTCCTCCAAAGCTGGAGGCATTTGCAGACCTGTTTCACTCTAAGTCTGTGAGGGAAGAGTACTTTTAACTGGGGAGTAAATCCCAGGGAGGAAGAGTGTAAAAGGAATTTGAAACGATGAAAATGTTTTGCCATAAAACAGCAGTGATGGTTGCACAACCTTGTGAATATACAAAAAACCCTGAATTGTATACTTGAAAAGGCAAATTTTATGGTCTGTTAACTATATCTGAATTTAAAAAAAAAAAAAAGAATATTGAAACCACCGTTAGATGTACAATTTCCCTCTAGTCTTCTGACACCTGTTCAGGGTTCGAGAGAGCGTACAGAACTGTTTGCTCATTCTTCGGTATCCTTGCTTGAACCCAGAATGGCCAGTTTCAAGATCTTTCCAAAATTGACAGATGAAAATACTGTACCTCATTGTTTAAACAGAGGTTTTTTTCATTTCATTTTGTTTTGTTTTTAAGATTTTATTTATTTATTTGACAGACAGAGATCACAAGTAGGCAGAATGGAAGGCAGAGAGAGGAGGAAGCAGGCTCCCCGCGGAGCAGAGAGCCCGATATGGGTCTTGATCCCAGGACCCTGGGATCACGACTTGAGCCGAAGGCAGAGGCTTTAACCCACTGAGCCACCCAGGGGCCCCTTGTTTTGTTTTTTCTAAGTGGGATCCGTGCCCAGCACAGAGCCCAATGCAGAGCTTGAACTCAAAATCCTGAGATAAGACTTGAGCTGGGTTCAAGGGTTGGATACTCAACCCACTGAACCACCCAGGTGCCCCTCAATATAGTTTTTTGGTTTTTTTTTAAGATTTTTTAAGATTTTATTTATTTATTTGAGAGAGAGACAGTGAGAGAGAACATTAGAGGCGAGAAGGTCAGAAGGAGAAGCAGACTCCCCATGGAGCTGGGAGCCCGATGTGGGACTCGATCCCGGGACTCCAGGACCGTGACCGGAGCCGAAGGCAGTTGCTCAACCAACTGAGCCACCTACTGGAATTTTTTCTATTTCTTGGTCTTACTTAAGCAAGGGTCTTAATGCTTCCTTATTGAGTATTCCATGTCTTTTAACCCTAATAAACAATCTACATTACCAGACAGAACAATGCTAAAATCTTTGCATTTAGGATAATGCTTTCCCAAGGCAAGATGGGATGGGCGTGGAACTAACTGATCAACGTTTGTGCAACCAAATGGCCCACACCAGTGTCCCCATCGAAAAGATCACCCTTCCCAAATGTGGTTTCCTTCCCTGTCTTAGAACAGAACCATTTTCAGCTTTGAAGTAACAGTATTTTCACAGTCTGCATGTATTCACGTTTCTGACACAAAGCTTACTTGGCCTTTGAATACTACTGGTTTTGTGTGTGTGTGTGTTTTTATACATTTCTGAGCTTTATTTGCTAGTATTTAATGAAATATTTTCTAGGCTTTAGAGGGAGGTTATGCTAACTGCAAAGTCAGTTGGGTCCTCCCCTCCCCCTGCCAACCCCCATGCTCCAGAAATTATTTAGCCAGGGATGATCTGTTCCTTGAAAGTTTGAAAGGATTTATCCATAAAACTTCATGGGCTTGGCACTTGAATAACTTTTTCAGTTTATTTCATTGGTACTGAGCAGTTCACATTTTCTATGTCTATTATAAAGTCCATTTTAGTCATTTACACGATAGAGCTGCACACAGCATCTTCATAATTCCCTTGAGACTCTTGCTGGCTGCAGACGCTGCTGGGCAGGCAGTTTGCAGCCCCTGTGCTGGTTGAACCTGGACCTCTCGTCTGAGAGCAGAGTTGCAGGCAAGGCCATCCCTCCTGAGGCTCCCAGTATTCTCATAATCTAAAGAAAACCTGGCCCCATCACTCCTCCTCTTAAGACACTTGAATCGCTTGATGTTACCTTCAGGATAAAGCTCAAGGTTTAGGCCATTTTAGGGTACATCGTTGCCAACACCTCCCCTCTTGCCCTTTCTTGCCAAACCTGCTCACATTAAACTCATTGTAAACTTCCTGCCCTTTCCCTGACGTCTGCTCTTTCCAGCTCTGGGCCTTTGTGTGTGTTGCTTCCTCGAACTCCGTTCCTCCAACCTCCACATCGCCCGTGGGACTCTGCTCAGGTGCCGGCTCCTCTGTGACTTATCTGCCCAGGTTATGGACCCTGTGCCTGCCTCCACAGCCTCACCCTGCACTTCTGCCCCAGCACCTAATACTAGTTATTTTAATTGGGCCTATAGTTGTTTGTGTTTATCATTAAATTGGAAATACCAAGGATCGGGAGGGTTGGTAATGTACTTGGCCTTGTGTCCCGAGCTCCTGGCTTAGGACCTGATACAAAGTCCGTTTTCCTGACTGAATGAACAAATAAAGAAAGGCGTGCCTGTGTCGCTAATCTTCGGCCTAGAGCTAATAACATAATAGGAATGCAGTCCGTGGAGCCAGCCTATTCGGATCCACTTCCAGCGTCACCATTTGCTTCCTGGACACGCTCTCTGTGCCTCAGTGGATACCAGCATGATCGACTTCTCAGGGTCAGCATGAGAATCAAAAGGAGTACTGCGTTTGAAAAGTCACGTTCTCAGTAAAAGCTTGTGTGCCGATAAGGATCTCAAGTCGCTAAGTGAAAACGAAAGCTGAGTTACAGAGTCAACAAAGTAGCTCTTCTTCTGCCAAGGGAAAGAACTGTTCACAATCTGATGGAGAGGGTTGCATGATCTTTTGTAGGGCAACTGACCTCTCAGCCCTGGGTGGTTCAGAGTAAATATTCTAGCACTCAAGATGAGAATCAGTCTGATTTATTTAAACTGTTCTAAACAGTGCTATGGTAGCCCATATAATACTATTCCGAATGTCAGAGCCAATGGCCTGAGCTGCAAGGATTGGCGAAAATTGCAAGACCCCAGTGCACAGACCTGCATTCTGACCAGAACAGTCCAAAGAATCTAAAGGCTGAGGACGTGGTGTTCACAGCAGAGTGTGGCAACACCCCTGTGTGGAATGGGGTGCACCCGTGACAGGGGCAACATTCAAGGAATTTTACCTGGCTGCAATGTTTCCAGCTATCAGTCTTTTATTTTATTTTATTTTATTTTAAAGATTTTCTTTATTTGACAGAGATCACAAGTAGGGTGAGAGGCAGGCAGAGAGAGAGAGAGAGAGAGGAAGGGAAGCAGGCTCCCTGCTGAGCAGAGAGCTCAATGCAGGGGTCAATCCCAAGACCCGGGACCCTGACCTGAGCTGAAGGCAGAGGTTTTAAACCACTGAGCCACCCAGGCACCCCCCAGCTATCAGTCTTTTAAAGGGCAATTCTCTGTATACCTCAAAGAGAATTTTCTGGTGTTCTCTGCCTCTGGGCACTGAAAGCAGCGAGCATGGAGCCTGAGGTCCCTAGACCTGGCCATCTGAAGGGGAATTTTCTTCCACATGGCTTTGTGGTTTCCCTGGTTCCCAAGCTAGTACAAGAATTTATTTTTTAAAGATTTTATTTATTTGCCAGAGAGAGAGAGAGAGAGAGAAAGCACAAGCAGGGAAGCAGCAGGCAGAAGGAGAAGCAGACTCCCTGTTGAGCAGGGAGCCTAACATGGGGCACGATCCTAGGACCCTGGGCTCATGACCTGAGCCAAAGGCAGACGCTAAATGACTGAGCCACTCAGGTGCCCCTTTCACAATCACTTCTCATCTCAGTCCCTCCCAGCTAGGACCACTCAGCAATAGTATAAAGAGTCCAGGATGCTTGAAATCACTGCATGAGGATCCAAATCTGGCTGCTGCCATCCGTGCTGTGCTCCTGTCTGAGAGACACTGGTTTTGATTCCACTGACAGCAGTGGTGCTGGAAAGACTGAGCTTTCTTCTATCAGAGAACAGAGACCCCACCCCCAAAGCCTCAACAGAAATGTCAGGCTCCCTGTCCCTGTTACTGCTGGCCCATATTACTGTGGCAGCCAGCCCACCACTGCTCGAGGGAGTCCAACAGCTGACTTGCCAAATTATCGGGCAAAAGAAATTGCAAACGAAGAGAACACGTCATTTGCAAGAAAGAGACCAAGCTGGCCAGAAGATGTGGATAAGTGGAGGCAGAATTAATAGGAGAAACAGAGGGGAAGTTCAATTAAAAAACCTAATGAGTGGGAAAACATAATGAGAACGTTCAAGAAGACGGAATTAGAGCATAACAAATGAAACTATGGAACTAAAAGGCAAGATTTCTTTTTTTTTTTTTTTTAAAGATTTATTTATTTGACAGAGAGAAATCACAAGTAGACAGAGAGGCAGCCAGAGAGAGAGAGAGAGGGAAGCAGGCTCCCTGCTGAGCAGAGAGCCCGATGCGGGACTCGATCCCAAGACCCTGAGATCATGACCCGAGCCGAAGGCAGCGGCTTAATCCACTGAGCCACCCAGGCGCCCCTAAAGCCCCCCCCCCCGTGAGTTTATTGAAAAGACACGCCCACAAGGAAGCATCCCGGTGAAAGTTCTGAGCTTCAAGAATGAATTTCACCCTCATCAGCCAGAAAGAGCAAGTTACGGACAAAGGAAAGAAAGTGAGGCCAGCATTGGACTCTCAGCAATACCAGAGGCTTTGGGGAGGCACAGGAATGAAATCTACGGCTAGTCAGGCGGGGGCGTGAATTATGGTCAGAAAGGCTCACGTCCAGTCAAAACATTATTATAGGAGGGCAAAAAAAAAAAAAAAAAGGCATTTTTGGACACGGTGGGTCTCAGAAAGTACACCAGCCATGTTCTCTGCCTGAAGAAATTAGTCAAGAAGGTACTCAAGAAAATAACCCCAATCAGAAGTCTCTGCGTGGAAGAATTGAAAGAATTCAAGGAAACTGGTAAATAAGGAACCTTGTGTTACTCATGTTCTGAATGGATTGTGCTAGTGTGACGTGGAATAATGAGAAATTTTTGAATCAGGTAAGACTTTTTTATAGGCGAAAGTTCAATAGCCTTGGCTAAAATTCTAACTTATCTTTAAGCCTAGGAGTAGGGACTTGAAAGGCGATGAGGAGTAAAAGTGGTTTCAAGCTTTGTTAAGGTTTGCCAAGTCTCGAGGAACGGGCTACGGTGCCAAGCCACAGGGCACAACAAACAACTTCAAATTGCTCCTCAGACATGCAAAGTCCTTTGTCCGTCCTTCCGCTGAGGATTTCCTAAGAGTACTAGTAGTATCTCTTCAATCTCTCTCTCTTTTTCTGCCTGTGTGTGTGTCTCTCTCTCTCACCTAGTGGTGTGCTTTCTTTACCTTCTCAGCTCTCATCCTTGTTTTTGCTCCTAGCCACATACATGTCTTACTCTTGACACAGGGCAGATTAGCTACAGATTACAAACTTAGCTCCAGACCCACCTGCTTAGCTCCAAAACCCATCAAGATGCTCAGTTAGATAAAAGGAACAATGTCTCCCTTAGAAATAAAAAAGGACTAACAGAAACCTTGTGGTTGTGGTCTATCTTTTGATAGAATCCACCCCATTAGAAGGCTGTGCACTTTCAAAGTACATCTCCTCCCTCTTCGTGACAGAGTCCTGGATGACGTTCAGGGTCACTGGGAAGTGATAGGGTTGGGGTAGGGGTGGAGGTGGGGACCCTGAGATGAAGACAGACAGAAAGACAGGGCAGGAGCATGCGAAGCCTTGAAATCCTAGATAAAGAATTTAAGCTTTATCCTGAAGGCAGTAGGGAGCCATTGAATGTTTTGTGTGTTAGAAAGATTTCTCTGATGGCTACATGGAATTAAAAGAGTTTTTAGTGATAATGACCCTGAAGGCAGAGACCAGAAGGAAGGTTTTTGCTTTAATCTAGAGGAATTGTTTATTTATGGAAACCATCCCCACCTTTATGACCACAATGTGGCTAGAAACTTCCTTCTTCCCTTTGTGCAGGTCCCTACAACTTGTTTGCTTTCTGCAGTTGGGAATCCTTTTATGTTCCATACCGACCTTAAGTCTGCCTTCATGAGGTTCTGACTTCTCAAAGTCCCGGGAGGCTGGACACCTAAGAAAAATCCACATCAGGATGACAGCCCTCTCCATCTGACTTCCTGTCTTCACCTGACTTCTCAAGGACACGACTCTCCCATTTGTTCCGGCACTGACTGGCTCTCAGTGCTACTAACCCTAACCCTCGTCCAGTCTCCTGCTCACAGCTTGGCTTTCCCTGCAGCCATCTAATATTCAAAATTTGATTCTGAAGCTCATTAAATTAAAGCCTTAGCTGAATCCATAGCTTCCTCAGGTCTGTTCCAAAAGTTACGGCATTGACGAGAAGGAAGTAGATCCCCAAGAATTGATTCGGGGGGACTCGTGTGCTTCAGGGTACCCCAAATCCCATGGAGCCTCTCACCAGGAGAGGCAGATTCTCTTCCTCCTCTTCCAGTGGGGATCCCACAATGACCTTCTCTAGGGAGTTACTCTGCAAGGGGAAGCCAGCCTCTTCGTGCCCCATCCTTATCATCTCTTATTATCTTCAAACTTACAAATAGAATTATATCCTCCTATGTCCAGGGGCCCAGAACTAGGAAAATGGCTAAGACATCAAAGGAATTTTTAAATCTTTGCTAATTTTTATCAGCAAAACCCTGGCGAATGTGTGAGATTAAGGGGTTGGCCAAAGAGTGAGGGACATGACCAAAGATTAGGCTACATTTTTCGAGATGGTATTTTTGCCAGAGATTCTGGATGAAATACTAGCTCAGATGTAGCTGGGAGTACATCTGAATGTTTTTTCTCAGTTCACTGGCTGGAAACTGCCTCAGAGATGGACCCCACCAAATGAAGCCAACAAGTCAGAAATTTCTGGGGCAACAGTGAGAAAGGAATAGAGAGATTTAGGAAGACAGGGATTGGGAAATGCATTTATCACTGGTAATTCAGTCCATCTCCCGGTAAAGAACAGGAATGTACTCCTATCGCCAAACCACTGAGAAACACATTTGTTCCGGGAGAGCAAGGATCTTTTAAATGTATTTGGCCAAAGATGCCGATGGGAGGGAATGGCTGTACAAAATATCTTCCTGATTTCAGTAAGGATGGTGGGATCAGGGTGCGGCTCTGGAGCAAGGCCCAACATTGTGTTTAACCATCAGAAGCATGGTATCTATGATTAACGTATGTGGCAAAGGTACTATGGTGGTAACCGGCATGGTCTGATCATCAAATTAATAAGCAGAAGATCCGGAAGTGAAACAGATGGGCAGCCTCCTACAAAGTTGTAACTTGGTTTCTGGAACCAAAAAACCCCAGTCTGGTGGAAAGAGAGCTTCCTTGAGCCACTACAATAGAAAAGCCCTTGTCCTCCCTTAATTCACAGGCCTGATTTATTTCAGAAACTCTGAGCCCCTTAAATGAAAGGAAGGGTGGGTATCCCTGACAGAAGCTTCTACGATAACATGCCTCTTTCTCCTCATCTTCTCCCAAAAGGACAGCAATGTATCAGCATCAATATATACCGAAGGAAAGAAAATCTCCAAACCTTTAGCTTTGAAATCATGGCAAGCTAGGATGTCTTTGAGGATTACCAGTGAGGGGCATCCTTCTCACGATCAGATTATAAATATTTTAATTCTAATCAGCCTCACCTTGGGTTCTGTGGAACCCCACACCGATCTGGTGGCTGAGTGTAGCTGGCACAGATAAATTTAGCAATGAGAATCATCTCCAGGTTTGCTTCCTGGCCTGTCATGTGGGCTGCTGTGGTAAGAGAAACAAATTAAGCTTCCAAGGAGTACTGTTCAACAGAGACAGAATGCGAGCATACATCTGATTTTACATTTTCTACTGACCATAAGGTAAAAAGAAACAGGTGGGGTCACCTGGGTGGCTCAGTCTGTTAAGTGTCTGCCTTCGGCTCAAGTCATGATCTCAGGGTCCTGGGATCGAGCCCCACATCAGGTACTATGGTACTAACACCCCAAGGTAAAAACCAAACTCTCCTAGCGTTCCTGTCAACTGTACCATAAACATGTGATCCAGACCCCATCCATAAGGCTAATTTACAGTGACAGTGATTTTGAAGTAAGCAATATAAGGAAACAGTAATGCATATATATATATTTTTTCTGTCCATAGGGTCCCTGCTGGTGGGGAGTCTGCTGCTCCCTCTGCCTGTGCTTCCTGCTGTTTTTGCTCTCTTTGTCTCTCTCTCAAATGAATAAAAAAAAATCTTGAAAAAAATACAACAAAACAGGTGACATTAATTTTAGTAGTATTTTTTTCTTTAATGTGCTATACCCAAGGTAGTATCATTTCAACATGAAATCAGTACACAACTTATCAATACACTTATTTTTGTTCTAAGCTATACTTACAGAACATCTGAGGAAAGAAAACCTATGAACACCAACTCTGACCAATTTAATCAACAGTGGGGCAAAATGCTATGTTATGTACTTATATTTTTCCTTTCTGTGATGCAACTAATTATTATTGTCATGGTGCTGGTGGTTATCTTTACAATATAATCCCTAGGTTACAGGATATAAAGTCAGAATTCAGACGAAACTAGAGGAAGAATGTACGTCACCCAGAAATCCAGGACTTGAAGCTGGACAATGTTGGGCTGCCTCCTTTTTGGACAGAGGATAAGTCTGTTTTAATTTGGTGGATAGTTGCATTGTCTCAAGGCAGAAGACTGATCATTGGTGAGCATAAGTAAGCAAGAAGGGTATAGGTTCATGGTGAGTAAACAGAGCTGAATATAGTGTAAATATTTATCCCATTTTTTGGCTACCCAGTAATTTTTGAGCACCCTTGTTATGTTTTAGGAATTGTCCGCCTTATAAATAGCAGCCCACTTCACCCCAAGGTAAAAACCAAACTCTCCTAGCGTTCCTGTCAACTGTACCATAAACATGTGATCCAGACCCCATCCATAAGGCTCATTTACAGTGACAGTGATTTTGAAGTAAGCAATATAAGGAAACAGTAATGCATATATATATATATTTTTTCTGTCCATAGGGTAGCAGAACTCTGGCTTCTAGAGCCCTACAGACTGAGTTCTTACTGAAGAGATGTCACAGATGTTGGCAGAAATAGCAGTTGCAATAAAACTGAATTTCCCACCTAGAGATGGCAGCAGGGAAAACCACAGATTTGGTTAGTGCTCAGGGAGACAACCAAGGTGTTCTCCTCATAAAGCCAGTTCTGTGGTTTGGCTGCTTGGGCTCTAGAAATACAGGGCTGTGGCTGACTCTCTGGTCCTGTTGATCAGTCTACAAACTACCGAATCTCCAGAGACGGTTTCTGTCGCTTGGACCTGGTGATTGACTGAGCCATACAGGTGCTAGTTCCACTTGAAAGGGTTGAAGCATACATAAAAAGAAGGAATGGGAGGCAAATTTAAAAACTGTGATAGTGGAACCAGCGCAGGTCTCTGAGCAGGGAACTGGTCACCAGAGTTGTACGTTGGAAGAAATTTAACCATCAACAGTAGGGAAGCTTTATTGAAGAGGAAATTCAGACAAGTTCCAATTAAGGCCAAGAATAGGCCTATGAAGGGACCATTGCACTAGTCTAGGTGGCACACCAAGGCTTGGACCAGATGGGGGTCTAGGTCAGGAATACAGAATTGGAGAAGTCTCATTCTGGTTTGACTGTTGGCAAAGAACTCACATAGCTTTCTAATCATGACCTTTAATATATTAAAAGTCACTTCTGGGGCACATGGGTGGCTCAGTGGGTTAAATATCTGCCTTTGGTTCAGGTCATGATCTCAGGGTCCTGGGATCAGGCTCCCTGCTCAGCAGGGAGTCTGCTTCTCCCTCTGCTCCTCCCCGACTCATGCTTTCTCTCTCTTGCTCTCTTTCTCAAATAAATAAAATCTTTAAAAAAAAAAGGTCACTACTAGTATTTTTTTCTGTTTTTGTTTTGTTTTAAATTTGACAGACAGAGATCACAAGTAGGCAGAGAAGCAGGCAGAGAGAGAGGAAGGGAAGCAGGCTCCCTGCTGAGCAGAGAGCCCAATGAGGGGCTCAATCCCAGGACCCTGGAATCATGACCTGAGCCGAAGGCAGAAGCTTATCCCACTGAACCACCCAGGCACCCCTTTTTTCTGGTTTTTGACTGAAAAAGTTACCAAACTCCAATCTGTCCAGATGTCACATGACAGTTCTCTGTGTGGATTCAAGTTTGAGCTTGACATTCTGTGAGCTTTCTTTGCCCTGTGGTCCTCAAAAAATGCATTTCTGCCAAGCAAGTTCCTTCTTCTTCTTTTTTTTTTTTTTTTAAGATTTTATTTCTTTATTTGACAGACAGAGATCACAAGCAGGCAGAGAGGCAGGCAGAGAGAGAGGAGGAAGCAGGCTCCCTGCTGAGCAGAGAGCCCAATGCAGGGCTCGATCCCAGGACCCTGAGATCATGACCTGAGCCGAAGGCAGAGGCTTAACCCACTGAGCCACCCAGGCACCCCCAAGCAAGTTACTTATATAAGAAACTTTTCTGAGGAGTAGCATCTTATGCAGCATTTAATGGAAAGAAGAGAAGTAACATTTAGCTTTCTAATCATGTGCCAGATCTCTGAGCCTATTTACTCCCCCTTAGAACGTTATGAGATTGGAATGATTATATTCATATTATAGATGATAAGAGTAACCAGTGAATTCCCCCACAGTTTTCAGAATTCCCACCCACCAGGCTGATTCAGGCCCAGTTAGCCTGGCTAAGCCCAACTTCTTCTTTTGCTCCGGATGACGGGGCTCACGGAAAACTTAGCAATGCTATAATCACCAGAAAACTACTGCATCTTTTTCATCTCCAGCTTGGGACCACCAGAACTCAAGAGGAAAAGCAGAGGGAGATGGGTAGGTGAGAAGAGCACAATGCCTCATTCCCCGCGGGGTTGCAGGCAACCACTCCCACCTGCAGAGTCAATCAAAGTGTTCCTACCTCTTTCCTTATTGAATGAGATCTTCACAAGGACTGGGTAGGTATCATGAGGTCCATCTTAAAGATGGAGAAACTGAGACCCAGTAGACTTACATATATGTACAATTATGCAACTAGTAACCAGCAAAGCCAAGGTTTGAATTCAAATCCTCTGACTCTAAACCCAGAATGTTTTCCACTGGACTGAGCCAGAGGAGAAAATGAAACATGGAGTATTTTTCTGGATAGAGTCTGGGGCCTGGGGTTCCCTGATAGGAGGCCGATACCACTTCTTTCCTCAGGTTGCTCTGGGACCCTTGAAGCAAATCACTCTGTGCTATATCAAAGCTGGCGTGGCAGGCTTTTTCAAGCACCCAGGCCCAAGGATGGCCACATACTGGGGAACAAGATGGTACTCCTTGACCATATTCCTCCCTCCTAAGCCACTTTCCAAAGTGACTGAGACATAATTTTAAGTTTTTACAAAGACAAAAATCAAAACACTAGCTTTATGGCTATAAAAGAGACCATAGCTTCACCTCCCCAGACTTCCTACTGAAGGGCAGAATATGTTCTGGTAAGTTCACTGCATGGAGAAGCAGAGACTCTGTGTTTTCAGAGAGTAAGCTGCTCCAAAAGACAATTTTCCAGTTGGTCACTCCTCCTCCCTTGGGGAGCACTATGTGGAGAGTCAGGCTGAACATGACTGCCGTGCTCTCTCCGTGGCAGCGTCAGGAATGGGGAACAAGTATTCCTTCCTCTCAACACTGTGCTTCCCACACTGCGGCATCTTGAATCTATCAGGGACCATCAACAGATGCAATATGTAATCCATTGTGATGAGGAAAGAAAGACAATGGTCTTTGATGTCTTATCTCAAATGGTAGGTAAATGAGACAATCGTATAAGAGGAAGGACTGGTAACCAGGAAGAGTGGATGTATTATTTGTGGACCAGTATAACTGCCAAATTAGATTGTCAGGGCTGTAAAGAACCTTGAAGATCATGTACAACAAATCCCTGCTCACTTGACAGGCTTGTTTGTCAAGGTCATATGGGAATCCGTGGAGTTGGGATATGAGTCAGGTTGTTCTAAAGAAGTCTAATGACCTTAATCCCATACCCATGACCCTCTTCTGAGGCTTCCTCACGTTTGATCCCATGCTACCCTTGTTGACTCCTCCAGCATGGCCATCTGATGGAACAGTAGCCAGCCTAGATGTCGGTCTATAAACTGAGCAGAAGGGATTCCAGTAACTAATTGAGCCCACCAGGTTCTGTCTTTTGAAGATATTTGAATTTGAGACATCAGGCACTGAGTAATCGACAGGAAGAGCAAAGACACAGAGAACATGCAGTTAGAAGACATGAGTTGAAGCTATGAGTGGAGTGTGAGGTCAGGTGGCGTGAAGAGCATTTCATTGGCAGAGATGTGGACGCAGAAGAAAGGATGGAGAAGCTGGGTCCAACTGATGGAGAAGCTCTAGAGTAACAATTAGCTCCTCCTGCTGCTGAGGGAGGGTGGACATCACCCAGTTGCCAGAACCATGTTGGAACATAGTTATCAAACTGCGTTCTAGGCCCTGGTTAGCTCTCAGGAGGTTAGGTCCTGAGCTATTTATAGGTTCACCAGAGACCTGGTTATATGGCCAAGATGTCACTCTTTCTTAAAACATGTAGCTTCAGAAACCACCAACACTCAGGGTAATCTGGATAAACCTCTATGTTCATTACAACCCAGAGGCTAACACATTAGCTTTTCCAGTGGCAACTGTCCCTGTACAAACCATAGCCATTAGTATTAAAATTTTTGATCCAATAATTTTACCCCGCCTTGGCAGTAAGAACTCAGGTCTTTTGAACAGACCAGAATCTCACTTGTGATCCTGTTCTCTATTCCAAACAATCACTAATGCAGCCTTAGAAACCAACCTAAACAACTCCCTTTTTCCTGGCACACTTGGCAGGGACTCCTTGGGCAGCAGGTGCCTCCATATCTAGTGTCTGTCTTGAGGTCCAAGAATGGCGTCAGGATGATTAAGTGCCCAGGGCATGACTAACCTATTTGCAGACGTGGAGCAGCTGGGTGGAATGTATGCGCTGGGTGGAGGGAGGCAAGTCAGGTGGGGAGAGAAGAGGAATGCACCTGATACCTAGCAACTGTCATCTCTAGCTTTGCTGGCTGTGCCCCCAACCTACTACTGCTAGACTTCTTCACCCTCTTCACCATATTTTTTCTCAGTTCCCCTCTTCTCTCCTCGCCACCCCCACCCTCCCCAGCCTCTCTATAGGACCCTGGGGGGATATAAGTAAACAACAAAGCTTCTGCAGAATCCAGATCTCCTTCTGCCAAAGTTTCCACTGATAAAAGCATGAGTTTTTCACAGTTGAATGCAAACTTTATTTTATTTTCTCATCTATAAAATTGGCAGAGTTTATAAGACCATTTTATTTACAAGGGTACAGGACAAGAAGCACTCTTTCTCATACGTTGTTGGTGGAGGTATAAATTGGTGCAATTTTCAGCATGAAAACTACAAATCACATGCCTTTGACCTAATAGTTCTAAGGAGTTTATCCTAAAGATATACACATAGCAAACTTTATTTTCATTCTTTTTCTTTCAGGAGGTATCCATTATGGATGGCTCCAATGAGGAAGAAGCAATTTTTGGAAGTCTGTGCAGCCCACGATATGGGGGAAGCAGTGTCATAGCTAACAGTCTGTCTGGATCAAGAATGGACAGAGGTAGAGGGCATCTCCCTCCATCAAGCTTTCCTCGATTTTCCCTATAAACGACACAGATAGCACTTTGATGTATCTCTTAGAGATTGTACCAGAAGAACTCAAACTATTACCTAACTATTCTGACTTTCTGATGAATGAAAGAGTGCAAGAGGACTGTGACCACATAATAGGGGATACTGGGCAAAAAGTGACAGTACAATTGCATAGAAAATGCCAGAATGTTGTGTAAATGAGGAGGTCATTTTCAGTTCTGACCTCAAGGAAGAAGGGACTCCTCTGGCCAGAGAGCCTTTTAAACCCCCCTTTTTGCCACCACAATTTATAATGAATACAGTTGGTAGAAAAGAGGAGTCCCAGCAGAGTGTACACTCAGAGTCCTTGGGTAAGAGATTCAGGGCACCAGCCTCACTCGGCTATTCCCAGACTCAGCATCCAAACATTGTACTTCAAGTGTGTGCAGAAAAATGACATGTAGCAGTTGGATCCTCCAGAAAGAGGCAGACCTTGGGGCACCTGGGTGGATCCGTGGGTTGAGTGTCTGACTTTTGGTTTTGGCTCACGCCATGATCTCAGGGTTGTGAGATCAAGCCCCACATCAGGCTCCACACTCAGCACCAGAGTCTGCTTGAGATTCTCTCCCCCTCCCTCTGCCCTTTCTCCTGCTCAGGTGCACATGTGCTCTCTCTCTTTCTCTCTTAAATAAATAAATAAAATCGAAAGAAAGAAAGAGAGAGAGAGAGAGAGAAAGGAAGGAGGAAGGAAGGAAGAAAGGGAGAGAGAAAGAGCCAGACTTCCCAGTGCAGGGCATACTGTGTGCGATGGGGAGACATGGGCTGCCTACAGAGAATTAGAACCCCTCTGCCTCTCTGCTTTAGGGTCATTGCCAGAATCATCTAAAGAGGAGCCAGAGCTGGGCTTCAGAACTCACCATGGGCTGTTACCCAGTGTGTACCAGAGCCTTGCCTCATCATTTTCAAAGTTTCACTTGGCCATTTCCATAAAATTCTGAGCATGGTGAATTACAATGCAATATCATAGTCCTCTAGAAATATGTACCACCTTTCCTATCATTCCTGCCACATATTATAATAGTTCTTCATTTGAGGAGGCATGATAATTGGATGAAAAGATCATTTCACTTGCTATTTGATGTAGAATGAGCCTTCCTGTGCTTTGTTTCCTTATCTGTAATATTAACTTTTGGTGATTCTGAGGTAAGTTCTCTGACATGGAAAGAATGGGGGAGTAAGGGAGGGAACAGAATAATGGTGGGGCCTAGAGTTCCTGGATGGCAGGGAGATACTTCAGACAGAAAAATGGCAAGGCCCCAAATAAGTTGTGTCCCAACTATGATGTTGGCCGTGTTGTGAGGACAGGTGTTTGCCCTCTGATAATAAGTAGACTTTAATCCTAGGCATGAGCACAAGTCATGTCAACAGGGGTGGTTCCAGAGAAATCCACAGTAATTGCCCAAGACACAACATGAGCCCACAACCAAATTCTCACCCTGAAAAATGACTGGCAAGTAGCAGTGTCAGTCTTGATGCAGCTCATTAGGTAATTGATTGTTCCAAGTCAACAAACATCTTCTAAGGTTTCAAAGGCTGACCAGGCAAGCTATACCAGCAATGGAGAGGTGTGGCTCCGGCATGTGGTGACACATGGTGAACACCCAAGCTCCACAGTGCTGATTAGTTGTGTAATGGGCGGATGAGTCAAAGATCATGCTTCCTAGTTTGTCGGCTATGTGGTAGCTCCCAGGAACTGGCTCCAGACTTTGGTGGCTCCATGCAAGCCATCCTGGGACTGGTGATGAGCCCACAGAGTCATCATCAAGACTCAAATTTCAGTGTCTTCAGCACTGAAGCGAAATACTCCTGACTCACATCCTTGAATCCATGAGGGAGCTTTTGGTCAGATATTGTGTTTCTGTGAGCTTCTTCATTTTCATCAAGGCCTTGTGAATTTATGCTGACAGTGCAAGAGACGGAGCAAAGTGAGAGTCTGGTCCAGCAGAGTCTGCTCTTGCAAGGTATGAAATCTCACCGACGAGACACAACCCTGCTGGCTAGTCAACAGCACCCACAGTTGTGGTTCCATGTTTCCTCCAGTGAGCTTCCTCTCACAAGTTCCCTGACTGCAATATTGCTATCAACCCGGATCACCCTGCTTCCCAGTAGCCACGGAGTGGGCGGAATGGTGAGCTTTCATTCCAGTCCTCAGGGCTCCAGGAAGAATCCAGGAGTCATATACTCCCAGGGATAATCCCTGGCTAAGATACTTAATAATTAGATGACTATGATCAAATAATCTGAATCTCAATTTCTTCATCTGTATATTAAAAATAATAACATCCATTCCATTTCATTGGGTGGTTATGAAGATTAAATTAAATCAGGTATATAAAGTACTTAACACAATGCCTAGCACAAGTAAAAACTCCATAAATGGTAGTTTTCTTATTTATTTATTTATTTTTATTTTAAGATTTAAAAAAAGATTTTATTTATTTGAGAGAGAGAGAGAGAGAGAGAGATTGACAGAATGAGTAAAAGCAGGAACAGAGGGGAGAAGCAGACTCCTTGCAGAGGAGGGAGCCCAGTGTGGGGCTCAATCCCACATGATCTTTGCTGAAGGTAGACACTTAACCTATAGAGCCACCCTAGTGCCCCAGGTACCCTTATTTTTAAGATTTTATTTATTTATTTGCAAGAGAGACAGAGAGCACCAACAAGGAAGGGGACACAGGAGAGGGAGAAGGAGACTCCCCACTGAGCAAGAAGCCTGCCGTGGAGCTTGATCCCAGGAGCCTGGGATCATGACCTGAGCCAAAGACAAATGCTTAACTGACTGAGCCACCCAGCTGTCCCAATTTTTATTTTTTAAACAATTTTATTCATTGATTCATTCTTCATTCATTCATTCAGTTATTTTAGAGAGCAAGCACAGGAGCAGGACAGATGGAGAGGCAGAGAATACCAAGCAGACTCTGAGCTCACTGCAGAGCCCAACACAGTGCTTGATCTCACAACCCCGATATCACAACCTAAGTCAGGCACTCAATCCACTGAGCCACCTAGACTCCATGATAAATGATAATTTTCATCTCTGGGATTAGTGAGTCTCAGAATTGGAAAACATGTGAAAGTCATCCAATAAAACTCTCCTGCTAGCTGTTGACAGAACCCCCTACTGCACACGTGGTCATCCAACCTCTGCTTTGAGTCTTTCCAAGGCAAGAAAATATATTCTTTAGGGGTTCTGAGGTTCTTGCTGAAATTGAGCTGAAATACAACTCTTGGGGGCATCTACTCTTTGGGATAGTAAGCCCTTGCCCATATGCAAAAGAGCACTTCTGGCTGTGTGGACTGCTGTTCACGTAGACTACACGGTAAGGAACTGGGCAGTGTGATGGCCCTGCCATGTAACAGTCATCCAAATATTTGGTGTCAACCTCATATTCTTTTAAGTCTTTTCTTCTTCAGTGAAAACCTCCAAATTCCTTCTGTCCTGTCTCACACGATAAGTTTTGGATTTCCCATCACTCAAGTCATTTTTCTCCCAATGCTCAACTAAGTACTCCTCGATCTGGGCACAATGCTCTGACCAATTTGGAGAAATGAGATTTCACATTTCACGCTACTAAGCTATGTTCTCCCACTACTCCATCCTAATTTGCATGATGTGTTTTATTATTTTAGTTCTGACTAATCCTTACACTTGCCCTATGAAATTTCATCCTGCTAGGTGCAATTCATCATTCCAGATGATGAAGACATCTTTGTATCATGCAACATACTCATTCTCTCATGTTGTTACAAAGATTGCCCAAGACTCATAGGACAATGGGCAGAGCTCTTTATTCCACTCTTAGAAAATTCCCTCTAATGTGACATATATTCATTCATTCTCTCTCTCTCTCTCTCTTTCTCCTTCTCTCTTCCTTCCTTCATTCTCTTTCTTTCTTTTTCCCTTTTGATATTTGTTGAACTAGCATACAGTTAAGGTGTCCCTTTATTGGCCACAGACTTACTATGGGAGACTTTGTTGAGTTTCTTGTCCAAGTTATTTATTCCTTCTGACAACTGTCTTGGCAGTAGTAGACACCTAGAGTTCAGGTAGTATTGTGCTGGAATATGTAACATTTGCTGATTTCCATGACATAAGTTACTTCCCAAATGGCAGATTCCAAACTATTAATGTGATGTCACTGAACATGGAATTGGAGGTCATGTGTATGATCAGCTCTTATGAGCCCACATGAGCCAACTCCAGCACACCACTGATGAGGTACGTATGAACAATAGGTGCTTTCTTTTTCTTTTTCTTTTTTAAGACTTTTTTTATTTTGAGAGAGAGAGAGAGCTGTGGGAGGAGCACAGAGAGAGGGAGAATTCTAAGCAGACTCAGTGCTGAGTGAAGAGCTCATTGTGGAGCTCTATCTCATGATGGTGAGATCATGACCTGTGCCGAAATCGGGAGTTGGATGCTTAACTGATCGAGCCACCCAAGTTCCCCAAACCAGAGATCTCATTTCTGTTGTAGAAAAGTTCCAAGAAGTTCTTACAGTCTGGTGATGCGCAGTGCCTATCTTCCCTCTAGACCTACTCTGGAGAAACATTATCAGTGGAGAAAATAAGGTCTGTCTAATGTGATTTGTTCTCAGTGAACCCATGTTATTTCATAATTGCAACAGACCCTTTTAAGTGCTTGTGAACCTAAATGTTTAATCCAGAGTTACTTCCAGAAGCAATGTTGAACTCATTCACTTATAGGTTAAGAAATCTATATTCTCCCTTTTAAAAGTCAGTACATTTCTAATCTTTTAACATGTTCACTATTCTCTGTAAGTCCTTCAAACTCTTCATGAGCAATCTGGACATCTCATTCCTAAATGCTCAGTATCTTGGAGTGAATTCCATTCCAGTCTGAGAGCCCAGAGCACATTCTGCCCCTTCACCCACCCTGAGCTATTTATTCTTCTCTATCGGATCCAAAGAACTTTGTACTTGATAAGAATGATCAAAGGAAAATAAGGATAAGGATCCTTTCTCCATGTTTTCAGGACAGATAATCTTGGCTAACTGATAGGCAGCATAAGCTCCTCCTCCCCAAGACATCCACATCCTCATCCCTGGATTAGGAGGGATATATGTTCTTAAATGTAAATAAGTTGTAATTTTTGGCAAAGAGGAATTAAGGTTGGACATGGAATGAGGCTTGCTAAACAGAAGATCTTAAAATGAGAAGATTATTCTAGATTACCCAGATGATCCCAGTGTGATTACAAAGGTTTTTTACATGTGGAAGAGAGAGCCAGAAAAGATTACTACATTGCTGACTTTAAAGATGGAGGAAGGGACCATGAGCCAGAGAATGCAGGTGCTTTGGAACTGGAAAAGGAAAAGAAATGGATTCTCCTTTAGAGCCTCCAGAAGGGAGATGGTTCTGCTTGCTCTTTGATTTTAGCTCCATGAGACCCACTTTGGAGTCTGACCTCCAGAACTGTAAGAGAATAACTTGGGGTTTTTAAAACTATCGGCTTTGCAGTAGATTTGCTGCAGTAGCCACAGAAAAGTCATACATGAAGAATGCCTGTGTGGCTCAGTCCATGAAGCATCTGAATCTAGATTTCAGCTCAGGTATGATCTCAGGGTTGTGGGATCGAGTCCTGTGTCAGGCTGTGCCCTTAGAGAGGAGTCTTCTTGAGGTTTCTCTCTCTTCCTCTGTCCCCACCCCCAGCCCTGCTCATGCATGCTCTCTCTCTAAAACAAACAGAAAAAAAGAAAAAAGAAAAAAAAGAAAAGAAAGAAAGAAAAAGAAGAAGAAAGAAAGAGAGAGAAAACTCATACATCAACCCATTCCCAGGCCTTCTTCCTTGCATTTTTCCACTATCAAGGCTGGAGGGTCCAGTACAGACAACCCTCAATTTACAATGTTTTGCCTCACAATCTTTCGAAATTAGGATGGTGTGAAAGCAATACATGTTCAGAAGAAACCATACTTCAAATTTTGAATTTTGATCTTTTTCCAGGCTAGTGATATTAGGATTGTCTCTCATGATGCTGGGTAGTGGCAGCCACAGCTCCCTGTCAGCCATGATCACAGGAGCAAACAACAGACACACTTACCACTGTTCTGTACCCACACGATCACTCTGCTTCTCTACCCTTGCTTTTTTAACAGATTTGTCCCCCAACCCCCATCCCAACTTCTCTCCACTATGAAACCATCAGGAAAGCAAAGCAAGAACTTTGCCACATATTTGGTAGAGAGGCCACTTTTAGGCAGCAGGCTTGAGGAGTAGAAACTTGAGCAAGGAAAGAGGGCCCACAGCAACCACCAGGATGAATGCAAACAGGCTCCTTAAACGACCCACTTCAAAATAGCCACAGACCCTAACTGACCAATGACAACCAAGCACAGTTCCTAAGATCACCAAAAAAGAGAAAATTCCACACCTTCCCATACTCCCTCTCTCTATCCTACAACTGTGGCCCCTTCCCACCACCTCACGGCGGTCTCTCCTTTGCTGTCCTGACCACCTCTCCTTAGTGACATAGTCAATAAACTTCTCTCTCTTTTGTTCTGCCCTGGGTGAATTCCTTCACTGTCTGAACCACTGGGCCCCACTCAATTGGGACACCCCACATTCGGTGCCCACCATCTAATTGGATGGCCCCACAGTTGGGTCTTCCACGAGTGAGATTTTCAGGAGAGTGTGGAGAGCTCATGTACTGCCGTTATCTTGCCCTTTATTTCCCCTCAGCTGGGTGGGTCGGATGCAATTCTTTCCCACAACCAAAGTTCTTATATGTTCTCCCTCCTTATCCTTTCCTCCCTATGTGCCCTCCACTGAGCCTCTAGCCTAAAGTAATTGATTCCACAGCACCGTAAATGTCCCCTTGAGTAACTCTGTTCTCTTTTATCTCTGTGTTCCAGCCTTACACTTCATGCTCCAGAGTCTCTGGAATGGTGTTCAATGAGTTTATTACTCCTGCTCTGTACTCAAGTACCCCGAGTTCCATCAATCATTAATATGTCCTAGGTGCTGTGCAACACAAAAGATGCTCCATGTGACTCGATTTCTGCTTTTGAGTTGGGACATTATCAGATAACTACACTGTGAGGTAGGGACTGGTATGTGCTTTAACAAAAGAATTGATAAGGTCCAATGGGAGCTCTGAAGTGGGCAATAAGTCACTTCCAATCTGAAGACAGGCTTCAAGGAGGAAGGACTTTGCAGCTGCGCCTGGAAGAGTCTGAACAATTGAGAGATGTGAAGAAGAGGGCTAGCCTGTGAGCAAAAAGCTCAGAGTTGGGATAAGTCTGGATGTATCCAGGGAGAAGAATGGAGGTCAGCTTGGACAAGCATAGCTTGGTGGGTGAAGAGTGTGAGATAAGACTAGAAATGTGGGTGGGGCCAGATCCTGGAGGGTTGTCAAGTCAGCACACAGGATTTGGCCTTTTGGCCGTCCTCAGTGGGTGTCTTTGAAGTTTGGTAAGCAAAGAGTAAAGTCACATGCTTTTCCAAAGGTATAATAACCACTCATTTTTTTTTTTTTTTTTTTTTTTTTGCAATTCGACATTAGTGTTTATTTAAAAAATTACCGCAAATGAAGATAAATGGTGAGACGTGCACTAAATTTGATGAAAATCCTGACGTGAGTGTTTCTTCTTGGGATTCTCTCTCTCTCTTTTTTCTCCTATGATCTGAGAGCGGATTACATTCTACTTGGGTGATGGCTCAGGTCAAATGTGTGGTTTTGCAGGTGCCTAGCCTTTCACAGACAATCTTGGAAGAACCATCATTGTCTCTGGAATTTCCGCAGCGCCTGGTTCAGAATCACCGGGGCGGACAGCTCCCCGCCGCCGCCGGCGCCGACTGCGGAAGGGGACCGAGAGCGCGGGCTTCACGCTCCGTGAGCCGGCTGGGGCGGCGGGAAGACCGGCTGCGTCCCCCCCAACCCCCGACACCCACTCGGTTCCTCCCTTCCCCCTGCGGGGCCGCGCGGGGCCTGCGGGTGGCCGTCCCGGGCCACACATCCCGCAGGCGAGGAAGCCACCGGCCGCCCTCCCCCCTACCGCCACCGCCGCCGCAGCTGCTCTCCTAATAACCACTCATTTAAAAAGAAAATTGGTATTCAGTAATTTAACTAGCTTGCATGGGTTGTCACCTAAGCACTGATAGCTCTCAAAAAAGTTTTTTCTTTAACAAAAGCTCTGAATGCAAAGGAGAGAGTGAAGGAAGTATAAATCGGGTCCTAAAAGGCCCTGCCTGTGTGTACTCCAGATATTGAGGCTGGAAACAAAACCATCTCCATATTCACCAGGCAGAGGCCTTTCCTAAGCCATGCAGTTGGATACAGAGGAAGAAGAGGCAGCTTCCAAATGCTGCTGTGCTGCGGTGGAAATGACCTTGTAATGACATTCAGGAACCTAGCTTTGTCACTGATGCACAGGTCCCTTCCCTTCTCTGGGCCTGTTTCCCATCTGGACACCAAGGGAGTCCATCACAGTAACCTCTGGGACCTCTGTCCTGATAGCTTCTACAATCTCTCACTCCCTATTTCTGCCCCTGAAAGGACCCAAACTGAATACACTTCATCCAGGCTTCTGGCCTTATCTCTGGGACGTCTCTTGTTCTAAATGCTCACACAGAACTCTAGATTCAGAGAATGTCAACTCTAGGCCCCCTAATTCCATTACCTTCCCAGGTAGGTTTGGGCCTGCACTGGAGAGAAGTTTCAGGTGGGAGTGATGCTGGGGTGAGGAAACTTTGAAGAAACCAGTAACAACCCTTCCTCCAGGAAAGGCCTGCCCTACAGGACTGTGAGAAAGAGGTTTTTAGAAAAACCTTGGTTCAAGAAAATTAATGAGGTCATGGAAAGTTGTGAAGTGTCAGGTGGGATGGGGATGACAGTCAGGTCTTAGATGGGAAGTAGCACTGGAAAATGGCCCATTAACAGGGGTTCTACTCTTTACAGATTCCCTGGACCCAATACCCAGAGTTGCAGGTTGGCTTGGGAAGACGTATCTGATTGGTTCGTAACTGTCCATATTTCAGGATCTGTTGTCTCCATTGAGGGGCAGGCCAGTGCTAGGAAGATGGCCACAGAAAGAGAGTGGAGGCAGAAGTAAGGTTAGGGAAGGAGGAGGAGGCATGCAAGGTTCTAAAAGCCACCCAGGATCTTACAGCCTACCCTGGTTCTGAGTGAGTCATACCCCAGGGTAGACCTTGCAGAGAAGATACCACATTTCCCCTGGCAACAACTTCTGTCCTCTGGAGATAGGTGCCTTCTCAAAGCTAAGCCAAGGTCCCATCTGTTGTTGAAGTCTTCCAACCAGACCTTTTACCATAACATTAGTATGAAGCCATGCGTGGCAGAGCTAAGCTCAAAGGCTCCTGGAGGGTACCTAAGTGAAGACCTCTCTCTACCATGGAGGAAAATAAGGCTCAGAGACAGGAAAAGATTGGTCAGAGTCATGCATCTAGCAATTAGCTGCATTTGAACTTGGCCTCAAGTCTTCTTATACAAGGTGTAGCGGTTAAGAGAACATCAGCCTCAGAGCCACACAACACACCCTCAAAATCTGGCCTCCTCCACTCCTAGCTGAGCGATTTGACCAACGTTACCCTCTTTCAGGTTCAGCTGCCCCACGAATCAAAATAGAGATGGTAACAGAATCTACCTCAGAGGGTTGTTGTCAGGCTTGAATGAAATAATAAATAAATAAATAAATAAATAAATAAATAAGGTAATAAATAAAAAATAATAAAAATAAATGACTTGACATAACTGACTTACACAAAGCAAGTGTTTGGGACATGTTTGAGGAACAAAGTACAGTCTTTTTTCCCCCTAAATCCTGGGATAAACACCTCCTACCTCTAATTCTTGCGCCCAGACCAAGCTACTAGGTAGCTGATACTGTGGTTTCCACAGCTGGTCACAGGGATCACTCCTTTGGTTTTGCTCAAAGCACGGGTCAGGGAAGGGAGGAAGATGAGGGCCTAATTCCACAAGTCCCAGCTCTCTCCCGGCTCTCTCTGTTTACACTGGGGTTGCAATGGTAAACATCCACAGAGAACAGGCAGGTATATAAACCTGTGAAGCAGGCCAGGTGACCTGGGTGACAAACTGGAGAGTACAGTTTGATCCTGGCCCCATAAAATCACCTTTGCTTACACTTCCTGGGGTGCTGAGGGCTGGTAGAGAGACAGCAGCCATTATGGACCCAGCCAGGGTTTGAACCCTATGCATGCTTACAATGTCTCCTTATAAGGAGCTGACTCATGTGTCAACTCTCGGACTGATAATGCTATCAACACGGGGTGGGTACCTGTAACCCCCGGCCTGAGCTTTTACCTCATGGACGTGGTGAACTGTACCGAACAATCCGTACGTGAGGGAACTGAAGTATTGATTGCTGGGAGGAGACTTCGCTGCCTCACAAGGAGACACGTCAGTTGCTCTGCATTTTAGGGTATTTTTGTTCCTTCTTATCTAATTTTTTACAGTTCCCTATATCCATTAAAAAAGAAATTGTGCTTTGTGTAACATGTTCAAGGAAAAGTGTATAAAGTCACGTGCATAACTAAGGTCCGTTCTAGAACCACCTCTTCGGAAATGACCTCAGCAAGAGTTTGATGGATTTTTTTCCGGTGCTATTTCATACACACGCTGTACTCGTTTGCTGGGGCTGCCATATCCAAGTACCAAGGACTGGGTGACTTAAATAACAGAAGTGAATTTTCGGGGCACCTGGGTGGCTCAGTGGGTTAAAGCCTCTGCCTTCGGCTCAGGTCATGATCCCAGGGTCCTGGGATGAAGCGCCGCATCGGGCTCTCTGCTCAGTGGGAAGCCTGCTTCCTCCTCTCTCTCTGCCTGCTGCTCTGCCGACTTGTGATCTCTGTCTGTCAAATAAATACATAAAATCTTTTTAAAAAATGTGAATTTTCTCATAGTTCTGGAAGGTAGAAGTCTGAGTTCAAGGTGACAGAGTGAGTCCTCTCTCCTTGGCTTGCAAATGGTTGTCTTCTATGTCTACCTTCACATGGTCTTCACTTGTGTGTGTCTATGTTCTCACTTCCCTTTTTAGTCATATTGGACTAGAGTCCGCCCTCAAGACCTCATTTAACTTTAATTACTTCTTTAAAGATCTTTCCTCCAAATACAGTCACATCCTGAAATCGTGGGGATTAGGGCTTTGGCATAGGAATTGGCGGGTCGTGTACAAATTCCACCCACAACACACACATATAATAACTCCTTTTCAGCACAGTTTTGCAACTTGTTTTTTGTTTTTGTTTGTTTGTTTGTTTTGCTTACTGTAGTTTCAACACGTTTTCAAGTCTGAAGACTATGTCTTCCTGAAGAGGTTGAGCTACTGAGTATTTAGCTTTCTCAGAGAAGAGGCTGGGAATGACCATTTGGGTCAACTCCCGATAGCGTCCGTCCAAAAGCTCTGCCGGCCCTTCACTGCCTCTCTTTCTTCTTCTTCGAATTGCTTTTATTACTTTGTGTTTTCATCGAAAGTCCATGTGACTTTCTTATGCTTTTTCTTCAGATCCCACATTAAGCTGGCTATTGCATAAATTATGCCCTGTGTGCTCCTTCTATGATGTGTACTCATTGGAAAATGCTATTATGTCCTTGCTTTCTTTTCTTAGCCCTTCTGGCTTCCTTGTTTTATCTCAATCCATTGATTTATGATTGTATCTTTTATCTCTTTATTTTTTCCATAAAGGTCACATGCTCTATCCTCCTCTGTGGGAAGTGCAACAAGGCACAGGCTATCTGAAAGCGCCTGCTGCTCCCTGGGTTGTGTTCTCCAAGTCTCCGGTTTAACTCTCAGTAGCGTGAGTGGCTTCTCCTTTACTCGCCTCCTTGTGTCTTTGGCTTCCCTGTATGTTCTGCCCTCGGTACTTAACAAATGCACACTGATGGCCTATCGTTTGCCTTCAGAAGTCTGTGTGTGCACGCATGCGTTTGAGTATGTCTCCACTCTCTTCCTTGACCTTGTCAGGGCCTGTCCTGGGGGCATGCTTTCTAGTCTTTAGAATGTTCCCAGCCTGAGGTGAAGCTCATTCCCTTTGCAGGCTCCTTGGGGCTCCTTGACCATTGCTTTGATGTGTCAGTCACATGTATTTTAGTGTCTTTAATGTCATCATTAGGAAAGATTTTCTTACTTTGAGATTATGTAAATGTTCATCCATATATGGAAGTATACTTTTTTCCAAATGGCTAGCCAACTTTTCCAATATCATTTAAAAAATTATCCAAATCTTTCCTACCTACATAATTTGCTGGACAGTGTTTATACACAAATATATACCCATATATTTGGTATATAGCATACCAAATAATGTATAAACATAGAACTTTTCCAGCCTTTTCCTTCAGCCCCACTAAAATAGCTTTTCAGGTTATATCTATTTCAGAATGTTAAAGTATATTCACAGATTATATTGTATTATATTATATTATTATACATAATATACATAAAATTTTAGCTTTATAATATGGGAAATTAAAAGTTGTACAAATTATGTAAAAGTTCCCACCACTCTCACCTCCCACTTAGATCCCACGGACAAGGTCCAGTCATAATGCTAACCTGATTAGAGCACCACAGATATGGCCTCAACAAGAAAACTTAGGCACAGCTTCTATGGCCTGTGGGTGAGGCTGCTAGAGCAGGGCACAGGGACCCATGCTGTGACTCAAGAGTGAGAAATTTGTCTCAAGTTATCAAATCTTTATTTTCATTAAACAGACAGGGGCAAGTCTTATAGAGATCATTCTTCAAATGATCAAAACAAATGGCTTAAGGATTTATCTTAGGGAGGGAGAATTCAGTTTAAAAAACATTTCATAGTCCACTTAAATAAAGTTGGTTCTCATGTCACAAAGCCTAGTCATGAGGTGTAAAAAGGGAGTTCAGCTGCTTTATGAGAGCAAAAGGAATTATAGAGTCCCATGAGAAGAAGACAGAAACAAGGAAGGAAGACAGAAAAAGCAGAACAAGTGATACGTAAAATCCCCAGGGCTGGGAGAGCTAAATGGACTTTGAAGATACCCAATATTCAAAGTTGAGTTGTTAATATTCTATTTTTTAAAGAAGATTTTATTTATTTATTTATTTGAAAGAGAGAGAGAGAGAGAGTGTACCAGTAGGGATGGGGGAGCGGCAGGGGCCGAAGGAGAAGCAGGCTCCCTGCTGAGCAGGGAACCCCTATGGGGCTCATTCCCAGAACCCTGAGATCATGACCTGAGCCAAAGGCTGATGCTTAACCCACTGAGCCATCCAAGCACCCCTGTTAGCATTGTTTTGACATAAACTCCCCCATTTCTTTAAGTTCTCAGTATCCTTTGCTCCTCAAATGAAAATCCTGTGTGTAGTGGGGGTGGCGAGGGGGTGGAGAGGACAGTGGTTGTGCTCATATCTAGGTCTATGTGATGTCACGGATGATCTACTATCTCAACTTATTCAGCAGAAACATGAACCAGAACAGAGGTAGCCATGAGCAGGTAGGCTCCTCAAACTATTGCAAAAACTTGGGGAAGATCATTGGTTTCTACAAGTTATAAAATGGGGACTTTATTTATTTATTTATTTAAGATTTTATTTATTTATTTGACAGACAGAGATCACAAGTAGGCAGAGAGGCAGACAGAGAGAGGAAGGGAAGCAGGCTCCCTGCGGAGCAGAGAGCCCGGCGTGGGGCTCGATCCCAGGTCCCTGGGATCATGACCGGATCCGAAGGCAGAGGCTTTAACCCACTGAGACCCCCAGGCGCCAAAATGGGTACTTTAAATCACACTAAATTTTGCAAGCAGAATGAACCCAACCGATGTCCCCAAAACTTCACTGAATGTGCCTACATTGGCCCCTCATTACTCATGTCTTTGGCAAAATGCATTGCTGTACTCCTCAGTTTACCTCCTTCCCAGAAACAAGTGGGGAGAGACAAGGAATAAAAAAAATTTTAAAACCTCTGCTAGATTTTCTGATGGTCTGTTTTTAAGCAGAGCAGATTGGATATGATTACATTTTTTAATTTGTAAATTGTGGCTAATCATACTAATAGCTCCTTCACAGGACTGCAGTGAAGATGACATGATTAATGCTGTATGTACCACGCTTTAGAGGTGCCTGGCACACAGTAAATTCTGCAAATACACCTGTTGTTATCATGCCTGCTCAAATAAGGAGAATTGAGCTGGAGGGATTCTAGGAGAAAAGGAGCTGGAACCTTCAGAAGCAGGGAGTGGAGAACCTGCCCCCGTCTCCCCCTTCACCTCAAACCTTTGACAACTGGACCATATGCCTGTGGGATGTTTGGCGGGGGGGCAGTTGTGGGGCAAGAAATCACAGAAAAGGAGCCATGTTACAGAGTAGAGAAGAAAGAATAGCTTCAGAAGGTGGAATGTAAATTAAACCATCGGTGTGAGGCAGCTGGAGCTTGAACTCAAAATCAGAAGTCACTGGGGCTCAATAAACTCGCAGGGAATCTGCAAACATAATGGCAACCGACATTGAACTTCCCATTGAATTTGGGATTAAAGCAATCATTCCATTGGGGGAAAAAAAAAGCCAAAACAACATGTGAGGGATGATCTGAGCTGACCTAACCTCACATTAAAAATAGGATGTACAAGAAAGTTAAGAAACAACTTGTTGAAAATATGTCAGATAAACATTTCTGGGAAACTGGTCATTTCAATGCAAATTTATAAGTTCCTTTCCAGCCTATACTCATTAAAATAAACAAAAATATCCCCAAATAGAGAAGGTCCCCATCTCATACATATTAGGAAAATTGGCTGGCTATGACTCAATGCATACCAAACTGAAAAGCAGTGCTGGGATTGAAAGCATTAACATTAGAGTTGGTGAGCATTGCTGGTACTGGTAGGGGACAAAATTCTGCGAGTCCCACCATTATAGCCAGCAGAGATTTGGGGTGGGTTGTGGGATAGTACATTCGGGAAACACTGTTCTGTAAGATCTTAATCAAATTACAGAGAACACTGGGTAAGTAGATCCTCTTGTTGACTTGACACTGCTTCCATCCTGGACAGGTTAGGTCTTCAGGGAAGCTGCAGAACAGGAGTGAGTGGGGGGCAGCAGGGATACGCCAACCAACAAGACCAAACACTAGCATTTCCCTAGCCTCCTCCAAAATGGTTGCCTTTCCCCAAAGCTGGGATCAAACAGGAGTGTGGAGACTCACCCCACTGTTCCCCCACCAGAAAGACAAGCTCCTAAGTCAGCGAAGTTGCTCACAGATATGGGTTTTTTAACAACTCCTGAAAAGAAATGCTGCTTCCCAGAGATTATTTAAAAAAAAAACCCAAACAATAAATAAACTAATGGAATACGAGAGAGTCCAGAAGTAGAACTTTACATATATAGTCAATTGGATTTTGATAAAGATGCCAAAATAAAGCAAATAAGGGAAAAACAGTCTTTTTCAATAAATTATGTTGTTGAAATTCCTTATCTCACACTATACATCAACATTTATGTCTTGCTGTACACAAAAACTAACACAAAATAGATCATAGACTTACATGTAAAAGCCAAAACTATAAATCTTCTGAAAGAAAATGTAGGAGAGAATTCTTGCAATCTTTGCCTAGACAAAATTTCTTTCTTTCTTTTTTTTTTTCAAGATTTTATTTTTAAGTAATCTCTCTGCCCCATGTGGGGCTTGGACTCATGAGACCAAGGTCAAAAGTTGCATGTTCCACTGACAGAGTCAGCCAGGTATCCCCTAGACAAAGCTTTCTTAGATAAAACATGAAAACCATGAATCATTTTTTTAAAAAGCGGGGGGGGGGGGGAGATAAATTGGACTTCAAAATTTAAAACTCTGTTCTTCCAAAAATGCTGTTAAGAAAGCAATGGATTGGGAGAAAATATTATACAGCGTGTCTATTTCCCAAAGCATGCATACCCAGACTATATAAAGAACTTTTACAGCTCATAATAATGAGGCAAGCAACTCAATTCCTTGTCTTGGTGAGGGAGGGAAATGGGCTTTGGAAACCTAACCGTGATAAAAGTAATGCAACAAGTTTACTATTTGCCAGGCACTTTTCTAAGTCTCGTATGCATATTAGGTCATTTAATCCCCTGAGCAATTCTGTAAGGCAGGAATTCCTATCTCCATTTCACAGATGAGTAAACGGAGGCAGGCGGAAGATAAGTAGTGTGCTGAGTATCACAGAGCTAGTAAGGGCTGAGCCAGAGTTTCGAGCCCAGCAGCCTGGCTCCTGATTTAGGCCGTTGTCTTCTGCCTCCTCCCATTATAGTGTCAGGAGCTGTAGGGGGAGGGAAGGGCTGAAGGAGCACACTCTCCCTTGCCATTTCCTCTCCCCAACGTTGCTCTCCCTGGGTGAACTACAGAAAGTCGGCAAATCCCACAGAAGTTCAGTCAGAGAAGGCCCTCCTGTCCTCCACAGCATCTTCTGATAATGACAGGTGAGGAGGCTGTTTGGTCCCTGATCATGACCTTGCCTCTCTCCCCAGCCTATAACTAGGAAAGGACAAACAAGGATACACCTCTGGAAAAGTTCTGTGCCTGGATACAGTGGTTTAGAGATTGTTCAAAGAGTGGGCTTGCCAGGGGGTGGTGGTGGGGGAAGGATTTCCCGGGGGTGCACTAATGTGGAACAGCTGAGCTTACCCAGGACTCCTCTATCCCACTCATCTGGAGAAGAATACAGTGCTCAGGTCTTCATTCCTCCCTGGGAGACACATGGTCAGCCAGAGTGGCCAAGGCATAAGGGAATGTGAGCTCACAAGAAAAAAAAGCAGTGAGACATCCGAAGAACGCAAACACTATAAAATATAGCTGACGGACTGAAAAGCCAACACGCAGAGGAAGCAGAGTTAAGGACCAGCAAAATAAATGTCAAATTCAGATTATTGATGTCCTCAGAAACGCAGGGGAGGAATTAGAAATGCCACAGTATGGAAAGAATGATGTTTTGAGGAAGAAGCAATGTCATGTGAGAAATAAGGTAAGTAACTAACTTTTATTGCCCCCTAACTAAATAATGGCAAAAATTAAAAAACAAAACATGTGTTCATGACAATGCATAACTACAGCTAGAGAATTCCAACATTCTGGGAGAGAAGACTGGGTCGCAGGGATGTGAAATTGTGCTGAGAGACTAGACTCATTTGGGGAGAAGACACGGAAATTTTTAAAAGGTATAAGGTGATAAGGAGGAACACATCAGATGACAAGGGCTGGAGAAAGCTAGAGGTGCAGCTTAATTTTAGGTAAAATAGATTTCAAACTCTTGATTCCCCGCCCCCCCCAAAAAAGACTATGGGAAAAATAATGATGTCATAAAATTATACAAGTATAATAGACCCCAAAATAATAATTATAAGCATGTATATATCTGACTCCTTAGCCTTAAAATAGAGAAAGCTATGACTGATGCAACTAGGGGAGAAAGAGATAAAAACACCATTTTTAGAAGAAGTTTTAACACTTACTCAGAAACCGCTAGATCCCACAGATTTAAAAAATTAACCACAGTACAAAAGATTGAATAGAGAATCTGACTTTTTTTTTTTTTTTTTTTTGAGGATTGGACATTTTTAAACAAGGGCTTAGCAACATTGTTTCTCAGCACATCTGAAGGAAGAGGCTCACCATAGTCCCAAAAGTAGGAAGTCTTGCTGAGAAAGAGATGGAATGCTAACTCATAAAATTAATAATGATAAAGGAAACTTACAGAATCAGAAAAATTAAAGCAAGTCTAAAAGTTTAAAAATCTGCAATGAAAGAGACAAAATTCTAGGACAGTTGGCTAAACAAGAGTGAGACTTTGATATAAATATGGAATATCTATCTAGACCTGGGCTAACCCTACCTTATTTCCTTAAGTTCTTGGAACTACTACTTAGTCAGCATCTACTCGGTGCCAAGCACCGTTCCACATCATATCTCATCTCATTCCATCCTTACAACTCTATGAGCTACATACTATTAATATCCCCCATTTTATAGAAAACTGAGGCATGGAGAAATTAAGTATCTTTTTTTTTTTAAGATTTTATTTATTTATTTGACAGAGAGAGATCACAAGCAGGCAGAGAGATAGGCAGAGAGAGAAAAGGAAGCAGGCTCCCCACTGAGCAGAGAGCCCAATGTGGGACTTGATCCCAGGACCCTGGAAACATGACCTGAGCCGAAGGCAGAGGCTTTAAACCACTGAGCCACCCAGGTGCCCAGAAATTAAGTATCTTGATCACGGTTACCCAACTTCAAAGTGTGCTATAAGTAAGCAATTAAAATATACTAAATACTAGAATGTGAGAGGTAATATTCATCATTATATCTCTTCATTTTTTTAGAGAGAGAGCATGTACATGTGTGCATTGGAGGGGGGGCACTGAGAGAGAGAGAGAGAGATCCCCAAGCAGGCTGTGCTCTGACTGAACTACCCAGAAGCCCCCATTATATCTATTTTTTTTTAATTGAAAAGTCTAATTTCAGGAGGGTTAATACATTTTTCCAAGGTCACAGCAGTAGGAAGCGATGGAGCAGATATTCGAATCCTGTTCTCGAATCCTGTTCACTCTAAGAGCTGAAAGCATGTGATCACTAACATGCCTCTCATCTGTGAGATCAGCAGTGGCTTCCTATAGACTCCTTTTGAAATCGCTCAAGGTACATTGTTAGGCAGGGGAGGGAATTTAACTCCAAAAATAGTATGTAAAGTATTTCTTTTAAAAACTTAACATACCTTGGGGGCACCTGGGTGGCTCAGTGGGTTAAAGCCTCTGCCTTCGGCTCAGGTCATGATCCCGGGATGCTGGGAGTGAGCCCCGAATCGGGCTCTCTGTTCAGCAGGGAGCCTGCTTCCTCCTCTCTCTCTGCCTGCCTCTCTGCCTACTTGTGATCTCTGTCAAATAAATAAATAAAATCTTAAAAAAAAATAGTAACATACCTTGTTAAGTGCACATTATATCATGAAATATATAATAATATTATTTTATTTTATATTAATTTACATTTGTTGTATATAACTTTATTTAATTTTAATATAATATTTATAATAAATACATAATAAATTATATTATATATTATATAGAGAGTGGGAAACAGAGAAACATAGAGAGCCTGGGAAGAGCTTCGGAGTCACACTGCATATATTGGATTCCAGCTCTACCATTTACAAACTGAGTAGCCTCCAGCAAGATATATAATCTCTCCAGGCCTCAGTTCCTTTGCCATAAAATGGGGCTAATAATGGGACCGAATCCGGGCCTATAATGATGAAACCAGTCACGCCATGGACAAGTGGTTGATCAAGGGCAGCTGCTTACTAAGTATTCATTACTTTGGTTACTAAAAATGTCTATTTCTGGGGAACATTTCAGTTTTTACTTTTGAAATCAAAGAAAAGTATTAAATGAAGAATAATAACTCTACTGTAATTAAAACCGTCTGATACAGATGCAGAAATAGGTAGATCAATGAACTAGATGAATGAATGAACTTCAGAGAATTCCCCATTATCCTGGGATATTAATGGATAACACGACTGTGGAATCAGTGGGGAAAGTACGGGCTATTTCATCTCGCCACTGGGGAAAATGTGTGGCTACTTGAGGCGGGGGAGGGGGGACCCAAAGCTGACATCAACACAGCATCTCCATTCCTTCTGCAGATGTGCTGGGTGAGGGTTGAGCTAACTGAGCCCCGCCAATCTGGATGGTGATGGACCTGTGAGCTGGTTTAATTTAGTGCCACAACTATTGCTTTTTCTCTTCCCTTTTATGAATTAGAGTGTCCACCTGAGCTGGGAGTCAGGTGGATAGGGTCGCTTTAGGACAGTATTCTCAGCCCTGGGTGCACAGCAGACCCACATGGAGGGCCTTTAAGCCCACAGCGGCCGGGTGGGGGGCACTCTAGACATTTAAATCACCTCTGGAATAGGGCCCATCCTTCAGTATTTTTAAAGACTCCCCCAGATGATTCCAGCACGCAGTCAGGATTAATAGCCACTACTTTACAGGGTACTATTTTACCAAAATCATATATTAAAGGTTCATTTCCTTGGAGCAAAAGTTCATACAAGTTGTTTATTAAGAGATTCCCTATTCCTGCATTCCTCCCCTAGTTGGCAGGCACACTTTGCATTTAGATTTTCTTTCAGGAATGTTAATTGCTCAAGCTATCCTAACAGGATGGAATTTTTACTTTTCCTCGGTAGGAGTGAGAGAAGAATCTGTACAGCATGGCTGAACTCGGACCTCTCCGTCTGTTTGGGTAGCCCCCCCCCAAACCCAGCAAAGTAAGTGGTCCTGTTTATGTATTTATTTTTAGAGATCTGTTTATTTGACAGAGAGGGAGAGGTCAAATAGGGGGAGAGGCAGAGGGAGAGGGAGAGAGAGAGAAGCAGAGTCCCTGCTGAGCAGAAAGCCCGAGGTGTGGCTCGATCCCAGGACCCCAGGGTCCCAGGATCATGATTTGAGCCGAAGGCAGCCACTTAACTGAATGAACCACCCAAGTGTCTCAGTGGTCCTGTTGAACTGCTGGAACTCGTTTGCTACTAAAAATGCAGGATTGAGTCGGTTAACAACACGGAGAAATCTCCAGGCTCCCACTATAGTGCCTGAAATAATGAGGAAACCAAAAGTCTTTCTAAAGTCAGAAAGTTCTGCTGTATCTCCAAAACTTCTTCCTGGTTTCCAAGCAGCCAGCCACCTGCTCTCAGCTTTCACTAATAACTAAACAATTTAAGGAAGGAAAAAGATTATTCTAGGCCAGAAAGTTTCTGGGAAACTTTAAGTAACCTTAGAGAGGACATTCCTTGGCCTCTTTCCGTTGTCAGGCAGGCGATTGGGGGGGCGGTGGAGAAAGCCCTTTATCTTTTCCTAGTCAGGATCTTTTTTCCTAGGCCTAACCACCTGAGCTCACACTGGAAGAGACCTGTTGACCATGGCTCTCCGGGGAGAGGAGCAGCTTAAAACTAGACCACTACAGATAAGGCTGAACAGGGTCAGTTGCTAGATTCACTTGTTTAGGTAACCACAGCACCCAGAGATGTGTTATTGAGCCAGAAATTATGAAACATCTCTGGTCTTTCTGGAAAGCTGTGAAAGCTGTCCCTTTGGGAGGTGAGGGCAAGTTGCAAATGGGAATGGTTTGATGGATGGGTTGAAAGAATTATCTGATAGCTCTGTGTGAACACACTCCTTATTTTCAGTGTCCATCCCTGGCTTCTGGAGCAGCTGCTAAAAAAGTGATATTGTGCGAACCAAGTGTTTCGGGCAGGAAGCACACAAAGAACATGTAAGAAGGCTCAGGGAGGTCCCAGCTGGTCTAAGCCTCTCCCTCCTACAGGTTGGCCACACCAGAGGGGCCGTGGCCCAGGGCTGAGCCCAGGGCTGGCAGGAGCTGTCCCTGCCCTGTGTTTCAAGCAGTGAGCTTCCCTGGTCAGTCACTGCTCCCCAGCAAATCCCTCTGTTTTCATGTCACACGCCTGCCTTCCTTTCCCTTGAGAGATTTTCCGGCCCCCAGAGAGATCTGTAGGAGGAAGTAAAAGGAGTAGAAAGAGCCTGAGTCAGGAAATGAGAAGACCAGAGCTTTGGGACCCTATGCCCAAGGACACTACTTTTTCTTTCTCTGAACCTCATTTCCATATTTTAAAAGAAGGAGAGAATAGATCCCTGCCCCCGCCCCATCTAGGGATATTTACGCGCCCCACACCTCCCTCATCCAGGCATCTGTATGGCCATTGCTGCTTCTGTCTCTCTGACAAGACTGAGAGCTCAGCATGTCTGTGTTACTTATTCTTTTTTTTTTTTTTTAAGATTTTATCCATTTATTTGACAGAGAGAGATCACAAGTAGGCAGAGAGGCAGGCAGAGAGAGAGAGAGGAGGAAGCAGGCTCCCCACCGAGCAGAGAGCCCGACGGGGGACTCGATCCCAGGACCCTGAGTCCGAAGGCAGCGGCTTAACCCACTGAGCCACCCAGACGCCCTGTGTTACTTATTCTTGTGTCCCCACCACAGGGACAGGCATACAGACAATCAAAAAATGTATCTGTTGGATGAGAGAGGGGAAGGCGGGAAGGAAGATAAGATAACTCAGACAGCCACTGGGTGCCTATTTGCATAAAGATTGCTACAAATCAGGAAGGAAGGAAACTGCTTCTCTCCGGTTCCTAAACAAGGGAAAATAACTGAGGCCACAGGCAAAAAGATCTCTAACACAAGGCTCTGTCAACGGTGGGGTGGGGGCGGGGGGCGCGGGGATAGGAAGCAAAGTTACCTGCAGGGGCCATGGTTTCATTGAACACCCCAAGCTGGCCCTCCCAAGGGGTTGGCGGAACAGAGAGTAGAAGGGATTCCTTCTGATGACATCAGAGAGGCCTTACAAGAGCCGGCAGATGAGACTTTGTTACAGCTTTGCTGTTTATACACATTTTCTTTATCTCAAAGGAATTCTGCAGAACAGGGAGGTCACCTGGGGGCAGGGGAGGAATGCTGGTGTTACCATGGGGCGGGGTCTGGGACGGACTGGCTGGAAGAGCCCCACAGTGGGTAGCCCCAGGATTCTACCCCTACCTGGAGTGACTGGAGGAAAACTTGGGTTCATCCCTTTAGTAAAGGGGGTCAGAAGGGACTCTGGAAGACTTGGAATCAGGGAGTCTGAGAATAATCTGGCAAACACACCAGAGTATAATCCAGGGTCTTAATTTTTCCGAAAAAAGGAAAACAGAGAAATATTTATCATTAGGTTATGTTTGCAGTAATCCTGACCTCATGCTCAAATCACAGAATCACAGGAACAGGGGCCCCTGGCTGGCTTAGTCACTTAAGCAGCCAACTCTTGATTTTGTGCAGGTCATGATCTCAGGCTGTGAAATCTGAGCCCCCACCTCAGCCTCTGTGCTGGGGGGGGAGTCGGCCTGAGATCGCTCCCTCTTGCTCTGTCCCCTGCCCTGTGTGAGCATGTTCTCTAAATCAGTAAATAAAATCTTAAAACAAAAAAATCACAGAATCAGAGGCCTTTCCCAGAGGCCCCTCCCAGCTTTTATAGAAAGCATCCCTCACAGCAACATCAACAGCAGCTACCATTTTATTCCACAGCTTTCTGCCCACAGCATTGGGAGTAGGGGAAGATAAGTGAGGTGTCGGCCTTGCAAAATTTACAGGGTGCTCCGAAACTTAGTCATCACAATAAATAATACATTAATGCACTGATGCAAAAAAAAAAAAAAAAAAAAAGTCCACAATGGAGAAAAGAGCAAAATTTTAGAGAAAGGCAGGGGCACCTGGGTAGCTCAGTGGGTTAAAGCCTCTGCCTTTGGCTCAGGTCATGATCCCAGGGTCCTGGGATTGGGGCTCATCAGGCTCTCTGCTCAGCAGGGAGCCTGCTTCCCTCTCTCTCTCTGCCTGCCTCTCTGCCTACTTGTGGTCTCTGTCAAATAAATAAAACCTTAAAAAAAATGTTTAGAGAAAGGCAAATACCAAATGATTTCCACTCATCTGTAGAATTTAAGAAATAAAACAGATGAACATAGAGGAAGGGAAGGAAAAATAAAGAAAGATGAAAACAGAGAGGGCAGCAAATCAAAAGAGACTCTTAATGACTGAGGGTTGCTGGGGGGAGGGGGGAGGGGGTTGGGAGGATGGGGTAACTGGGTGATGGGCATTAAGGAGGGCACATGATGGAATGAGCACTGGGTGTTGTATGCACCTGGTGAATCACTAAATTCTACCTCTGAAACTAATGACACACTACATGTTAATTAAATTTAATTTAAATTTGAAAAAAAGAGTACACTTTGGGTGTTGAGCAGTGAGCAACGCAGGGAACTGTTGAATCACTACATCATACATCTGAAACTAATACAACATGGTGTTGATTAGACTTCAGTAAAACAACTAAGACCAAAACACAACCAAAATATTTCATCGAGAGACGGGATCTAAACCTGTACGTGCTCGACCCTGAGAGTGAGCATTGCATTCCCCTCACCCTGGTCCTCGCCATGGCTCCAGCCGAACTCATTCTCATTTTAGGGCTTTTGTACTTGCTGTTCTCTATCTGGAATGTTCCTCCCAAATCCTTGTAGAGCTGGCTTCATCTCATTATTTAGGATTTTGCTCTAGTGTGATGGTCTCAGAAAGGCCTTCTCTTCTCTGACTTCGCTATAATATCACCCACCCTATCACCCCCCACTTCGCCAACCCCTGCCCAGTTACTCTGAATTCCATTACTGTTTTACTTTTCTCAAAACACTCATCACTAGAATATTATGTCACTTGTTTCTGTATTGGCTGATGTCCCTCCAGCCCAAGCTTGATACATAGTACAAGCTCGCAATACATTCGTTAAATGAACCAGGTACACAAATGGAGCACTTGTCTATGAGATACCGTACTAAGGGCTTTACGTGCATGGTTTCCACCCCCATCGTACAGACCAGGAGACTGGAGCTGAGCGGGCTTAAGAGATGATGATTTCAGTTCCTGTGACTTAAGATCACGTAGCTGGCAAATGAACAAAGCCTAAAATCATCCAAAATCCAGTGACCGATTTCATCATCCCTATGGTTACCACCCATGCTTTGGGTTCCTTATTTCTCTCTTCCAGAGAAAGAGTTAACTCTTTTATTCCCAAAGCCAGCCCTGCCTTCTTCAGGGAGCCATTGTTGTGGAAACAGTAAAACCAGCCCTTCTTTTGATTAAAAGCACGGCCAACGGTAGGTCTGCATGCCCAGGGAAGGCTCTGGTATGATCCACTCATGCATGAGATGGAGGTCTGCCTCCTTTGTGCAGGTCCAGCCCCTACCCGTGTAGAGTGTGCCCACATTCTTCTTCCGTGGAGGCTATGAGCTGTCCAACTGTCCAATCAGGTTTGACGGGATGGTGGTAGATCTGGGACTCAGAGCCTGGCTGCGCAGTGGCTAATTTCCTCTTTGGCCTTGTATGAAAAGCTGCTGAGCTTCTGCTTTCCTCAAGGGTGTGTGTGTGTGTGTGTGTGTGTGTGTGTGTGTGTGTGTGTGTGTAAACAAGTTTAGATACCATAAAATTCACTAATAATTTCACTGACATGTGTAACTAGCACCACAGGCCAGTATTAAACATTCTCATCATTCACTAAGATCTCGCATCCGCAATGACAGTTAAACCCCATTTCTACCCACAAACCCAGGCAACCACTAATCTCCCTTCTGTCTCCATGGCTGGGCCTTTTCTGCACATTTGATATTGATGGGGTCATTCAGTATGTAGCCTGTGTGTCTGGCTTCTTGCAGTTGCCATAAAGTTTTTGAGGCTCATCTATGTCGTCGTGTGTATATATTTTGTTCCTTTTTATGACCGAATAGTATTCCAGATGTGTGATTTGAATGGGGCCGAATGAGCAGCTCTGCCTACCCCTGGCCCCTTCCTCTAGGCCTCTTTCCTGGAGAAGACATCCAAGAGCTCTAACCACGGGGCCTCCCCCATCTCTAAGTAACCTCCTTCCAATTCTGTCTTCGTGAGAGGGTATACCTGACCCCCCATCTTGCGCTGGGAAACAGGCTGCTTTTCAACATCCTCAACCCAGGGTCCTCTGGTGGTCCTGGGTTTCCTTCTCAGACTCAGAGCTCTCTGCGAGGAGAAGCGGGGTTCTCAGTTGCTTCTACATGGTTTCAGTCTTCCAATAGCGTGGACAGAAAGGAAGTGCCTGCCAGGTATGTGTGGGAGACGCTAGTGCGCTAGTGCGTGAGGCCAGGCTGCCGCAGGGACTGTGGACAATCCCCGCATTCTTTCCATCCCTTTGGCCCCAGCTGCCAGGAGCACAGTGCGTGCTCAGCACCGCAACGCTGAGTGCGTCCAGCGAGACACAGAGCAAGAGCCTGGCTGCGTCAGCTCCACTGAGGCCATGGGCCCAGATGGCCCTCCAGTCAGTTCTCCAGAATATACTGGAAATAGTTCTACAGAATATACAAAAGCTCTGGAATGGTTTCTCCTCTGGGAAACAGGGAAGTATCCATGCCACAGGCTGTTTGGTCAATGAGATTAGGTACCAATAACACAGTCCTGCCCAGAATACAGGAGTGGCCTTCCCCACAGGGCGCTCACCTGCTCCCTTCCCCTCCCCTTCGGTGGCTTTTCTCACCACTCCCCTCCGACCTCTCCCAAAGTCAGTGGATAATGGAAATTCAAAGCTCCTTGAGAATTTGAGAAAAGCGGTCTTCGCACTATCCTAAAGGTGTTACTATCTCTGTGCAGGGGAAGGAGTTCCAAGGACTTCTTCGGTTTTGATGTTGCCGAGCTCTTGCGAGGCTGAGTGCCCAACGGAGCCCTCTCTGCTGGGTTTCATATGATTTCTTTAATAGAAGTTCCAGAGAGGTACTGTCAACGTGCAACAATTTAGAGGTTTCATATTATAATCTGGATTTCTGTCTTCTCTTGAAAACAAAAACAAAAACAAAAAACCCCAGAAGATCTGGCCATTGGGTTTCCTGCTTTGAAGGACGAGCACCTCCCCAGAGGCCTCAGATCCCACGGGTTTTCTCTTGCTCTGAAGACAAGGATCCATTCTCTTCGGTGACACTCATTTACATTCCTGCCTGGCCCCTGACAGACTTGAACCTGTGCCCCTTTAAAAGATGATGCCCAAAGAGAATCATTCCTGGAACTTACAAAGGTTTAGTAAAGAGGCGAGTTGCTCAGAGATGCTAACTGTCCACTTGGGGTGAAGCTACTGTTCTTCTGCCTTTATTTTATCTTGCTATCCACTGCAATACATAGACAATTGGAAGAGCTTGAAGCGGGGAGTGGGGGGTGTGGGGAAGGGGATGCTCAGCTTGGTCTTAGATTTCGGCTAGGGTCTTAGAAGGGGAGGTTTGGTGAATTCCTCTCTATGCTTCAGAGCAGAGGTCCTGCCCAGCCCTTCACCTCTGCACACGAGACCCTGACTATAGACCACTTAGCCTGGTGGCTGGCGCAGACCCTGAGAGCACCCCATGCACAATCGATGGCAAGTATTAGGATCGCCTTTGTCATTACCATGATTAAACTCTGGATTTCCAGCCGCTCAGCCGGCTCCCAGCGGGATGGGCTCCTGACACCCTTGTATCCCAACAGCCACCGCTGCTACTCTCTATCTCCTGACCTCTTCCCCCAAATGCCTCAACTCACTTTGCAGCTCTGCCCTGACCCCTGAGACTTACCCACAGCCTTGCCCCTTTGGCCCTAACTTCTGGCTTTCCTCTGGCGGGACTAGCACATCTGTCCCTGGTTTCACTGCTCCTAGTGGCTCAGGGTCAACAGCTCAGGCTGCCTACTGCTGCCTCTGGCCTAAAATGCAAACTCTCTGAAGCAGTGCCTCCCAGAGGAAATCTAGAGAGCCGAGGACACAAATGCAGAAGCACCTGTGATTCTCAGGGGAGTGATGCTTGCCCTGAGAGCAGGCACACGTCAGGGTCGGCCTTGTTCCCTGCTGTATCCCCAGTCCCTGGGTACACAGCAGGTGCCCAGTAATTGCTTGTTGAATGGATAAATGAATTAATAGACAAATGAACGAAGGAGTGAATGAAATGGATCAGAGACCTGAGTGCTAAGAACTGTATACATTCTGCAACTCTCCCAGATGGGTTGGTTTTGCAATGGTGCTTATTTTTCTTTCATGAGCAGGGATAAAATCATTAAGAGGAAGACAGTCTGTGTGCTGGCCTTCTAGGGGAAGAAGCACGGAGATTTCCTTCTATACTACAGTCAAGCCCTAAGGAGGGCATGGGGTCAGTGGTGGTGACCCCCAAAGGAGCTGGGAGGGAGGGAGAGAAGGCAGCACCGACAGCACAGGACAGCTAGACAGCTTGGGGAGCCGGCTGGGACGGAGAAGCCATGCAGGAGAGAAGCCTGCTGGGATTATCCTCCCGTAGGGGCCACTAGTGAAACACCTGCTCCGGAAACCCTAACCCTGATTTGCTACTGACCTTAAGCAAGACCCTCCCTCCATTTATGGGTGAGTCATCTGGGGGCCTGCTCTGGGGTTATCAAAACGCAGCCACCTCGTAAATGCAGCTGGTTATTAGCCCCGAATGACATAAAACCAACAGCATCACCACCGCATGACCTTCCTCTTCTGCTCAGTTCTGTTTCTCTTCCTGCCTGTTTCCTGTACTCTGTGGATACCTAAGGCAGCGTGGGCTTATCACGCCCCAGACGGATGAAACCACTTCCTTCCTCAGAGCAGTCCCAGCTTCGTGAGCTCAGACGTGAATTCTTCCCCTTCTCCTCCCCACCGCCCCCACCTGTCCATCCGTCCCCAGAGGTGAGCCATGGACCCCTTTGGGCAGCGGGAGCCAAGATGAAAGTAGCAGGCCCCCAAGCATTGGCCAGCAGATGGCTACTTCTTCCCTTTCTTCTGGCCATGTGTCTCTCTCTTTGGGCACATGTTAATTCTAACCAACCTCTATTGCCTTCCTGAGGGTGGTGGTCTTTCACCGTGACTCTTCTGGAAATTGGAGCTTTTTTATTTCTGGGGGACAGCAAACCTGGGGTGTGCCCTGAAGCCTGGGATGGGGGCTGAGGATGGTATAGTTGGGGGGCACCAGGGAAGGCCCTGTGCAGCGTAGCTTCGCCTGCCTTACCTTAGAACTCTTTCCTCTTGGTGTACTTGGCTTGGCTCAGTCGGTGGAGTATGCAGCTCTGGATCTTGAGCTTGTGAGTTCAAGCTCCACGATGGGCTAAGAACTTACCTAAAATTAAAAAAATTTTTTTAAATAAGAAGAAAAAAGAAAAAGAAGAAGAACTCTGCCGTCTCATTTGTTACTCAGGTTCCAGAGGAACAGATACTCTGCAATATGTATCTCCTTGCAGTGGTGATAATCACAGCTAAAATTAATTAAGCACTTATTGGGTTTGACCAGGCATTACACCAAACACTTCATTATCTCACCTGATGCTCATAACAAACCTACATACAAGGCATGCGGTGTTACTTCCTCCATTCTTCAAATGAAAAAAAAATATGGGCTTAGAGAGATTAGGTAACTGGCCCAAACTCACCAGCCAGTAAGTGGTAGAGCAGGAAATCTGAACCCAGGAAATGAGCTTCCAAAGCCTTATGTCTGGTTGCCATTTCCGTATCCTCTCATTGGCCTGAGGGGTTGAGGGAGGAGGGGAAGTCCGTATAAGGGTTTCCTTTCGGGACTGTCAGTAAGCAATCGCTAGGGGTGGGAAGCCAATATCTGTGAGGAATCTGAGGAGGCTATCTGGTCCCCACAGTTCCCAGCTGCTGGGGAATGTCTGTGCCAGGTAGAATCTGGGACCTGGCAGGGCTGGTGGCAGGGCACCTCTTCGTGCCCCAGAGTTACCCCAGTCTTCAGATCAGACAGAAGCCTCTTCTCACAGGATCCTCTCATAAGTCAGTCTCTGACCAGCTCCCAGGGGTTCATGGTCTCGGGGGGGTAACCAACTCCTTTCCTCCACCCCTTGTTCCCTACCCCACCTTTTTCCTCAGGAAAGACCCCCCTCCTGGGCCTTGTCTGAAAAGGTCCCTGCCTTGAAGGAGACCAGCCCTTGAGCCACAGACCCAAGAAACAAGTCCTCACCATCAGTCTCCTGCCTTAGCTGGGCCTCTGTTTGGCAACACCTGAGCTACTCTGTCTCCAGGGAAACCGCCAGATTACCTGAGATTAACACAGCCTGGCAGAACTCCACTGTCACATTTACAGATCTGTAGGGAATCTGACCTAATGGCGCCAAACCCTTGTATCTAAAACGGGGAAGTATGTTCCCACTGGGACGACAGTGGGAATACAGTGCCAATTCTCAGAAGCTTTCTTGTCACGGAGGAGGAGAGGGAAATTTATTTTAAATCTCAGCTTTTTTCATCCTTCGTTCAAACCCAAACTCTTGTTCCCATCCCATCAAACCCTTGACCTCTACTCCCTACCTTCTCTGGCCTTTTTTTTTTTAAATAGAAAAACTGCCCATAAACTGTTCCCTGCGCACACCCACATGCTTCTTTTTTTCTCGTCACAAAAGTGAAATACATCCCTTGAGGTTTGAGATGCCTCAGGAAGACAGACCACCAGGCCCTGCTGAGGGGCTGGATGGGGAGGGTCCGAGAAAGAGAGGAATCTGAATGGTGTGAAGATTCCTGGCCTGAGCACACGGATGTAGAGACGAACGGAAGGAAGCTTCCGGTAGGGAACTCACAGTCCCACTTCCTGAAAGGGGGCTACTCTATCCAAGACAAAATGAAGAAATTTGGGAAATGTGTCCTATCTTCTGATATGGAGCCGAGGGACGGGGAGCAAGGCTGGCCCGTGGGACGCGGGGACCCACGGTACTTCTGTCATCTGTGTTGCCATGGATGGACCACGGTCAGAGCGGCTTCTGTGATGACAGAAGACTCTGGGCCAGCAAGAGGAGGCAGGGGCCCCAGGGAGGAGGCCGCACATCACCACACCATGTGCCTCTAGAGGCGGTTGAGCCAAGGAGAAAACATGGGAAAAAACATCCCGTCTGTAGCTCTTAGACCAGATGTGAAACCACAAAGAGCAAAGCTGCCCGACTGGGGCGGCCCTGGGCCCGGCTCTCTGCAGGTGGCCGTGTCAGTCAGACAACAGCAGGGAGAGTTTTCCTCTTGTTACAGAAAAAACTCTTCAGACGGGAATAATGCTAAGGACTAAAGTGCCAGGCACAGGCAAGGTGCTGGGGAGCCATTCCGGGGCAACCAGGGAACCTCTAGCAAGGTCTGGCAAATTCTACCACAAAGTGCCCCTTTGTGAACACAGGCAGCTTTGGGAAATCAGGAAAGCTGATGTGAGTCCCACAGCACCCCAGTCAGATGTGAGAAATGCCGCATTTCTATATTTCTACAAACACGACGAGTCTTCTCCGGCCCTCACCCACTTAGCTGAGACAAATATTTCTCCTCGGTCACAATCCAGACTCTCGCTCTTGCCTCAGCATCTCCCTTCCATACTCTGAAACGTAGACAGAAAATGCTGCCCCAATCCCGCGATTGTCGGGGAGAGCAAGCCAGGGAGGGGGTAAGTTGGTCCAAATGAGGTGCATCAAGGAAATCCACTGCGAGGAGAGGCCCTGGCTGCGGAAATGCGAAACATCTCCAGGCCACCAGCTGTGAGCCCCCTTGGATTTCTGCAAAGGGTACAGCAAACATTTATTCTAGACCCCAGCTTGGGCTTGATAGGACAACTCGGGCTTGCTTGGTCTCTCTGTGGCCTGGCCTCACCCTGCCCTTTTCTTGCACCATGGTCAGCTGGTTCTTCAACAGTTACAAATTCCTCTTAGGAAAGAGAGGAATTTGTAGAGGGAGAGAGCGGGGGGCTATTTCATGGCTGAGTTCCTCAGTCCGGAAATCCTATTCTGTTTAGGGGGAACGATCGTGCCCCTAAGGCTAACAGCTCCCTCTAGTGGCAGCGATGCGTCTACAGCTGAAGGCCCTGAGCAGTTGCAAACACTGTTCCTAAGCAAGGCTTAATGTATTCTACATATATTAGTAATTTAATATTCACATCAACCCACTGCAAGAGGCACTCTTCTTATTATTACTATCACCATTTTACAGATAAGGAGACGGGTACAGAGAGATTGAGATAGTAGCCCAAGGTCACACATCCAGTTAGCCAGTCTCGAAGCCCAGGAAATCTGGTTCCAAAGTTGGTGATTCAACCTCTGTACTACATACACCAACTCTCAAAAAAACAAACAACAGCAGCAATAAAAACAAAAAAACCCATACAGCACCCACCCACTGTACTAAAACCCTCAGACACCCCTTTACCCCTCCCACAGAAATTCCTTTTCCGGCAGACATGCTACAGGCTTCCGGATGGGGAGCATGAGCCCCCTTTGTCATTTTACTCTTAGCAGGTAAGATGAGAGAAGGACAGTCCTTCTCTGACCAGGTGGGCCTCTGCTCCAAGGTTTCTCTGGTTCTGGAGCAGCAAGATGCATATTCAATGGTCTTATCCAGCATGAAGATAGTCTTAGGCTGCAGGTCCAGCCTGGGGAGACACTGTTCTCTTCTTACCATGTGGTTATGGCTCATTCGCCAGGCACAGGAATGAAATAATGTTGGACTACAGATTCGGATCTAGAGAGAACTCAGAGACACACTCTCCAAAGGACTTGCCTGTCCCGTTTCTCTCAGTTGTCACGCCTCTCTAAGAAGAGAGGAGCAAACCTCACATCTCAGCTGCCCCTCAGACCAGAAGCTAGCACCCAGAAACACTGAAGAACCACCCGACGGCTCAACAACTGCAAGAGATGTCCCCATTCTGGTCCAGGACCCCTGTCCTCACATGAAGGGCGATTTGAGACTCAGCCCATGACTCCACTGGGACGTGATCCTGCAGGCTTAGCTCCAAAGTGACTCAGCAGTGGGAGAAGGTGAAGGGTCTCCCAAGATGTTTCCTACTGACCCTCATGCAGCGGGAGAACATGTGGTCCTGGTGGGCTGAGGATGGGCCCATGACAGTCTTGTGGGCACTGCTCTCTGTCTTAGTTTTCCTTTCACTTTTGCTGCCTGCATGCCTGGAACCTTGCAAAGCCTCTCTGCCTAATGTCCCCATGGTAGGAGTTCTGGGAAACACAAACCGTGTTTATGAATCCCAAACCAAGTAAGTATGAAGTCATAGTTTCAAAAGCATAGTCCACCAGCAAAAAGAATTTTTAAAAGGAAGCCAAATCTTTACTGTATTAAAAAGGGATTTAATTTCTAATTTCTAACAAGGTTACATGGGGCAGAGCCTTTAAAAGTAAGAGAGCCAAAAGAACAGTCTTTGAAGTTTATAAATGAAACTTCGTAAGAATCTTCTCTTCCTTTTTTCTGTTAGGCCATCTGAAAGTTAAGTGTCCAACCCTCCAGGAGCTGTTGTTAGCAAAGGAAGGCTCGGTGGAGAGTTTTGCCTCTCAACATTTCCTGTTGTGACTGATAAATTTGGCCTCTTGTCTTGAATTTTATGTTTTGCGTTTTTCTTAAGCTTCCTTTTTTCCCATTTGATTTCTGTCTTCTGATCCTTAGCTTAAAGTTATTATGACAGACCTTTGATAGTGTTTTGGAATAAATCAATGTCTCTAATTCAATTCATACTTATCCTTATATCTTTTCATGATGAATTTTAAAAAAAAAATTTGATTATAGTATCCAAAATCTATAAAGAACATATCAAACTCCACACCAAAGAACAAACAATCCAATCAGGAAATGGGCAGAAGACATGAATAGACATTTCTCCAAAGAAGACATGCAAAAGGCCAAAAGACACATGAAAAAATGCTCAACATCACTCCGCATCAAGGAAGTACAAATCAAAACCAGAGGGAGATACCAAATCACCCCAGTCAGAATGACTAAAATTAACAAGTCAGGAAATGACAGACTGGTGAGACTGCGGAGAAAGGGGAACCTTCCTACACCCCTGGGGGGAATGCAAGCTGGTGCAGCCACTCTGGAAAACAGTATGGAGGTTCCTCAAAAAGTTGAAAATAGCTTTGCGCAGTGGCAGTATCGTAGCCAATGAGGTTATCCGAGGCGCGATTATTGCTAATTGAAAAAGTTGAAAATAGAGCTACTCTATGACCCAGCAATTGTGCTACTGGGTATTTACCCTAAAGATACAAATGTAGTGATCCAAAGGGGCACGTGCACCCTAATGTTTATAAAAGCAACGTCCACAATAGCCAAACTATGGGAAGACCCTAGATGTCCAGAGGCAGACAAATAAAGAAAATGTGGTATATATATATAAAATGGAATACTATTCAGTCATCAGAAAAAATAAAATCTTGAGGGCACCTGGGTGGCTCAGTGGGTTAAGCCGCTGCCTTCGGCTCAGGTCATGATCTCAGGGTCCTGGGATCAAGCCCCACATGGGGCTCTCTGCTCAGCCGGGAGCCTGCTTCCTCCTCTCTCTCTGCCTGCCTCTCTGCCTGTTTGTGATCTCTCTCTGTCAAATAAATAAATAAAATCTTAAAAAAAAAAACAAACATGAAATCTTGAGGGGAGAGGAGCAAGATGGCAGAAAAGTAGGAGACTGAAATATCAGGTCCCAGAGGTTCAGCTAGATACTTATCAAACCATTTGAAATAGCTACAAACTCAACAGGAGAGAGAAGAAGAGCAGCAATTCTAAGGACAGAAAATTGACCACTTTCCAGAAGGTAGGACATGCGGAAAAGTGAATCCAAGGCAACATTCAGGAAGGGGGGCGGGGAGAGGCCGGCTCCCGGCAAGCGGTAGAGCAGGGGAGCACAAAATCAGAACTTTTAGAAGTTGGCTTCACTGAGGGACATCAATCCTGAGGCTAAGCAGGGGGTGGAGCCCTTATGGTGACAGTGTGGTCTCAGGACCCACGGGGTCACAGAAAGATCGGGGGTGTCTGAATGTGGCAGAGCTGCCAGGTATGGGAGTGGGGAAGCCGGCCACCCAGGTGGAGCCGAGGAGTGAGCTCTAAGCTTGGTTACTTTAAACCGTGATCTGCCACACAGTCAGCCACTGCTCTTCGAGCAAGGACCCCACAAGTGGCAGACCCAGGGAGACTCACCTTCCTCCCCCTGGGAGGAGCAGCCCGGGAATGCATGGCAGGAATTTGCTGGGTTTGAAACTCCAAACGGGACATGCGCCAGAGATAGAAACACTCTGTCACAGGCCGGATGAGCTCAGAATGTGCCCAGAGACAGAAGACAGGAGGGATTGAGCGCTTTTCTCTGAGGGTGCTCTGAGGAGTGGGGCCCGAGCTCTTGGCTCCTCCAGGCCAGAGACTGGGAGGCCACCATCTTCTTTCCTGTCCTCCAGAGCTCTATGGAAAGTGCTCAGGGAACAAAAGCTACCGAGAGCGAACCGGAGCAGATTACTTAGCCTGGCCCCTGGCAAGAGCAGCGCAATCCACCTTAGCCAAAGGGCACTTGAGAATCACTACAACAGGTCTCTTCTCCAGAAGATCTGCAAGAACATCCAGCTAAGACCAAGTTCACCAATCAATGAGAACTGCAGAATTCCAGGGCTAGGAGAAAGCAAGAATTCATGGCTTTTTCCCCATGGTCCTTTCAAAGTCTTTCAAAGTTAAATTTTAAAAATTTTAAAAAATTTATTTTTTCTTATTCTATTTTTTAAAAATTCTCCCTCTCTCCTATTTTAACATTTTAAACTATTTTATCTTATCAATATCTTTTAAAAAATCTTTTAAATTTTCACTGGTATGGTCATATTTTATCCCTTCATTGTATTTATGCTTATTTTTTTGTATACATATAGGCTGTTTTTTTTCTTTAAAATTTTGAGATACAATTTCTTCTCCTAGATTGAAATATACCCTAAATCTAACACATGGCTTTGTTCTAGTCTCCAGCCTGATCACATTCTTTCCTCTTTTTTTTTCTTTTCTTTTTTCAACCAACTTCTTATCTTATCAATTCATTTTTTTAGAATCTTTTAAAATTTTCATCTTTACAGTCATATTCCATCCCTTCATTGTGTTTATCCTTATTTTTGTATATATGTGTTTTTCTTTCTTTAAAGTTTTGGGAGGTAGTTTCTTATAACAGATCAAAATACACCCAAAATTAAGTGTATGGCTCTTTTCTATTCACCATTCTAATATAGATAGATAGGTTGATTAGGTCCCTAGCCATCGTACTGCCTCTTGGTGTTTTGTTTTGTGGTGTGTTTTTCTGCCTTATCATTTTATCCAGATAAGAATAGATGAATGAGAGAACAAAATACTTAAAAAGTAGCAATGACCCCAGAAAGGGTGGGAAAAAGAGAAAAAATATATATATATGTATATATATTTATCTCCTCTAAGTAAAGAGAGAGCCTAAAAGTAACAAACCAGAAAGGAACAATGACAATATACAGTAAAAGTCACCTCATAGGCAATACAATGGCACTAAACTCATATCTTTCAGTCGTTACCCTGAATATAAATGAGCTAAATGTCCCAGTCAAAAGATACAGGGTATCAAGATGGATAAAAAACAAGACCCATCAAATACTGTCTATAAGAAACTCATTTTAGACCCAAAGAAACCTCCAGATTTAAAGTGAGGGGGTGGAAGCAATTTACCATACTAATGGACATCAAAAGAAACATGGGGTGGCAATCCTCATATCAGATAAATTAGATTTTAAGCCAAAGATCATAGTAAGAGATGAGGAAGGACACCATATCATATTTAAAGGGTCTGTCCAACAATATGATCTAACAATTGTAAATATCTATGCCCTTAACATGGGAGCAGCCAATTATATAAACCAATTAATAATAAAATCAAAGAAACACATCAACAATAATACAATAATAGTAGGGGACTTTAACACCCCCATCACTGAAATGGACAGATCATCCAAGCAAAAGATCAACAAGGAAATAAAGACTTCAAATGACACACTGGACCAGATGGACATCACAGATATATTTAGAACATTCCATCCCAAAACAACAGAGTACACATTCTTCTCTAGTGCACATGAAACATTCTCCAGAATAGATCACATCCTAGGTCACAACTCAGGTCTCAACTGGCACTAAAAGATTGGGATCGTTCCCTGCATATTTTCAGACCACAATGCTTTGAAAATAGAACTCAATCACAAGAGGAAAGTTGGAAAGAATTAAAATACATGGAATCTAAATAGCATCCTACTAAAGAATGAATGGGTAACCAGGAAATTAAAGAAGAATTTTAAAAATTCATGGAAACAAATGAAAACGAAAACACAATGGTTCAAAATCTCTGGGACACAGCAAAGGCAGTCCTGAGAGAAAAGTATATAGTGATACAAGCCATTCCTTGAGAAACAAGAAAGGTCTCAAGTACACAAACTAACCCTACACCTAAAGGAGCTGGAGAAAGAACAGGAAAGAAAGCCTAAACCCAGCAGTAGAAGAGAAGTAATAAAGATCAGAGCAGAAATCAATGAACTAGAAGCCAAAAGATAGTAAAGCAAATCAATGAAACTAGGATCTGGTTCTTTGAAAGAATTAATAAGATTGATAAACCTTTGGCCAGGCTTATCAAAAAGAAAAGAGATAGGACCCGAATTAATAAAGTTAAGAATGAAAGATGAGAGATCACAACCAACACCAAAGAAATACAAACAATTATAAGAACACATTATGAGCAACTATACAACAGCAAATTTGACAATCTGGAAGAAATGGATACATTCCAGAGACATATAAACTACCAAAACTGAACCAGAAAGAAATAGAAAACCTGAACAGACCCATAATCAGTAAGGAGATTGAAGCAGTCATCAAAAATCTCCCAAAAAACCAAGAGCCAGGGCCAGATGGCTTCCCAGGGGAATTCTACCAAATGTTTAAAGAAGAATTAATACCTATTCTCTTGAAACTGTTCTGAAAGATAGAAATGGAAGGAAAATTTCCAAACTCATTTTATGAGGCCATCATTACCTTGATCCCAAAACCAGACAAAGACCTCATCAAAAAGGAGAATTACAGACCAATATCCTTGATGAAAACAGATGCAAAAATTCTCACCAAAATATAGTCAATAGGGTCCAACAGTACATTAAAAGGATTATTCACCATGACCACTCCAGGGCTGCAAGGTTGGTTCAACATCCTCTAATCACTCAATGTGATATAATACATTAATAAAAGAAAGAACAAGAACCATATGATACTCCCAATAGATGTTCAAAAAGCATTTGACAAAGCATTTGATCAAAACTCTTTCAAGTGTAGGGATAGAGGGTACATACCTCAATATTATCAAAGCAATCTATGAAAAACCCATAGTGAATATCATTCCCAATGGGGAAAACTGAGAGCTTTTCCACTAAGGTCAGGAACACAAGCAGGGATATCCACTATCACCACTGCTATTTAACATAGTACTAGAAGTCCTAGCATCAGCAATCAGATAACAAAAAGAAATAAAAGGCATCCAAACTGGCAAAGAAGAAGTCAAACTCTCCCTCTTTGCAGATAATATGATACTTTATGTGGAAAACCCAAAAGGTTCCACTCCAAAACTGCTAGAACTCATAGAGGAATTGAGTAAAGTGTCAGGATATAAAGTCAATGCACAGAAATCAGTTGCATTTCTATACACCAACAGCAAGACAGAAGAAAGAGAAATTAAGGAGATGATCCCATTTACAGTTGCACCCAAACCATAAAATACCTAGGAATAAACCTAACCAAAGAGGCAAAGAAATCTGTACTCAGAAAACTGTAAAGTACTCATGAAAGAAATTGAGGAAGACACAAAGAAATGGAAAAACATTCCATGTTCATGGACTGGAAAAATAAATACTGTGAAAATGTCTATGCTACCTAGAGAAATCCACACATTTAATGCAATCCCGATCAAAATACCATCCACTTTTTTCAAATTAATGGAATAAATAATCCTAAAATTTATACAGAAGCAGAAAAGACCCCAAAATAGCCAGAGGAATGTTGAAAAAGAAAATCTTAGTTGGTGGGATCACAATTTCAGACTTATCAGCTCTATCACAAAGCTGTAATCATGAAAACAGTATTGTACTGGCACAAAAACAAACACATAGATCACTGGAACAGAATAGAGAGCCCATAAATGGACCCTCAACTCTACGGTCAACCTATCTTCGACAAAGCAGGAAAGAATGTCCAATGGAAAAAAGACAGTGTCTTCAACAAATAAGAGAGCCACATGCAGAAGAATGAAACTGGACCATTTCCTTATAACACACATAAAAATAGACTCAAAATGGATGAAAAATCTCAATGTGAGAAAGGAATCCATCAAAATCCTTGAGGAGAACACAGGCAGCAACCTCTTCGAACTCAGCCTCAGCAACTTCCTCCTAGAAATATCACCAATAGCAAGGGAAGTAAGGGCAAAAATGAACTATTGGGACTTCATCAAGATCAAAAGCTTTTGCACAACAAAGGAAACAGTCAACAAAGCCAAAAGACAACTGACAGAATGGGAGAAGATATTTGCAAACAACATATCAGATAAAGGCCTAGTGTCCAAAATCTATAAAGAACTTATCAAACTCAACACCCAAAGAACAAATAATCCAATCAAGAAATAGGCAGAAGATATGATCAGACATTTCTGCAAGGAAGACATCCAGATGGCCAAGAGACACATGAAAAAGTGTTCAAAATCACTCGGCATCAGGGAAATACAAATTAAAATTACAGTGAGATATCAACTCACACCAGACAGAATGGTTAAAATTAACAAGTCAGGAAATGACAGACATTGGCGAGCCTGCGGAGAAAAGGGAACCCTCCTACACTGTTGGTGGGAATGCAAGCTGGTGCAGCCACTCTGGAAAACAGTATGGAGGTCCCTCAAAAAGTTGAAAATAGAGCTACCCTATGACCCAGCAATTGCACTACTGGTTATTTACCCTAAAGATACAAATGTGTGATCCGAAGGGGCACGTGCACCCAAATGTTTATAGCAGCAATGTCCACAATAGCCAAACTATGGAAAGAGCCCAGGCATTCATCAACAGATTAATGGATAAAGAAGATGTGAGATATATATATATATATATATATATATATATATATATATAGTGCAGCCATCAAAAAAACCCCAAATCTTGCCATTTGCAATGACACATGGATAGAACTATAGAGTATTATGCTTAGCAAAATAAGTCTATCAGAGAAAGAAAATTATCATATAATCTCTCTGATATGAGGAATTTGAGAGGCAGGGCAAGGAATCATGGGGGGTAGAGAGGGAAAAAAAATGAAACAAGATGGGATTGGGAGGGAGATAAACCATAAGAGACTCTTAATCTAATGAAAGGAACTGGGGGTTGCTGGAGGTTGGGGGGAGGTAGGGATAGGGTGGCTGGGTTATTGACATTGGGGAGGGTATGTGCTATAGTGAGTGCTGTGAAATGTGTAAACCTGATGATTTACAGACCTGTATCCCTGGGGCAAATAATATATTATATGCTAATAAAAAAATGAAATCTTGCCGTTTGCAAACCAAGTGGATGGAATTAGAGGGCATTATGCTAAGTGAAATAAGTCAATCAGAGAAAGAAAATTATGATAATCTCACTGATTTGTGGAATTTAGGAAATAAAACATAAGAGCATAGAGGAAGAGAGGAAAAAATAAAGCAAGATGAAATCAGAGAGGGAAACAAACCGTGAGAGACTCTTAGTCATAGGAAACAAACTGAGGGTTGCTGCTAGAAGGGAGGGGGTTGGAGGGTTGGGGTAACTGGGTGATGGACATTGAGGAGGACATGGAATGTAACGAGCACTGCATGTTATATAAGACTGATGAATCACTGACCTCTACCTCTGAGACTAATAATACATTATATGTTAACTAATTGATTTTAAATTTTTAAAAATGGAAAAATAAAATAAAATTTTGACTAGACCACTCTTTTCCCCTACTGTTCAATATTGGTTACTGACCACCTAGTATGCAGAAGGCAGAGATGACACAAAGATAAAGAAAAGAAACAATTTCATCCCGGGACACCTGGGTGGCTCAGTTGGTTAAGCGGCTGCCTTCGGCTCAGGTCATGATCCCAGCGTCCTGGGATCGAGTCCCACATCGGGCTCCTTGCTTGGTGGGGAGCCTGCTTCTCCATCTGCCTCTGCCTGCCACTCTGCATGGCGTATGGGGACAATGATCATTTCAAGTTTTGCTGCACCCACAGTGAGATCTCATAGCTAGCTGTGCCAGAGTTGAGATCTGTCTGGTAGTCATAGCATGGCCAAGGCCATCTCAGGAAACCAGAAAGGAACTGAAATGATGGACTCTGATCCCACAGAGTCTAGACTGAGATGGCACCTGTTTTGTCTCTCCTACCAGACATGGGGGACCTGACACAGGCTAGGGGGTAAGGGGAAGGACTAGAGACTTGCATAATGACTGCTTTTACGAACAGATGCTTTATCTAGATAAATAGAAGCAGGGGGCCAACTCTGAAACTGTAGAACTCAGAGACTGGGGAAATAACAATCAGTCTGAGAGCAAGAGAGCATGTCAGGAAACCAGCCCAAGTTCCACGCCAACATTGTGCACCCTTGTCCGTATGGCAAGACAGCTGTTTACTCTTTGGTGACACAATGCACGTTAGTCTGTCCCTAGGAACATTCTGCCCATGTGGGTCAGCCTCCTGAAGGTGGTAGAAGAGAAAAGAAGCTAGTGTGAGAAAGAAGATGAAACACCCAATATTCAGGCCTACTCTCTTGACCCTTGGAAGGTCTAGAGGAGTTATCACCTGCCATCAAACCCTTAACTTCTCAAATAGGAGTTAGTCCTAGGGGGACCAAAAAGGGGGGGGGCGGTATTTGGGGAAGAGCTTCATATCCCATAGGCTTGGAGAAAACTTAAGCTTTCTAAGTGGGACCACAAGGATTTACTAAAAGGAGATATGTAAGACAATGATTTGGTAATATAAACTAAGGATTTGTTTCCTCCATTACTTCACTCTTCGCCTCTCTCCCATTTCTCCTCATCAAACATAGACTATGTATTCACACAAATGATTTTCAGTAAAAGGTATTACCCTAGATCTAGATCTATCTATCTATCTACCATCTAGTTACCTCCCTATGTATCTATCATCATCTCTCCATCTGTATACATACATGTGCAGTTTTTTACATTTTATAGCTCTTTATATATAGCTATAAAGTTCATCTAATGCATTCTATTAATTACTCATATATTGTCCCCATTTTTTAGGAATTAAAAAACATCATTTTTGTATGGCATAGAATATAGAAGCAATTTTAATTTTAAAATAATTTATTTTAGATTGACATCTTATCAGTGTAGTATAAGTTCATTTTAATATAATCTGATCATTTTCATAATATGTAAAGGCAAAACTCTATTTTCTCTTATTTAACAATTAAATAACAATGTAATTTATATAACAATTATATATTCTGAATTTTTTTTTTAAGATTTTATTTATTTATTTGACAGAAAGAGAGAGTGAGAGTGAGCACAAACAGAGGGGGAAGGGGAGAGGGGAGAGGCAGAGGGAGAGGGAGAAGTAAGCTTCTAGCTGAGCAAGGTGCCCAGTATGGGGCTCCACCCCAGGACAGTGGGATCATGACCTCAGCTGAAGGCAGATGCTTCACTGACTGAGCCATGCAGGGGGAGGGACAGAGGGAGAGAAAGACGGAGAATCTCAAGCAGGCTCCATGCTCAGGATCGAGCCTAATATGGGGCTTAGTCCCATGACCCTGAGATCATGACCCGAGCCAAAATCAAGAGTCAGATGCCCAGATGACTGAGTCCTCCAGGAACCCCTAAAAATCATAATTTTAAACAAAAAACTTAAACAACATGTTGTTGAGTTTAGTTGGGAATCAAGCACCTACCAAAATGAAGAACTAAATCACCGGCGTGTTATGTCATCAAAAGTAGACAGAACCCATCATTTTAACCTTGAAATTTTTGAATATTAAATATAAATTGATTTACTGTTTTATATTTACATTTTATTTCTGACTAGTAAGATTGGAAAGAAAGTTTCAGGCAGTTAACTGTAGAGCTTTTCTGCAAATGAAAGAATCTAGGTGTAGATAATCTTTATGCCCAATAGGCAAAAAAGACAAATGGAAATGCATGTCACCATTGTTTTTATATTTTATATTCTTTGTTATGCTATATGCAAATCTGATTTGGATGAATGCAACGTTTGATAGAATGAAGATTAGAGTCAAACTTACAGAACTATTCCCACATAGCCTTCATGAGTTTGTGACTTTTATCACAATCAGTTGTGAGGATGAATCAAATAATATAAATAATATGTAATAAAAACAGCTGTTGAATCAAGCAATACAACCTGTAGACAATTCATTCACCAGAACATTTGTCTGACTCCCATTAAATATTGTGTATACTCACTCCCCATGCACCTGGAAGCCCTCAAATGTTCCAGATCTCAGGGATAAACATTGCTTAAAAAACAAGACGTTGAACCAGATCCCATCAGCTAATGTACTGATGTTCAAGATAGCAAGATAATAGAACACAACTTAGAAATGCCTAACTTATAGCTTCAAAACTGACCTTTTCTTCCTTATAAATAAATATATTTTTAAAGATTTTATTTATTTATTTGAGAGAGAGAGAGAGAGCAAGAGAGGGAGGGAACACAAGCAGGCAGCGGCAGGCAGAGGGAGAGGGAGAAGCTGTCGCCCCACTGAGCAGGAAGCCTGATATGGGGCTCAATCCCAGGATCCTGGGATCATGCATGACCTGAGGCGGAGGCAAGATGCTCAACCAACTGAGCCACCCAGGCACCCCTAAATAAGTATTTCTGCAAATCATTCCGTATAATAATAGCCTTAGGCGGAAAGTCCCCACAAAATGGTTGGAGAGATACAAACTCTTAAAAATGCATTTATAAATTTACTTAAATACGTGGGAGTTGATTTGAACTGACTTGCAGTTACTGGAGAAGGTCCACCCTCCTTCCAAACCCAGTGCTTTCCACCAAGAAAGTGGCCTTCGGAATATCTATCTATTTTTCACACTGTATGTTATTTGCCCTGGGTTACTGAGCATATTCTCAAACTTCTCTTTCTACCCAAACCTACAGAATAAGTAAGAAAGGGAAACAGTGATTAAATAGGACCTCATGAAGATGCCTCCGAGAGCCCATAGACAACAGGTGATTGCTGAAAACGTGAGGAGAGTGTTTGGAAAAACCATTCATGTATATGCAAGGACATTGTCACTCTGTTTTTGCATCAGAGACATTTGGTCTTTCAACCTGTAAGGAAACCCATCCAACTTGTCTTTATTAATTGCTCTTGGGCCCCAAACAGAAGACTTAAGAAGTAAATTTTGGCCTAGATTTCATTTTGTTTGTTTGTTTTCCTTTAGCAAACCAGTTTTCACACCCTTCCTTTCTCTGCTGGGTTATATTTGTTCTTCTAGCATCTGTCCTAACTAACTCAGTAGCAATGACATTGGATGAAGTACTTCCCCAACGTGCTTTACAAAGCTAGCCCCCAAAACCAAATCTGGCTGCTAAACTCAGAATTCTTCCTGCTACACCATGCCGCCTCCACTCTGCAGAGATGGATGCCACAGGACTAACTCTGGGACAGCTAGGAAGCAGGGATGAGTGGCAGTTATCAGAACTACAAGTTTTCTCTTTTCCAACTAACCCATATCATCAAATAAATCACAGAGATGACTCTTGCAAGCTCAGCTGGAAAGCAGGATTCTTTCCTTCCAGGAAAAAAAGAAAAGCAAGAGGAAGTCATCCTAGACAGAGATACTATTTCATTTTGCTTTTTTACATTTCCTAAATCAGCCAGGGTACTATTTCTCTCCTCACTTCAATCCAGACCTGGAATGTGGGAAGAGCTAGAAAGACTTTCCCGAAGGCTCAAGGAAGCACCGGAAGGAAATGAGACCAGAGCGTGCCCACCTCACTAGAAGGTCCATCCACATGGAATTAGGCTAAGTCTCCTTCTCCCAACTCTTCTCCATGCGCCTGCCATATTGACACAGGACAGAGGGAGGTGTTTACTGCTGAGTCAGGCACATCTCTTCTGTTTTGATTTCATGGCAACAGCAAGAGTTGCGATCATTAAAACAGTATCTAAAGGAACTGGAACCCTCATATACTGCTGATCTGGAATGTAAACTGGTATACACTACTTCTTAAAACATCGAACATGCTCTGCTGAGTGAAAGAAGCACACGTATTATGTGTGTGCACAAAAGGGCACATACTGTGTGATTCCATATTTATGAAATTTCCAGAATAGGCAATTCCATAGAGATAGAAAGTAGGTTAGTGTGGTTTTCAGGAGACAGGGGAGGGAGGAATTGGGACTGACTGCTAATGGGTATGGGGTCTCTTTCTGGGCTCATGGAAATATTCTGGAATTAGATCGTAGTGATGGTTGCACAACATAGTGAATATACCCCAAACCACACAACTGTATACTTCAAAATGATAAATGTTTATGTTATATGAATTATATCTCAGTTAAAATAAATTAAAAATAAAAACACTGGGGACCCACATTCCAAAAGGTCTGAACTGAATCAATAACTTTATATAGATATATCCAATTACATAAAGGATACCTTTCTCAGTCTGGAAAAAAAAAAAAGGGAATGAAGGGAATAGGAAGACCAGTTTTGTCTGGGAAACATGATCTACTGGTCTACTTGTGTTTTCATAGCAAAAAATAAAGTCGGGCAGAATCTTACCATAAATCTTACCACACAGTCCACTCCTGAGGCTCTACCCAAGGGAAATGAAAATACCGTCACACAGATAATTGTGCAAGAATAGTCATCGTGGCATTATTCATGAGGGCCAAAAGCTAGCCCACCCCGTGGTGAATAGGACAGTAAAATGTGGTGTATCCACATAATGGAATACTATCCAGCAATTACAGGAACAAAATACTGCTCCATGAAATGATGTACACAGAAGACTTCAAAAACACGAGGCTATGTGCAAAAAAGCCAGAGACAAAAGACTACATATTCTCTGGTTTCACTTGTGTACATTTCACAGAAAAGGGGAATGATGAGAAAGTTCTAAAATTGGACTGTGGTGGTGGTTGCATGGCTCTGTGAACCTACAAAAAATTACTGAAGTGTATATTTCAGTTAGTGAAGTGGGGGGTGATTGCCAGTGGAGGGTAGGCAGGAAAGAGGAAGAAGAGAAACAGAAAGAAATATTTTATTCTAACACATTAACATATAATTAATATAGTATATGATATATAATTGTGTATTGATAAATTAACGTGTAATTAACATATTAACACAAGAGAATATAAAACAATGTGACAGAAGTAACACAGAAGTTACAGCTAATGCAAAATACTCAGAAAAGTTTCAGTAAAATGTGGGTAAAGATATACATCAAGGAAACACATAAAAGCCTGGCAATATTCACAGCAGAAAAGTGGAATTCAAGGGCTAAGCCTTCAATGAGACAAAGAGAATCATTTTATATGAATAAAAGGTAAGAGATACAGGGAAGAAATATTAAAGCTCAACATTCTCTGATTTTCTAAATACATGATTGCACCTATTTCTATTGGTCTATCACCAAACAGACAACGAATAAGTTTATAATAACATCAAATAATATGTACACGTTTGAATTGGTAGATACATTAAATATGTATAAAATAGTTTCTTTTTAAATGTCCAGGAAAAATTGGCACAGAGAAACAGCCCAACAAGAAAACCTCAAGCTCTGAAACATAGAACTTTTTCAGACCATATTCTCTGACCACAGAGCCTAAGAGACATTAATAACAAAACTACAACACAAAAATAAAACCTCTACTACAGAGGAAGAGAAATTTTAGTTCTTCTCCTCATGCCACATGCTTCTCTGCCCACTCTCTTCCTCCCTCACACTCTTCCCCTAAACCAGGTGGCTGTGGAGCTCTGCTCACTTCTTTGTCCTTTTCCAGTTCTGCACATTAGGGGACCACTGATGCCCAGGTGCTCACCATCAGGGCACCCCTTAGAGCCCAGCCAGCTTTCCCAGCCTGATGCCTGGGTATTTGCTCCCAAGATTTAGAGCACGGTCTCTGTTGGGCTTGACTCTGAGTTCTGTGCTCCATTCTAGCTTCTCCAGAAGCTAGAACATTGTTATGAACTGGTTCGTCTCTTAATAAGAGAGGGCTTTGATTCCCATTTGATTCATGTTTCTTCTGTAAAACTCTGTGAGAATCTCCAAGGAGAAGTATAGAGTGACTGGATGAAGAAGATTTATGCATTTCTGCAATCCCAGATATAAACATTACTGGCAAGTTTCACTAACATTCCATCTTGATTTTTAATATCTACCAATTGGAAACTAGAAAAGACTTCTGTGCTGCCCAACATTAAAATACTATTACAAATTATAAAATAGAACATATAAAAACTAATGAGATGCTTCCAAAAAAATGAACTATTGAGACTCTATCAAAACAAAAATCTTCTACACAGCTAAGGAAACAATCAACAAAACTGGAAGGCAACCCACAGAATGGCAGGGGATAGTTGCAAATGTCTTAGCAGATAAAGGGCTAGTATGCAGCATCTGTAAAGAACTTATCAAACACAACACTCCAAAAATAAATAATCCATTTAAGAAATGGTTAGAAGACACAGACATTTCTCCAAAGAAGACATACAAATGGCTAATAGACACATGAAAAAATGCTTAACATTCCTCCTCATCAGGGAAATACAAATCAAAACCACAATGAGATACCACCTCACACCTATCAGAATGGCTAAAATGACCAACTCAGGAAGCAGCAGATACTGGCAAGGATGTAGAGAAAAGGGAAACTCTTTTGCACTGTTGGTGGGAACGCAAACTGGTGCAACCACTCCGGAAAACAGTATGGAGATTCCTCGAAAAGTTAAAAATAGAACTACCCTATAACCCAGCAATTGCACTACTAGGCATTTATCCAAAGGCTACAAACATAGTGGTTTGAAAGGGCACATGCAGTCCAATGTTATAGCCTCAATGTCCATAATAGCCAATCTGTGGAAGGGGCCCTGATGTCAGTTGACTGATGAATGGATACACACACACACACACACACACACACACACACACACACACACACACACACAAGAATATCCTTCAGCCATCAAAAAGAATGAAATCTTGCCATTGCAATGATGTGGATGGAACTAGAGTATATTAGATTGAGCAAAATAAGTCAGTCAGAGAAAGACAAATACCACACGACTTCACTCATACATGGAATTTAAAGGGAAGGGAAAGAAAAATAAAACAAGATAAAAACAGAGAGGGAGGCAAAGCATAAGAGACTCTTAACTATAGGAAACAAACTAAGGGTTGCTGGAGGGAGGTGGGTAGGTATGTGCTAAGTGGGTGATGGGCATTAAGGAGGCCACAAGTTGTGATGAGCACTGGTTGTTGTATGTAAGTGATGACATGAAATTCTATTCCTGAAACCGATACTACACTATTGGTTAACTAACTTAAATTCAAATAAAATCTTGGAAGAAAAAAAAAGGCCTTTAGAGAAGTAATCAAGTTAAAAGATCATTAGGGCGGTCTCTAATCCAACATGATGAGTGTCCTTATAAAGAAGGGACATTTGGACACAGAGACAGACCTGCACAGAGAGAAGAGGACGTGAAGACAGGGAGGACGTCCCATAAAAGTGAAGACAGATGCTGGAGTGACGTGTCTACAAGCCAAGGACTTAAACAATGTGCCAGCAAATCACCCGCAATTTAAGAGAGGGGCATGGGGAAGATTCTGTCTCACAGCCCACAAAGCAACCAACCTGGGGACACCTTGATATTGGCCTAATGAATTCTTGTTGTCTGAGCCACACAAGTTGCGCGACTTTGTTAAGGCAACCCCAGAAATCGAAGACACCGTCCAAAATGCTAGCACTTTTGCAGGGTAGGTCTTTTGAAAGCCCTAAAAAAAAGTTGTTCCCCTGCTTGTTCTGCGACGAGTGTGGCCTCTTCCACCTTTCCCTGTCCCCCATGGGACAGCTCCCATCTCCTGGGATTCCTTGTCTGGGCGATGGCCCTGTTGGTAGGGGACCAGAAAGAAAGCTTAAAGCCCAGCGACCTTCCTCAGTCAGTGCTCACTCTTCCTGTGGAAAATTTCTACCACACAAGATGTTGAGGAGGTAGGCTTCTCTACTGGTAAGCATACAGCCAAGCAGGGAATAAAATGTCAATTCTCCATTTTTGAAGTCATTCTTGATCTTTAAAAGTGATTATTTTGAAACCCCCTTGCCCTTGAAAGGATCAGTGTCTCCTTCCTCCCCAGGGGAGTGTGAGGAGAGCCTCTATTTAGGGGTGTCAACTTCCTTGTGCTTCTCAGGCCTTTTCTTGTAGAGACCTGGGGTTGGGAGACTGAGGGGAGCAGCAGGGCCAGATTTATTCTTCCATGTGTCACAGAGCTGTCTGTGAGGCATCTGACCCCAACTTCTGGAAGCTTTTGAACTTAGAATATGTGGTGCTTGGTTAGCTCCCCTTGCCCTCAGTTTTAGCCACAGTTCCAAAACAAAAGGAAAAATGCCACCCAGTACCTTGTTATGAATGGATGGTGATTCTGCTATTAAATTAAAATATTTTCTTGTTTAAAAAAAACAACAACAATGAGATGCTTCCACTTAATAATGCTTTTATTGTTGTTGTTAACAAAACAAGGAATAACGACACATTTACATTTTAATGACAGATTTAAATAAAACCCAATGGAAAGAAATTAAGATGATCAAAATAATAAAGATAAAGGTGGAAATAAATTGTAAACAAAATCGGACAGAACAGATAAGTAAATCCAAGAGCTGTTTCTTTGGGTTACTTAGTTATTTAAAAATAATACTAAGGCAACACAAATAATAAGATTTATCCCTAGTTTTAAAAGGATTTATTTAGTGACATGATTATTTAGAAATCACTAACAAATACCATAAATTTCTGTGTGCTAATTATTGCTAAGAGCTCAATGAAATACACAAATCTCAATGTGCCAAGCTCCCTGCCACCTACCAGACCTCATCACACCCTGAGACCTCACTCCTCATTTCAACAGCCCTGATGCAGTGAGATTTCCTCAGAACAAGGCTGTTGGCCCTTAAGTCTTGGCAAGACTACTTGGCCTCTTTCTCTAACAAGGCAAAGAAAATCAAGGTTACACTACAAACCTCAGGGCACAAACTACTCCTTTCAAGTAGTGTTGACCTTGTCTCTATTCAAGCTGACCCGCAGCCCCACTGAGAGCCTTGCAAGAAAGCCTAAAATAAGCTGGGAGAACCTGTAGACTAAAGGGCGTAGAGCCCAGTGTTTGACCTGGAAAATACTGAACTGAAGACTTCGTTACGGGAGAAAGCAAATGGGAGGTGGGGGAGGAAAAGATCATAAACGTTCCATGGGAAGAAGCTAAACAAATTTGCACCAGGCTAATCCGTTCAGTTTCTTTTCTAGTCCCATCTTTCCTATTTTTCTTTGTATGATTTCTGATTTTGTCCTTCCTGTAAATTGGACATAATCACTTACCTCACAGAACTGTTAGAGGAAATAAGGTAGCCTCTGCGGAAGAACTTCGCAAAGAACAATGCTTGATAGAATGGTAGCGCAGGAAGAGGGGTTTCACTGCATGAGATAAGACAACACATGCCTTGAATCTGTTCTAGGACAGTCACAACATTCAACTTTCAAATGCAATTGTCTTCCTTGGTCTCCTCGGACCTACTTGGAGCTGCCAGTAGGCTACAGTGTGGTTAAAGACCCTTTTTAAACCAGAAGGTCCAGCTGTCCCAGCCAAGGGGCTGGGGGGCGGGAGTAGCATACTTACAGAGCTCAATAATCCCACAAGGATATTAACAAGGGCAACCTGGACCTTAGCTCCTCCTCTTGGGCACCCATATTTCTTGATCCCCAAGACCTTTGGGTGAGAGCTTAAGTGGAAGTACAGATCTAGAGAACTGACTTTTTTTTTTAAGATTTTATTTATTTATTTGACAGTCAGAGATCACAAGTAGGCAGAGAGGCAGGCAGAGAGAGAGGAGGGGAAGCAGGCTCCCCGCTGAGCAGAGAGTCCGATGTGGGGCTCAATCTTAGGACCCTGGGATCATGACCCGAGCCGAAAGCAGAGGCTTTAACCCACTGAGCCACCCAGGCACCCCTAGAGAACTGACTTTTAAGTACAAAACAAATAGTTTAAAATCCCACTAGGACTCAGACCCATGTGGAAAAAGACAGAGCAGATAAGGCCACCGGAGGTGGCTCAGCCCCACTGGGACCTGGAGCTTATTGATTGGTTTGTATGTTGGTGTGTGATGGAAACCCACTCCTCTGTCTCTTCTAGCAAATATTTAATAGAATCCACATTGTTCATTAATGTTTTGTTAAACGGATTTTTTTAGGAAGGCCTCGAGTCTGGTGTCGTGAGTAGCAAGATCAGAGGCTGCACTTGGAAGACAGAAATTCCTGAAATAGTAGTATACATCTTAGAAGTCCAGAGGAAAAATTTTAAGAGATAATTTCTGGCTGGCCCAACTTGGGACAGGAATGACAGTTTGGATTAATAAACTATGGCCAAGTTGGGCCAGCCAGAAACTCTCTCTTAAAATTTTTCATCTGGACTACTAAGATGTATACTAATGTCTATTTCAGTAACCATAGGATTAGTATACTATGGTCAAACTTTGGAAAACAGTATGGAGAGTCCTTAAGAAATTAAAAATAGAGCTACCCTATGACCTTGCAATTGCACTACTGGGTATTTACCCCAAAGATACAGATGTAGTGAAAAGAAGGGCCATCTGTACCCCAATGTTTATAGCAGCAATGGCCACAGTCACCAAACTGTGGAAAGAACCCCCAAGATGCCCTTCAACAGAAGAATGAATAAAGAAAATATGGTCCATATATACACTGGAGTATTATGCCTCCATCAGAAAGGATGAATACCCAACCTTTGTATCAATGTGGATGGGACTGGAGGAGATTATGCTGAGTGAAATAAGTCAAGCAGAGAAACTCAATTATCATATGGTTTTACTTACTTGTGGAGCATAAGGACTAACACGGAGGACATTGGGAGTTGAAGAGGAGAAGTGAGTTGGGGGAAATTGGAGGGGGAGATGAACCATGAGAGACCATGAACTCTGAGAGAAAAACTGAGGGTTTTGGAGTGGGTGAAGGGGATTGGGGTGAGCCTGGTGGTGGGTATTAAGGAGGGCATGTATTGCATGGAGCACTGGGTGTGGTGCATAAACAATGAATCTTGGAACACTGACAAAAAAATAAAATTACAAAAATAAATAAACTAAAAAAAATAAATAAACTATGGCCAAGTGGATACAGCCAAGTGATGTCGACATGGCAATGAGAGGTCTTGTGGATCGGGGGCCATGGCCAGGAAGAGACTCTTGGTGAGCTGGGCAGATGCTCTAAGAGGAACTATTATAAGAATACACACCACAGTGTGAAACTAGCTTATCTCTGGGGATGAGACTGTGCGTGTCTTTTTGTTTTGGTTTGTATCATTCAAGAATGGGTTATTTGCAAGAAACAGAAACACAACTCTAATGATCTGAGGGAGAAAGTGAAAATCATCCAAAGGCTAACGGGAGGCCCCTGAGAGCAGGGTACAACTGGTCTCAAAAACAGCCAGAGGGTGCCTGGGTGGCTCAGTGGGTTAAGCCTGTGCCTTCGGCTCAGGTCATGATCTCAGGGTCCTGGGATCGAGTCCCTCATCAGGCTCTCTGCTCAGTGGGGAGCCTGCTTCCTTCTCTCTCTCTCTCTCTCTCTGCCTACTTGTGATCTCTCTCTCTCTGTCAAATAAATAAATAAATAAAATCTTTAAAAAAAAACAAACAGCCAGAAACAGAATCTTGAACACCCTGCCAGCACCATTTTTCACTTCCGGTTCTTTCCAAATATCAGTTTACTTTCCTCCAGATTTTTCCACACAACAGGAGACATGGCTGCAAGAGGCTCCCCGGCCTGGCATCTCCCTCTTTCACCACCAGAATGAGACAGATAATTACTCTGTCTGGTTCCAAATTTTAAAGCCCCAGAGATCAGCTTAACTCAGGCAGGAGTCCTTATAGCCTTGTACCCCCTTCTGTCCACACTGTCTGACACGTGGGAGAGCCTAAGTCCACAGGTTAAACAAATAGTGGATGTGAGGGAAATGGGGGGAACCTCGTGAAAGATAACTCCTGAGTGTGGGGACCAATGGGGAGGTGATACCATTAACTCAACCAGGCTGCAGAAAAATCACAGCCTTGTGGAGGACCCAGAGGATTGCTTCGCAGCAAAGGATGTCAACGTTGGAGTTAGACGGTCTGGATTGCAATTCAGCTCCCCCACTGACGGTCCCTGTGACTGTGGGCGAGTTATCTCAACCTTCAAAGCCTCCACTGCTCCACCCATAAATAGAGATCATTTTAACGTCCAGTTTTAGGGCTCCTGGTCAAAATACCCTGTGCAGAGCGCTCAATAAGCAACTGATACTATTACATTCTTCTTGCAACCGCACTGCACTGTTTTCGAATGGACTTTCGCCATCTTTGTGGTTAGAACAGATTCTTTTCTGATGATGGTGTTAGGTTGCACATTCCCACATCCATGCCAGTTAATCAGTCTGTTTCTCCAGTCCAGAGGCAAAGATAGGTGCTCAATCATCCTTCTCTCAAAGGGGAGAAATCACTTTGGAGCCTTTTCTTTTGTTTGGGTCCTGGTCATAACGGAGCCTACACCCTAAGAAGCGTAGGTATGTTGCACAGAAACATCACCAGGACAGCTCTTGGCAGGTGGCCAGGCAGCAATATCCAGAAGAAGGTGACAGTCATGTTCAGAGAGTGCAGGCCTCGCCCAGCAAAATCTGAGACAGTGTGGGGCCCACCCATGGTCCTGGTCACTCATTATGGCAACCATATCTCAACATGGGGAAATCCAAAGGCTTTGGCTTCTCTCTCTGAACCTTATGGTTGAAAGTAATTTCCCCCTCTTGGTTTTTAAGTATCAGATAAGGGATTGGAATATGTCCTTTACCTGGGAGAACCCTATATTTAAAATGTGGTCTTTTAAATTTCTTCTTACATAAGGACAATGGCTTTGGAGTCACCCCAACCCTCTAGGTAGGTAATGCTTTGAAGGTATATAAGTAGAACCTAGAATAAGAAAGAAATTTTGTGGGTTTTGCTTTTTATTAGTAGAATAAATTGTAATATTTTATATAAAGGTCCTAATTTTTATAACAGCCTCAACTATGTTGGGGCAAATTATATTTTTCAAAGATGGCTACACTGACATATACCCCAGCCCACATACTCTGATTATAAAGAAATGCAAATAACTAGTTTCATTCAATAGATACTGATTGTATCCTATTAACTATTGACTCTTGTGTCATGACCCAAAATTCAGACCTAGCGCTTGACTTAAAGTCGTGTTATATCCTATTCTGCATTCGTGTAATGCTAAAAGCCCAGGATGTAGGATTAAATTTCCTGGGTGTGAGTCTTCACTTACCACTAATTGCATGACCTTGAACAAGGGACTTAACCTTTCCATGCCTCCGTTTCTTCATCCGTAAAATGGGAATAGCAACAGTTCCTAACTTGTCGAGTTGTCACTAGTAAGTTAATACACCTAAATAAATAATTCAGAATCATTCAGAAAACACGTCATACATTTAATATATGCTGGCTGCTATTATTATTCTGGGTTTACCTGCTCAAGTGCCTGATATAGAAGGAAGGAAAGGAAGAAATAGAGAAATACTGTAATTCGATATCAAGCTTACTTCCTTTACTCAGGTTAATGACGTCATCTGTTGACTCTACTAAGGCTGCTCTGCTGGGCATTTCTCGGGTAACCATGTCCTAATTCACTGTGGCAGGACTGGGGTGGCGCTGACTTGATCCACGTACTTTCTGGAAGCTGAGGTCTGGGAATAGATATGTGTGTGTGTGTGTGTGTGTGAAGGGGGAAGGTGGAGACATCAGGGCACTGCAAGGAAAGCTAACCCTGTCGAGGGAAAGGACCAACCAAATTCAGGGCTCTTGTTGCCCCAGGAACTAAATCCATGTTTTATCATTTCTCTCAAGTCTGGGCCCCAGCTGCCCTCCGTCTTGACCCCAGAGGGAGGGAAAGAGTGGGACAGGCCTGTACAGTAACTTGTACTAACTGAGGCCCAAGCTGAGACTTCTGGGCAGGGAGGGCACCCTGGAATAGGGGAGAGAAAAGACAGAACATGCTTTAGATCTCCTCAGCCTTCCTGCTCCAATCAGTGAGGGAGAGACGGGGTCCTGCCTGCCCCGTTTCCAGATGAACTGTATTCTTCATGACTTCCCAAACCGACCCTGCTTACCCTACTCCCTCCAGTCTGAGCACCACAACTTATGGAGGCCACTCAACAGTTGAATGCTTAGTCAGGGTTTTGTGTTAAAATTAAAACAGTTGGGGGTGGAATGGTGGGGGGGGCAAAGGGGTGCAGGGAAGAGAAGAAAGATGATTTCTTGAATGCCTACTAAAAGTCAGGAGAAGTGCTGAGTCCTTTTCTATGATCTCATGTAGCCCTCGAAAATGACTCTGAGGGGTGACCTCTTGGCTCAGTTGGTTTAGCATCAGGCTCTTGATCTTGGCTCAGGTCTTGATCTTGGGGTCATGAGTTCAAGCCCTGCATTAGGCTCCACCCTGGGCATGGACCCTACTTAAAAACAAACAAACGAACGAACAACAACAAATAAAACGTACTCTGAGTTCAATATTTCTATTTATTTTCAGGCAAAATGGAAACTGAAGTTTGGTGCCAGGTCTGGAATTTGAATTTAGCACCGGCTCCAAGGTTCGCGATCTTCCAAGTCAGCCAGAAAAAAAAGGGGGGAAACAGGACAGTCGATGCCAAAACAGGACTTCAGATTCACAATAACAGGATACGCTGAGCACAGCGGAGTTCTCCGGTTATCACCTGCTCCCATCCTGCCTGTTTACAAGGCAGGAAATGAAGTGGGGATAGCAAGTGTGAGGAGAAAATTCACAAGCTGGCCAGCTCTAGAGCTTTCACTCAGCGGCATGATTCCGCCTCATTTTGTTATCAGCAGGAGAGATAAACTGTCAAGGCTGTGGAAGGTCGCAAGATGAGTGTGTTAGCCTTGTCTCCCAAAGCCACGCCAGACTGCAGGCACAGCAAGAGAAATCACAGATGTGGGCTCTGGGATGGTCAGAGGAAGCCCTGGGGCACAAGCAGCTCCCTCCCGCAGCCAACCTCCCGCTGTCTGACTCACGGACTCACACAGCCTCACAGACACAGTAGGATTTAGCAAACTTCACAGGGAGACATACTTGGTTCAAACCCTGGTTCCACTAGGTCCCCTTATAGGGTTGATGTGAGAAATACACTAAGACAACATCCTAGGAAAAACCCCCATATAGTAGTGTTCACTTACGTCACTGGCCAAGGGTAATTCTAGACTATCCAACTGGTTACAGGGTTCTGCCAGCTCTAAGCCTTAAACATTCCAAGTCAGGGGGCGCCTGAGTGTCTCAGTGGGTTAAAGCCTCTGCCTTCGGCTCAGGTCATGATCCCAGGGTCCTGGGATGGAGCCCCACATCAGGCTCTCTGCTTGGCGGGGAGTCTGCTTCCTCCTCTCTCTCTGCCTGCCTCTCTGCCTACTTGTAATCTTTGTCTGTCAAATAAATAAATAAATAAAATCTTAAAAAAAAAAAAAGCATTCCAAGTCAGCCTCTTTCTCCAGCCTCAGTTCAGGCTACCAGAATGTTCCACCAACACATCCAACCTGACTTCATTATAGTCTCAGAAAAATAGATTTGAAGGGGGGGGTAGCCCCATATCATTTCGTTTTCAACTTGTATTCTACCATTACAACACACACCTATAGTTTACTGATAACTAAGATAGCTTAGAAACCCTCTGGTTATCTTTAGAAATAGCACATTCTGTACACTATCTGAGAGGACTGTGTGGTTTTCAGTCATTTTGGTGGGAAGAGTCATTTCCACTTTATGGCTCCTTCTCTACTACTCACAGCTGACCCTGAACCCATCAGTGGGCTACTTGGCTTGGCTCAGTAGCAGTGGTTCCTCTTCCGGAGAAAACCCCAGGCTTTTTATACCATGAGCAACACAGAGTACATCTACAGTTTTGTGCAACCTCCACCATTGTCGCGCTGCAGAATATTTTTGTCACCCCAAAAGGAAACCTCAAACCCATTAAGCAGCTACTCCTCATTCTCTCCTCCCCTAGCAGCTGGCAATCACCAATCTACTTTCTGTCTCCATGGATTGGCCTCTTCTGGATGTTTCATACAGACGGAATCATACAGACAATGTATCTGTGAGAGCTAAGGCTAAGCTATCACACCGAGGGGTCCTGGCCCGGGAGGCCCGCAGGCCAATAGGGATCCCCAGGCTCACCGACTGCACTGCGGTCCAGCTCACCTTGACTGACCCAATAAGTGACTTTCTCAGATGAGGAAATACTTACCTGGGCTGCTTTTTCAACGATTCTATGGATTGAAACCCCATCTTCCCTTTTCTCCAGCCTGATTGTGCACATCAAAACCAACAGCTCCAACACTGTGGCGGGGCCATTCTGCTGCAAGCTCTCTGATGCTCCTTTTTTTTTTTTTTTTTTTTAATTTTTAAAAATTAACATAAAATGTATTATTAGCCCCAGGGGTACAGGTCTGTGAATCGCCAGGTTTACACACTTCACAGCACTCACCATAGGACATACCTTCCCCAATGTCCATAACACCACTCTGATGATCTTTTAAAAAAAGATTTTATTTAGGGGCGCCTGGGTGGCTCAGTGGGTTAAGCCTCTGCCTTCGGCTCAGGTCATGATCTCAGGGTCCTGGGATCGAGTCCTTCCTTGGTCTCTCTGCTCAGCGGGGAGCCTGCTTCCTCCTCTCTCTCTGCCTGCCTCTCTGCCTGCTTGTGATCTCTGTCAAATAAATAAATAAAATCTTTGATAAAAAAAAGATTTTATTTATTTATTTAAGAGACCAAAAGCGTACACATGAGAGAGTACGCGTGAGAGTGCAAAGAGCGGGGGCACAGGAAAAAGCAGACTCCCCACCGAGCAGAAGGCCTGACATAGGGCCCAATCCTGATCCCAGAACCCCAGGATCACGACCTGAGCTGAACTGAAGGTAGATGGTTAACCCACTGAGCCAGCCAGGCGCCCCTCTCTGATGCTATGTGAAGCCTCATTCTTGTGGAATGAGGATTGGCTGGGAAGAAGGTCTAGGACAGAGCTCTAAAGAGCTCCAACGGAAGAGACTGGCTAGAGGCATCTTTGACAAGGAGGCTACGAAAAAGTGATGAGAGATGTAAGAGAAAAACTCGGGACTGTGAGATGTTAGAGAGGCCAGTGAAAACAGGTTTCAAGAAAAGGAAGGAAGGGGAAAAAAAAAAAAAAAGAAAAGGAAGGGAGTCAACAGAGCTCCAAGAAGCTGAGGTGAACAGGCTAGCTTCGGGGGAGCAGGTCCTGGGGAGGCCAGATTGCTGTGGGCTGTGAGTGGAATGGAGGCAAGGGGGGCAGACACGAGGGTTCTCAATGTCAAGAACTCTGGTTACCAAGGAGAGAAGAGAAGGTGGGGCCTTTGGAGGAGGAGGAGGAGACACCTAAAAATGGGGTCTTTGGAGGGTTGTTTTGGGGTTTTGTGTTGGGGCATGGAAGAAAAGAGCATGTTTTAATGCGGTTGGGGAGTCTTCCATAAAGGAGAGATTTGACGAGCAGGGGAGGGGACAACCACATACCATGGTCCCTCAGAAGGCAGAGGATGGGGTCAGACCAAAGTTCTCCTGAGGATGGTGCCACCACAGCCATGAGAGTCTGGGTGGAAGACCACCAGGCACACGGTCTGTCAACCTTAACCGGAAGCTGGGAGACGCCTGGTGGTGACAGTGTGGCCACAGAAGATGGCAGGTGGAGGGCTCCTCCCTGGACCCATCTGTCCTCACACCAGAATGACTTTCCAGAAGTTGTCTCAGACAAGGGCCAGGTGCAGAGCCCACCTGGCTCCCATCCACACGCCTCCCTCACAGGCTCCCTCACAGCTGCCCGAGAGGCCGACAAAGCCTCCATGTGAGTGTCTTTCATTGCGTAAAGGGACAGCAATGAATGGGAACATGTGGATGAGAGCAAGAGCCAGAAAACAGGATTCCTGCCTCCCAAACTCTAATTTCCACCCTGTTTGACAGCGGCGACGCCCCTCTGACGGAGCAGGCTCTGGGCAGTGGACCGACTAAAACACACAAAGGAAAAGATCAAAGTAAGGGCTCAGAGCATGTTTCACAGGAAGGAGTGTAAACCGTATCTTGGTTATTTCAAATAAATAAATCTGGAGGATTTTGAATCATTAATTATCCTGTCTCTGCAGGATGTACATCCTGAGATATGTTTGTCCTCCCCGGGATGGTTGGCTCCCTTTCCAAGGAGATTACACAAAAGCCTGGGCCCAACAGGAGCGGAGAAGGAACTGTCACTTCTGCTGCAAAGACACATGATTGGTGGTGGCCCTGGTGGCCAGGCCGAGGGTGGGTGGCCCGCCAGCCTACAGCCCTCCAGCCTGGGCATTCGGGGGCTCTACTCAACCACCTTTACTTCGGAGCCTCCGCAGGCCCCCATCTCACCCTGGTCCAGTTCAAGTTCTCCCCTCCTCTCCTCCTGGGTGTCCCCAGCCCAGCGAGGATCATGCGATTACGATGTGCTTGTGAAGCTTGAGCTGGGGGCCGGGTCAGCTACTGATTCTCAGGATGAGTCACAAGCCCCCGAAGAAGAAGGACATGTTGGTGTCAAGTGCCAGTTTCTCAAGCCCGGGCCTTATCCTGCCCTCCAGGGTGAATGTCACAATTCCGCACGTGACTTCACCTCCAGCGCTCTAGGCTCCGAGTTGGACAGCGAAGGGTGCTGAGATCACGGATTCCTCAAAAGCACTTTGATGGCACTATTTTATTTAATCCTCACATCTCTGGAGGCACAGAAGGGATTACTAGAACATCTCAGATGATGAAACTAAAGCCGAACGATGTTAATGATATGCCCGTGGTTTTACAGCCTAGAGGACAAATCAGAACTTGAACCTGCATCAATCTGACTCTTATTCAGTCTGGCTTTGCTGCCTAAGACTCAGTTCTGCACTCAGGAAATGAATAAGGAATATACATAAATTACCAGAATGGGAATGTGCATTAGAATCCAGTAGGGAGGGGCACCTGGGTGGCTCAGTGGGCTAAGCCTTTGCCTTCGGCTCAGGTCATGATCTTGGGGTCCTGGGATTGAGCCCTGCTTCAGGCTCTCTGCTCAGCAGGGAGCCTGCTTCTCATCTCTGTCTGTCAAATAAACAAAATCTTTAAAAAAAAAAAGAATCCATTAGGGAGGGGCGCCTGGGTGGCTCAGTCAGTTAAGTGTCTGCCTTTAGCTCAGATCCTGATCCCAGGGTCCTGGGATTGAGCCCCGTGTTGGGCTCCCTGCTCAGCAGAGGGCCTGTTTCTTTCTTCCTTTCCCTCTGCCACTCCCCTCTGCTTGTGCCGCCCTCTGTCCCAAATGAATAAATAAAATATTTTTTAAAACTCCAGTAAAGATTGAGAGAAAGGAAACCCCACATCTAAACTTTTTAATTTGGGAGGTATGGTCCAACTGTCTGAGGAAAAACAAGCCAGGATATCTGGAAGCAAATCAGTTTCAAAAAATCTTGTTAGGCGAACTTGCAAGTTGAAGAAACAAAGTGAGACTTCCAGGGGTGGAGAGGAGGGCGAACATTGAAGATGGGACCTAGTGGTCGGCTTGGGATATGCAGAGATAGAGGGGGCCTATGGATGTTACTTCCAGAACAGGTTTGGGAAGACAAAAGCCATGATTGTCAAACAGAAGGCCTAGAAGCTGAAGCATGTTAGGAATGAATTTGTAACTCCAACCTGAATATGCACAAGAATGAGAGCATTGCTCTGTTTACTTTCCATAAAATTAGGGTACGTATGACACTGAGCCCCCGTTCCATCCCACTGGTGGCATTTATTTTAACATCAAAGATTGAGAGGTTTCTCTAAAGATACAAACCTAGTGATCCGAAGGGGCACGTGCTCCCCAATGTTTATAGCAGCAATATCCACAATAGCCAAACTGCAGAAAGAACCCAGATGTCCATCAACAGATGACTGGAAAAAGAAGATGTGGTATATATATACAATGGACTACTATGCAGCCATCAAGAGAAATGAAATCTTGCCATTTGCAATGACGTGAATGGAACTAAAGGGTATTATGCTGAGTGAAATAAGTCAATCAGAGGAAGACAATTATCATATGATCTCACTGATATGAGGAATTTGAGAAACAAGACAGAGGATCCTAGGGGAAGGGAGGGAACAATGAAACAAGACGAAACCAGAGAGAGACAAACCATAAGAGACTATTAATCTCAGGAAACAAACTGAGGGTTGCTGGAGGGGAGAAGAGTAGGAGGGATGGGGTGGCTGCGTGATGGACACTGGTGTGGGCTATGGTGAGCGCTGTGAATTGTGTCAGACTGAGGAATCACAGATCTGTAGCCCTGCAGCAAGTAATACATTATATGTTAATTTAAAAAAAGAAAAGAAAAAAAAAAGATTGAGAGGGTTCTCTTCTCCCCCCACCTCCCACTGCCATTGCCAATCCAAGAGTTAATAATCAGGAGTTAGGATGGGAAGCCAAACATTCAGGAGGCATCTCTGGGGATCAAGGACCAGCAACCTTTTTTCCGTAGAGGACCAGATAGTAAATATTTCAGGTTTTGCAGACCAGGTGGGTCTCTATCACAACTACTCAAGTGTGCCATTATTGCTTGAAAGCAGCTGCAGACAGTAATAGGAAACCACTCAAGCTAACAGGTCAACAAAAACAGATGTAGGGCCAGATTTGACCCATGGGTCCACCTGCTTATCAACATGGTTTCCACCAAGATCCCCATAGGCCAAACTTACATAGATCCTTGAAGTTGGGTGGCCCTTTCCAGGGCTGAGAGCCCCAGTACCGGCAGTCCAGGAAGACCTTCCAAGGGGAATGGCTGCCTCTGGACGGCTTGTCATCTTCCTGACGTTCTAGGGAGGTGGACCGCACAACACCATGACAGGTATCCCCCGTTTTTCAAAAGTTTACATTAGGCCACTTGGCTTTTATGAAAGACCTACATTAGTACCTGTTTTCTCCAAAACGGGAGCTTTTAACTTCATGAAAAAAGGGAAAAAAACAAAAATAGCATTCAGCGTCCATGTTGCAGCGAGCCTGCATAGAGGCGGCGTGGGTCCTCTGGGCAGTGAGGGGCGCCCTCAAGCTCCTTCCCCGGGAAGTTCACGCAGCCTCTCCGCGTGGGGCCACCAGAGCTCTGAGCTCTATCTGTGCATACCTGGGCTTGCTCTCCATTTATTCTGGGCCCCATTAGCAAGATCTGGCCTATGGTACCAGAAAAGCCGGAGAGCAGTTATTTTGGGTGTCTAGGAATGCTCAAAAATGTTTTCATATAAATTCCCGGTAATAATTCTTCACCTTACCCCACTTTGGCTTCGGAAAAGTTTTCATTGGAAGGCTCTACTTTTGGATGGTGGGGGAAACTGTACTTGCCAAACATCAGACATCTGTTCCTTTTCCTGGGCAAAAATCTTTGCTCTTTCACTACTAGAAACTCTAGCCCTCCAAGCCACTCTCAGCTCCTTTCCCTAATATAAGATGCTCAAATTCCTCAGGAGAATGGGGGAAAAGTCAGGAAGGGACATGGCCTACCAATTACTGGGCACCTGATGGAATGCTGAGTCATATACAAAGGAAACAAAGAAAACCACTTTATTCAATCAATTTTCCTGCTTCGAACCAGAACTTTCTAGCCCCAGAGCAAGTTCAGGCCTGACACCCCAAACTTACAAGTCCAGACTTTCCCTTCACACCTCAGTGGGTCCTGGCGTTCGGGTGTCCTTGGAAAATCTCCAAAGGGAGGTCGAGGTTCTGGTGACAGGGAGGGAAAGTACATGATTCAGCCTCCCCTGGGACACCAGGCGCCAATGAAGGTGACTCACGGTGTTGGCTCGTCTGCCACTTCGCTAATCACTTTGACAAACCACTGTTCCCTACCAGCTGCCACTCCAGGAGGACTCCCAGCATATCTGTGGTATGGAGAACACCTACCAGCCAGTTTCCACGTTCCCCACAAAAGCCTGTTTTGCTTCTGCTTTGGGTGAATTGCTTAAGGTCTGGGGAACGTGAGCCATGATTCCTAGTATGGGAGAACGTGTGCCATTTTAGTTGTGAATTCGTCTCCAATCCCCCAGCCTCAAAAGGCCTCATTCCTCCTGAGTTCAAAGCACACACTCGACAGTGCCTGCTATTCATGTCATTGTTGTACCCTTGACCTATCTCAAGCCCCTGTAGTCATGGCACTGGCTTCAAGTATGGTTCCCACGCCACCTGCTCCCCACTAGGATGGCCAGGCTTACTGGAAGAGAATGTTCTCTACGCAAGGCAATTTGAGATAGGAAAAGGCATCCTCAGAGGGAAGGGATTGGGTGAACAACAGAACCTGGGAAATGCAAAGGGCTTGTGCTGGGAAATGGCCTTGTCAAGTGTCCATGGGAGACAGGTGTCTTTTGCCCACTTATTCACTCAAGAGGAAAATAGAGACCATCATCCAGGTTGATTTCTTGCTCCTTATCTCTGCACCCATCAACCTCTGACAACAAGATCACTTTTTTTTTTAAAGTTTATTTATTAAAGTGATCTCTGCACCCAATGTAGGGCTCGAACTCATGACCCTGAGATCAAGAGTCACATGTTCTTTTGACTGAGCCAGCCAGGTGCCTCAAAGACATCATTTTTTATGGCCACAAATACATCATGCAAGAAAGATTCAACCAAGCCTTGTAAGATGGATAAATTAATGAAACTTACTCTCAGGTGTTTGGCCACATTTTGCCTAAATTTCCCCGCAGCTCTAGAGAAAGAAATATTTTCTAAAATAGCCCTCTCAGGGGCACCTGGCTGGCTCAGTTGGTGAAGCATGTGACTCGATCTCAGGGTTGTGAGTTCAAGCCCCGTGTTGGGTGTAGAGCTTACTCAAAGATAAACATCTTAAAAAAAAAAAAGTCCTCTCATTCCACAGAGCTACAAAGCCCTTTGCTTAACTGACTTGACCTTCTTTCTGGAGGTGGCAAGGACTTGCCCCTTATGTTATGTAAGAGGAATGAGTCAACTGAAGAAAGTCTCGGTTTCTATTCTGCGACAGTAAATTTACTCCTTATTAATAGATCTGCGATTTTCCCCTTATGAGCCAACATGTGTTTGGTCTGCAGGAAAAATTGTGAACAAAAAGTTCTAGAAAAGGAGAGAGCAACCATTGTTACGCTACTTGGTTGAGTGCTGGCAGAAATGATCCTGAAAGTTCATCAGTCCTCTTCATGGATGATGACGATGATGAGGAGGAGGACGACGATAAAAGTAGTAACAGTAGCTGGCATTTCATGAGCATTTGGTACGTGCTGGGAATATGGAGGATATCATTTAATCCTCCAAACCACCCTTCGGATTCTATTATCATCTTCCTAACTTTTTCTTCCAGATGAGGGAACTAAATATAAGTTAATCAGCCAAGGCCACCCAACCAGCAAGTGAGGAAGTCAGGATGCAAGCCTTGGGGGAGAGACCCCTGCGCTCACACTGCACCCCCAAACCCTTTCTTCTCCCACCTCCTTTGGCAGAGCCCCCGATCTACCGGACCGACTGCTGGCAGAGAGAGACCCGACACTGACAGCAGGAGAGATGGTCCTCCCTGGAATGAGAGAGCATGAAGCTAAATATCTGAATTTCCTGACTCCTTCCAGCTTGTAGGTTAACAAGAAACACCTGCACTGTATAAAAATGAGGACACCACTCCACACCAGATGTATCCAGAATTGCAGCATTTCAAGTGCTCTGTCAAGAACAGGAGGAAACAGATGTTTTCTGAATTCCTCATGTTTCATAAGAAAAACAAATCTCCCTACTTAAATACCGTCGTGGACAAATAGGGAATCACAGCTTCAAGAACGCGTTTAGAAATCTTAGAGAACACAGTACGTAGAATTGAAGTGTGATCAGTGACATCCCAAACCTCGAGAAACATAAAAAACGACACAGAAGAAAAAACAAAGAAATATGAGGCAAGTTCATTGTAAAGACAGACTGTCATTATTCTAGATAAGACAGAATTCAAGAAAAAAGAACAACATGGAGACAAGCATATCATTTCTTTTTTTTTTTTAAGATTTTATTTTATTTTATTTGACAGAGAGAGATCACAGGTAGGCAGAGAGGCTGGCAGAGAGAGAGAGAGGGAAGCAGGCTCCCTGCTGAGCAGAGAGCCCGATGCGGGACTCCATCCCAGGACCCTGAGATCACGACTTGAGCCGAAGGCAGCGGCTTAACCCACTGAGCCACCCAGGCGCCCCAAGCATATCATTTCTGATTGAATTATAACAGCCATTATCTTTTACATATTGAATAGGGAAAAGTACAAACTGCTGAAAACTAAGGAGAATATGACAAAAATAGAATAAAAATAAGATAGTTTAAAATGTTTCTATCATCATGTGACAAAACAAACCTGCACTGAAAGTAAGAAAAGCAGGAAAAAGAGAAACTGAATAATAAGTAATAAGGTGAGGACAGATTCAGAAGGGTATTTGTAAGATCTGTTTCGGGGCCCAGCCCCCAAATCCTAAGGGACACACCCCACACCTCTCTTCTCTTACGTATAAGGGAAGCGAGGATGCCCCAAAGATCTTTGTACACATATACTTACATGCCAGTGTCCTTATTTCCTGGAGGTGGATTACCAAATGTGAGATTTCAAAGCCAAATATGAATGTTTTTCCTTGTAATGGATATACCTGGATTGCATTTCTAAAGACCACACCAACTCCTATTCCTACCACCTGGTGTTCTGCCAATGTCAGTGGAAGCAGTATCTCTTAATTGCCTTAATTTATATTACGCTGTCTTCCATATGTATTGGGCATTTGCATTTCCTTTTCTATATATTGCCTAGTGATGTCCTTATCCATTTAAAAGTTGACTTGTTTTTTTCCTATCAATCTGTAGGATCTCCTTTTTTATTAGAACATTTAATCTCTATGACATATCTTACTAGCTGGGAGTCTTCTGACTTTGATTTTGGTGTTTTTCAAGATACAAAAATATATTTTAATGTAGCCAACCATACCTATGTTTCCTTTATAGATTCTGGGTTTTCTGATTTGTTTAAGAATTCTCCCCTTATCCCAGTGTTTTCTTTTTTCCCACATTTAAAACTTTAACCCATCTGAGATATACTTTTTGTATGTGATGCATGAGGAACAGGTCCAACCCCATACCCTTATGATGCACAGCCAGGTCACTAATGAAATAGATGGATTCTTTTCCCACTTAATCTGATGTCCACCTTTTTCCTATATTAACTACCCCAATGTACCCAAAGTTATTTCTGGATCAATTATGCTTCTCTGATCTATGTGTAGATTTTTGTGTCAAGTTCATAGTGTTTTGATCACCATTGCATCATAGAACTTAAAAAGGTGTTAAGTAGGGGCATTTGGGGGGCTCAGTCGGTTGAACATCTGACTCTTGGTTTCAGCTCAGATCATGATCTCAGGGTCGTAGGATCGAGCCCCCTGTCAGATTCACGCTCAGCAGGGAGTCTGCTTGAGATTCTCTCTCTCTCTCTCTCTCTACCCCCTTCCTTGCTCTTGCATGCACACTCTCCCTCCCCCCCGTCTCAAAATAAATAATAAAAATAAAATTTAAAAGGTGCTAAGTAACTACAGGTCAAGAAAAATGAAGAGTGAGAAGCTACAGGATGTGGACTTATGTCCCCCAACCTTGATCACTCTTGTCAGTACAGTTTCCACAGAGATAGGAGATGGATGCTAGATTTAGCGATATTTGGGAAAGAGTAGAAAGTATAGTTGAGTTCTTGAAGATTCGGCAGTGAGAGGATGTGAGAAGGTGGGACAGTGTACTGAAAGAAGAGCAAAAAAAAAGAAAGAAGTGTTTTATTTTTTAAAATTTTTTAGACTTTTAAAAAAAAGATTTTATTTATTTATTTAACAGACAGAGATCACAAGTAGGCAGAAAGACAGGCATAGAGAGAGAAAGGAAAGCAGGCTCCCTGCTGCATAGAGAGCCCAATGCAGGGCTCCATCCTGGGACCCTGACATCATGACCTGAGCTGAAAGCAGAGGCTTAACCCATTGAGCCACCCAGGTGCCCCCAAGAGAGAAATGGTTTTAAAGCCCAGGGTAGATTTGCACATTTGTGACCCTGAAGGAAGGTTTGAGTGGAAGGGGATACACATCTACCAGAGTCATAAACATCCATAAACTTCTTCCCACAAGAACTAAAATACCGTGATTATCATAAAATGGTGTGACTTAGTTTCAGACTCTGGTTTCCCATACTCAAGTCAACATTAAACAATGTATTTAAAAACACAGGTGAAAATAAAAAACAAGCGAAGGAGATTAAGAGGTACAAACTTCCCATTACAAAATAAGTAATAGTGGTGAAAAGAACAGCCTGGAGAGTAAAGTCAACAATATTGTAATAATTTTGTATGGTGACAGACGGTAACTATGCTTAGTGTGGTGAGTAGTAATGCATAAGAATGTCACATCCCGATGCCATACACCTGAAACTAATATAATTTTGCATGTAACTATACTTTAGTTATAAATAGATAGATAATACCAACTGCATTCTCCCTGTTGGTTAAAAACAGATGAAGTTCATTTTTTCTCTCTGAAGTACAATTCTGAGGATAGACACTGGGGGAGGAGACCAGTGGAAGGCACTGGACTCTGAGGCATCACAGAGATTCTGTTTCCTGATAACTAAGGTAGCAGCAATGGTTTTACCTAGTATTTGCCAGTTCCTTTTTCTTCTGCTCCAAACAAGAAACCAGCCAACTCTGCGCTCCTGCCCTCGGGGGGTGGGGGGCATCTGCAGTAGAGTTAGTAGAGGAGCTTAAAAAAAAAAAATTGTGGGACGCCTGCGTGGCTCAGTTGGTTGAGCAGCTGCCTTCGGCTGACGTCATGATCCCAGCGTCCTGGGAGTCCTGCATCAGGCTCCTTGCTCCGCAGGGAGCCTGCTTCTCCCTCTGACTCTGCTTGCCATTCTGTCTGCCTGTGCTCGCTCTCTCTCTCTGACTAATAAATAAATAAAATCTTTAAAAAAAAAAATTGTAATGCCCGGGTGGTACTCTAGGCTAATTAAATCAGTCATGTGAGACCTGAGCATGAGTATTTTATTTTAAAGATTTTTATTTATTTATCTGAGAGAGAGAACATGGAAGAGAACGAGCACAAGAGTGAGTGGCAGGCAGAGGGAGAGGGAGAAGCAGACTCCCTGCTGAGCAGAGAGCCCGATGTGGGACTCCATCCCAGCACTCTGGGGTCATGACCTGAGCCGAAGGCAGAGGCTTTAACCCACTAAGCCACCCAGGTGCCCCTAAGCATGAGTATTTTTTAAAGCTTCCCTGTTGATTTCAGTGTATAGCAAAGAGTGGAAGGAGCCAAGATGCCCTTCAACAGACGAATGGATAAAGAAGATGTGGTCCATATATACAATGGAATGTTACTTGGCCTCAGAAAGGATGAATACCCAACTTTTGTATCAACGTGGATGGGACTGGAAGAGATTATGCTGAGTGAAATAAGTCAAGCAGAGAGAGTCAATTATCATATGGTTTCACTTATTTATGGATCATAAGGAATAACACGGAGGACATTAGGAAGAGGAGAGGAAAAATGAGTTGGGGGAAATTGGAGGGGGAGACGAAAGGTGAGAGACTGTGGATTCTGAGAAAAAACTGAGGGTTATGGGGGAGTGGGGAAAATGGGTGAGCCTGGTGATGGGTATTCAGGAGGGCATGTATTAGATGGAGCACTGGGTGTGGTGCATAAACAATGAATCTTGGAACATGAAAAAAATAAAATTAAATTAAGATGTTAAAAGAAAAAAAAAAAAAGATTATCAGCCACAGATCTGGAGCTTCCAAATCAGCCAAACAATGCAATGCTGTTTTCTGAAACTATACGTGTGAGCCTTGACAAGGTCCAGAGTGAAAAAATATTAGAGTCAGGCGACCAATGTCACCTTCGTGTGACAGGACATATTCTCTACACCCTGCTTCACTTGGGATATCCTTCAAGGAGAATGGCTAGGGGTACCTTGAATTGAGGTGCTTACCAGGGTATTTCTGACACAAGCAAGACTCAGAAAGGCACAAGAGTGTTTGCATATGGAGTGTTTTGGCCACTGTGCAGCGGGGAAAAATAGGTTAAAATATCACAGGAAATGAAAGAGAAGCTACTTCTGAGATGAAGTTGAATGTGAGAATTTAATTACTAAGAGCAAGAAAAGAGTTGTTCATTTAGGAGTTTCCTAGGAGGTGACCTCATTTCTTTGTCTACTCTCCAGTGACTGGAATGCTGTTTAAACCAACAGCCAAGAGGAATTTAAAAATTAACTGTACTACAAACTGTTTTGACATACGAGCACCTAAAACAAACACATACTCACACCCACCCTAAGGTCAAAGTTTACAAAACTAAAAAGATATTTACTGGGAAACAAAATGAATTGTATTCACGTTTGGAAAAGAGAACACTAGGGTGTCACCTTGACATTTCAGAAGTGAAAAGAAGTATTTGCTAGTGTTTGATTTTTATTCCTAGGGGTCGTCTTTTTGTGATCCCTTAGCTAGGAACGAGGAAGTGGAGTTTATCATCCAGAAACTCCTCTCAGATGAGACAAATGTCCGCACTTACAGAACTTTGTATTCAAAATAATTTCTTAGATCAAGATTGAGAGTACAAGGCCCTTGGTTGGAATCCCAGCTCTGCTAGGTACTTAGGTGACCCTGAATAATGATTTAACCACTTTAAATCTCAGTTTTGTCACCTTTAAAATAGGGATGATGATGATGATGATGATGATGATGATGACAGTTAGACACCTACAACATAATTTGTTTACAAAGGGCTTAGCTCCATGCCCGGCACAGGGTAAGCATTCTAATGATTATCATCATTCCTCTAGTCATATTCTGTTTATAAACTAAGAGATTTAGAGCTGTCCCTGTCATTTTCTGATATGTAAAGATCATACAGAAATAGCTGAAATGTTCTGGCCTGAATAAAGGACATATGGTATCACTTAGAGATGCACTATTCTGAATCTTAATTCTTGATTTTGGTCCCTCAGCTGGGACCACTCTCCTTTTGAAGTAGCTCTCCTGTCTCTTAGCTACCCTAGTGCCCTCTCTCCAGTAAAAAACTAAAAATACACTAAGTAAACAGAGTACAAGCTATTCGTTTATTTTTAAATTTTCTAGATTCCCTTGGAAACATAACCATCTCCCATCAGCATATCAGCTCCCTCTGAAGAATACAGTCAGATAGATTCCATGTGGAACAAATTGAGAATCCCATGACCCAACACTAGTCTCAGCTCATGACTCAATGCAGTGTTGCAGGTCTCAAGTGAAGGAAATTCCAAAGGTTCCCACCAGTATGAGTTCTAGAGGCATGGACAAGCTTCTGGAAGAATAAGAAACACTCCTCCATAGAGCCCTTTGGTCCACCAATGATTGCTAAGGTATGTGGGTTGCAAGAGGGACTGTGTGGCCAAGCACACTGTTTCTTCATGGTTTCCTTTCACACTGGGGCAATGTCTAGGGGAAAGGGCTACTTCATAATCACAGAGAAAATGGAATAATCCAGTCTGACATAATTGGGAAAACTAGATGGAAAGAGATTCCTAGGTTACTTAAAATGTTCTAGGTTAGAGAAAGAAGGAATTCCTGCCAATGAACAAATACCAATATACTTCACAAGACAAAACTAGAGATATCAAAACTGATTTTTAAAAGGTTCTAGAGGCACCTGGGTGACACTGTTGGTTAAGCGTCCAACTCTTGGTTTTGGCTCAGGTTGTGATCTTGGGGTTGTAGGATCGGGTCCGGCATGGGGGCTCCATGCTCAGTGCAGAGTCTGCATCGGATTCTCTCTCTCCCTCTGCCCCATCTGCTCGTACTCTCTCATTCTGTCTCTCAAATGGATAAATAAATCTTTAAAAAATTAAAATAAAAAGGTTCTAAATAAAGTTTTAACAAATAGAATCTAGGAGTAGACTTAAACAGCAATACACCATGACTATGAGTGGTGTATTCCAATCATGCAGAGGTAGCTAAATATTAGGAAATCTAAGTTAATATTGACCAAAGGGGGGAAAGCATATGATCCTATGGTAGATATCAACAATTCTTAACATTTAGTGTCCACTCCTGATAAATGCTCTTTGTGAAATGGGATTCAGTGAAAGACTTCCTTAATAGCAAGGCATAGCTTTTTTTTTTTTTTTCCTTTGGACACAAAGATAGAGAGTACAAGAAGGCAGAGCAGCAGCCAGAGGGAGAGGGAGAAGCAGGCTCTCCACTGAGCTGCAGCCTGATGTGGGGCTTGATCCCAGGACTCTGCGGTCATGACCCGAGCCAAAGGCAGGCAGCAACTTAAAGGACTGAGCCACCCAGGGACCTCTCTCTTTTTTTTAAAGACTTTATTTATTTATTTATTTGCCAGAAAGAGCACAAGTAGAGGGAGAGGCAGGCAGAGGGAGAAGCAGACTCTCTGCTAAGTAAGGAGCCCAATATGGGGCTGGATCCAAGGATCCTGAAATCATGACCCAGGCTGAAGGGAGTTGCTTAACTGACTGACCCACCCAGGCATGCCTATCAAGGCATATATTTTTTTAAGATTTTACTTATTTATTTGAGAGAGAGAATGAGAGAGAGCAAGCATGGGAGGGAAAGGTCAGAGGGAGAAGCAGACCTCCTACTGAGTAGGGACCCTGATGCAGGACTCAACCCTGGGACTCCAGGATCATGACCTGAGCCGAAGGAGGTGCTCAACCAACTGAGCCAACCAGGCACTCTCAAGACATATCTTAAACCAAAAGTCAATATCATCCTTGGTGATAATGTCTATGACATAGTTCTTATGTGATAGATACTCCAATTAGACAAGAGAACAAAATAAGAGGTTTGAATATTGGAATAAAGAAGAAAATTATCATTATTTACAGATAATACAAAGTCTAAGATTCAGCAGATAATTATTGAAAAGTCCAAAAAGTTCTCATGATATAGTAACATTCAAAAATCACAACTTTCGGGCACCTGGGTGGCTCAGTGGGTTAAGCCGCTGCCTTCGGCTCAGGTCATGAACTCAGGGTCCTGGAATCAAGTCCCGCATCGGGCTCTCTGCTCAGCAGGGAGCCTGTTTCCTCCTCTCTCTCTCTCTGCCTCCCTCTCTGCCTACTTGTGATCTCTCTCTGTCAAATAAATAAATAAAATCTTTTAAAAAATCACAACTTTCACAGTGTATTAAAATATAACCCCAAATCAATCCATTTGTAAAAATACAAAAACATGAAATCACACAAATAAATTTGAATTATATGAAAAAGCAGAAAGTTCCCAAGAAATGTAAAATAATAGGTAACTAAGTGAAAAGGTATATGCTATGAATAAATCTTCAGTATGGTTGTAAAAACATAAATTCCTCCAAAATAATCCAGGAAATCATTTTATTTCTGGTCAAAATCCCAAAATTATATTTGTGGGAGAGAGCATTTTAAAAAGTGTCCCAACTGCAGAGTAAAAAGGTGATATTTCAAATCTGGGATTGGGAAAAGATAAACACATAAATAATTGTGCTATTACCACTGCAATGAATAGTAGGAGAGATAAACACAGGTTTGGTAAGAAATATTTTAAATAAAATGTAGGCTCTTGTTTCACTCATTACTCAGAGTAAATTCCAAATACAACAAATATTTTAAAGTAAAAACTAAAATTATGTAAGACCTAGAAGAAAGACTCTACAAGTACTTCTATAATCTTGGGTGGAAGGTCTTTCTGAGCACATCATGAAACCGGCAATCACAAAAAATTGATAACCTCCACTGTGAACAACAAGAACTTTCCAATAGCCAAGCAAACAAAAGCTTATAAATAAAGCCAAAAGACAAAGGAATAATGTGGGGAAAATATGTGTAGTACAGATGACAGGCAATCTGCCACTACTCTAACAAAAAGAGTTGGGCAATTAAGAATAAATCATCCCTCCTTCCAAGTTAAAAAAAAAAAAAAAGTAGGTTCATCAAAAGAAATAAAACAAAAATAGTTATTTGAAAAGATACATACACCCCATGTTTATAGTGGCATTATTTACAATAGTCAAGATATGGAAGTAGCCTGAGTCTTTACCCATATATGAATTGGTAAAGAAGATGTAAGCTATTTCTACATGGAATATTACTCAGCCCTAAAAAAGGAATGAACTCTTGCCATTTGCAATGATATGGCTGGAGCTATAGGGTATTCTGCTAAGCAAAATAAGTCAGAAAAAGACAAATACCACAAGATTTCACTCATATGTGGAATTTAAGAAACAAAATGAATAAAGAAAAAAGACAAACAACAAAAAATACAGTTTCTACAGCTGATACAATTTTTTCTCCTGACTCTACTGACCTCTGAAGAAAAAGGGAGGAAGTATGACCAGTGGCAGTTCCTACCATCCCTCCTACCAGGATTCTTCCAGTGCTCTTCACACACACATCCCCCCCCCCACATATGCACACATGCAACACACCATACACACATTCCCCCCACATATATATGTTCACATGCAACACACACACACACACACACACATACACGTACCACCTTGGGCAGTTTACTGAGGAATCACACCTGCGTCCTTATAGCCTGTTCCTTCCTAGTGTACCACTCAGCTATTTCTAAGCTTTATGTTCTTTCTAAATCTAGAATACTGCCCAGGGATGTGGTCGAGGAGGGGGCAGTTCTGCCTGCCCTCCACAGTGGAATCAGTATATAGAGAAGCATGCATGGCTGCCTATTTCCTGGTTCAAGTCATGGGAATGGCTCTCTTCCCTTTGCACAAGGGCTCTGTGTTTGTGAAACAAAGCCAGAGGGTGCAATGAGCTGATTCCGCCATGAGGTTGTTGGTCTGCGTCTTTGATGCTGCTAGGAAATCCCCTTCCTTCCCCAGTTTTGTCCGTCTTCACAGGTGATTTAGCAAGAGAGTCAGATGATGACTGACTGCACTGTAGGTCACTGTGAACCATAAACTGTCACACAATGACTTGCCTATTCACGGTGACAAAAATTCCACAGAATATATATAATCATACAACACAGTCCCTGTGTTTACAGAGCGGAGGCCAACACTGACTCCAGTGCACGGTTGCTCAAAATACTGTTGGAGTCTCTCTTCGGGGCTTGGCATCAGAGCCCACAGCACATTGTTTCTGGTATTCTGAATGCACAAGTGAAATCCTTTTTTAGACTGTATCTGATTTTGGGAAATAGGTAAAAGCCATTTGCCACATTCGCCAATTTATAAAAGGAATGCACAGCTGGTTAAGTTTTAATGATTTCTGTCTTATATGTGTATAGGATGTTTTCATCCTATATAGAGGCACACAGGGACAGAGAAAATTATAAGGTAGCAAAACTAGTTGATGCTCTCCGATGGGTCATTAACACATTCTGAAGGCAACTCCCAAAGGAAAATTCTAAAGACTCCTTTAAACACTAATTGCATCACAAGTGACTAATCTGCTTTGTTTTGGGGAAAACCATAAACATCTGGTTTGCTTTTGGGGAAAAGTCACATGAAAGTCCCAATTTGTCTAGCTGATGCTTTCTTCTTTCTAAATGTTATTTTGAAAGGCTCAATAAGCAACTCTTTCCCTTCCTCTACCTACCTCCTTGCACCCTCCAACACCCGCCAATCCAGTGCTCCATTACCTCTTCCATTTTTTCTTTCATAATGTCTTCCTTACATTGGACCTTCCTCTCTAGTTCCTCCTTTGTGATCTTTAACATCTCTCTTACTGAAAGTTCATGACTCTGTTCACATTCTTAGACCCCTGCCCCCGTTACTAGAATTTTCCCCCTTGGTCTTCTCTGCCTGACAAAACCCTCCCAATCCTCCAAGGTCCAGCCCCAAATCCACCCAAGTAATGGACTTGCTGGCCTCCTGCTTTGCTCCCCATCATTCTGTTTGTCACTCCGAACCGCTGTGTGGTGTAGGAACTCCATCCCGGGTGGCCCTCAGTCAGATATCCGCTGGGTGTTGTGAAATGAAGGTTGGATTGATCTCTCAATCACAGGGGAAATTCAGGGTCAAAATGAAAGGGGAAAAAAACCCAGTTTGTTTCAGCTGGGCTAACATCCAATTTGCTGAGAATGAATGATAAATTAACAACAGATGGGACTGAATTTTACACTTCCAGTCTCATTCCTTTGAAACTCTAAGGGGAATCTTCCCAGGCACACTCCATATGGGGGATACACATCAAGCCCTCCTTTGGGTTGAAGAAATAGGACTCAGAGAGATATGATCAATTGAAAGCCATCAATTAGGGAGGACTAGTGGTAGGCAAAATAATAATAATAATAATAATATCTGGGAATAGAGAGGTTGAAGACGCACACTGTGTGAACCAGGATGACAATCACACCTCACCTTTAGATAGGGAAAACACTGGTCAGCTGTCTGATGGTCACCCAGCTCCCAACTCCAATGTTCTCAGGTTCTTCATGGGTTGCTCCATTTTCGGTAGTGCAGGAAAAACTAAAATACAGGTATGACTTCCAGAGAAAAACATCGGCAGACTTGTTGGGCATTGTCTGATCATTTTTCCCCTTGCGGGAAGAGCTTATGGTTTTTCTTACTGATGGATAAGACTTTCATGTAGTAGGCCCCTTCACTCTTTCATTAACCATGCTTATTGTAAACAGGTTTTCCCCAAATGGTTAGACATTTATTCCCACCCTTCCCTAATAATCCATCCTTCACCAGTAATCTGAAATGGCCCCCCCAAGCTTTATACTCAGCAGGGAGGACTGCCAATAACGCACAGCTCCGAATGTCTCAAGGGCTGTACAGGTGGGCTCACGGGTGAGCCCAGAACACTCCAAACCAATCAGACAATGACATTCGGAAAATCAGCAGTTAAAAATCAACTGACTAAACAAACAAACAAACAAACAAACAAAAACCTGTGGTGATTCAATAAGTTTATTCCTGGAGATCATCATCATCATCATCATCTATACACTTAGAGTCTTAGACTATGTGCCTATTTGGAGCATTTCCAAAAATATAGTAAGACAGACTAACATAAGCTATGGTTTCTTTCACTGTGCATCAAACCTCATCCCTTTGTGTTATGGTTTAAAAAAAAAGTTTCCTTTCACTATAAGCATTCACTCTAAACCCTATAAAAATAGATGGAAACAACTCTAATGACCGATCACCACCCTCCGAGTGGTGTTCCCAAGGAGCCTCCTTGGGATTAGATAGGAATTCCCCGAGCTCAGAGAGTTTTAGAGGCTCCCTGCTGAAATGCGTGCCTCTGAGTATAGCTGGTCATTCTCCGCTTCAGACTTGGGTCTCGGGCTTTCATTTCACTCAGAAAGTATCTGCTCAAAATAAGTTCTTTTTCCTGTTGTTCAGTTCAAACACCCTATGTTACTTCTGGTTTACCAGCAGGCAGCATGGTGGTTGACCAAGCCAGCAATTATGCAAAGCAGAAGTCCTACAGCAAGAAAAGTCCATTTGGAAACTTTGTCAGTTTCCTAAAATGCAAGCTAACTTGCAGTGGCAGCTGAGAGGTTCTATGAACCCTGTGTTCTTGGGAAACCGGGGAGGGGGGGGCCAGGTGGCAACCCCCCTGCAGGCAGAGGTTGAGGACGGTGAGCTGCCCGGCAACCTTAGAAAGCTAAGTGTGCAGTAAAATCAATACAGACCACACTCCTTGCCACCCCCCCAAAGCTGTCCATCAACTCCCCAAGGCTATTCGGTTTCGTGCATCCTTCCAGGAAGGCAGACTGCCTGTTTCCCTCCAGAAATGGGTCACTTCCTTTGATTTCAGTTATGAGTCCTGATCTGTCTACGCTTGACTCTCACTGAGGCTCACCTGCTCGCCCAGCTGTCTCTCCACTATGGGTTCCAGCTCTGCATCTAACTCCAGCCCCATCCCAGTGGCCTCTCCATGAGGCCTGCAGGGGTCAGCAGCAGCAGCCGGCAGGTAGAGGGAGAGGAAGCCAGAGACAGGGCTGCAGAAATGAGGGGAAAGAGAAGAAAAAGCCACTGACACCAGAGGTGTGTTACAGCTGGAGACGGAGAGGTAGTCTTGTGAGATCAGCCTGGGGGCTGGTCCTTTTGCCTTTGTGGAGTTCCTTCAGTTCCCATTTAATCCAGCAAATTGTTTCAGATGCACCAAACTCAGACTGAGAGTCAGACCAGATGGCTATGTACTCATTTTCCAGGAGAAATCCAGTAAGAATGTTGGTGAACGCAGATCACAGGCAGCCAAGTCAGACTCAGCTGCTTTGCACTCTTGGCCGCAAGCTGGAGACAGGCTGGATTCTTGGAGCCTGACAGCCCCGTGTGCCATCTCCTATGCACACAGTAGACAGTTACATCCTCTGGCCCAGGACCGGGACATAGCCTTCCTTGTTCAGCTCAGGACTTGCACTGCCCCTTCCTAGGCTCTGTGATAACAAAGCCCCTGTCCTGGGCATTGCCCTTTTTTAACTAGAAGGCAACACGTTGGAGAGGCTCCCCATGTCCCCGACCATCACCAGCAGAGCAGAGCTCCTACCAGCCACGAGGGCCCTGGATTCACCTGGTGCTCATCCCTGTGACATCCCAAGCCACAGCGATCACCCCCCAAAATTTCAAGTTCCCTTAGCTCTTGGAACTCAGACCTCTTTCAAGTTCTTGGGTCTACTCTTCACTGTAAGTCACAGCTGGTGGCCAAGAGTTGTGACTGCTTTCTCCTCAGCTATACACACCTACTACCAAGTCTTTGGCCAGGGAGGGTCCTGGGGGCTGGGGATGACCTTTGTGCTCTCCAGCTCTGATCCAGGGAGCTCTCTCCACCCTCTGGAAGCCCTGAGTCCGGTCAATGTTGCCTTACCCTGTCCAGCCCACCAAGTCTCAGGATGGCCACCTCCAGGCACCATAGGAGAGAGCTAACCCTCCAGGGCCACACACTACCTCTCTCAAGCTTGGCAGAGATAGACATTTTCAGGCCAAGTTCACAAACCTCGAATCCTGCTAACCCAAAGGCTAGGTTATAGGACACAGGCCTACGCACCCAGGGAAATGGTACCCCTTCCCTCCCTCAAATCTTAGTGCCTCACTCAAGTGAATGTCATTCAGTCAAAAATGAGAAAGCAGCCTTACAGACCCAGCTGCCTTTCTAAAAATCTCTGGGTTGTTGGTCATTTTTACTCCCAGCGGCCCTGGCACCTCTCCCTAGAGAGCACAAAATTTTACCCTTGGCTTTGTTTTGTTTTGTTTTAAGATTTTATTTATTTATTTATTTATTTCTCAGAGAGAGAGCACAAGCAGGCAGAGTGGCAGGCAGAGGCAGAGAGAGAAGCAGGCTCCCTGCTGAGGGACTCTATCCCAGGAGCCTGGGATCATGACCTGAGCCAAAGGCAGGGCGGCGGCTTAAGCGACTGAGCCATCCAGGAGTCCCGCCCTAGGGTTTTGTTATAAAGTCAAAATAGCCCCATCAGAAAGACCCAGTAAATACTGTGGTGAAGTTTATAGTCTACAATTGAGTTTTTTTTTTTTTTCTTTAGCAACTTGTGGTAGGCAGAATTCTAAGATGGCCCGCAATCCCTGACCCCTAGTGTCCACAGCCTATATAACCTTCCCCTCCCCCAACCTCACCCGCACGCCCACAGCCCTCCCCCTCCCAGCCTCATCCTCCTGGTGGGACTTCCTTCTAATGACAGAATAGAGCGAAGATGAAAGGATTTTGCAGATGTAATTAAAGTACCCAACTGGTTGATGTTTAGATAGTTAAAAGGGAGAGAGATTGTCCTGCGTGGGCCTGTCTTTGATGAAGGCCCTTTCAAAGAGGGACTCGGTCCTTCCAAAGAGGGACTCGGTCCTTCCAGCCGTCCTGGATTGTCCTTGCTGGTTTGGAGAATCAGGCAGTTGTGTTCAGGAAGCCCACGAGGCAGACGACTACAGTAGGAACTGAAGAGGGCATCTAGGACCTGAGCCACCAGCCATGAGCCAGCAAAATGTTGGGACCCTCAAGGAAAATGAGGTTTATTTCCACAAGGAAATGAACACTGCCATCCATCTAAATAAGCATGGAAGAGAAATTGTCCTCAGTCGAACCTTCAGATGAAAATGCACTCTTGCTCGTACCCTGAGCAGAGAATCCAACTAGACTATACCCGGATCCTGACCCATAGAAAGTGTGGCAGGATAAACGTGGATGGTTTGAAGCCCCTACATTTGTGGTCATTTGTTGCCTAGCAAATAGGAAACTAATACATGGCTACAAGCATATGTAGTCTTTGCTATACTTCTCTTACAAATAGTTCATGTTCTAGTTTCTGGTTGTCCCCCAAAATCACATGCCCAGAGATTCCCAAAAAACTTTTAAGAAAAATCACTCCATCACTACTGTGCAACAAGGAAAAATACTCTCAATAAGATTTGTGAAATTTTCAGAAGGCAAAATATATGTAAAGTTGAAGTTAACGGCTAGTAACAGAATTATGGAGGAAAATATTTTGTTTAAAATAATACCTTGGTGAGGCACTTGGGTGGCTCGGTCAGTTAAGCCCAACTTTTGATTTTGGCTCCAGTCATGATCTCAGGGTTGTGAGATCAAGCTACGCATTGGGTTCCACACTCAGCAGGGAATCTGCTTGAGGAGTCACTCTCTCCCTGTCCCTTTGCCCCTCCCCCAACATGGTCCCTCTAAAATAAATTTAAAAATCTTAAAAAGGAAATAAAATAATACTTTGGTAACAGCAACAACAATAGAAAAACTTTGATAAACTATTTGGGGAAAGGTGGATGCTTAGAGCATACATTAGCAAAAAAAAAAAAAGGACATAGCTATATTGTTCTATATTTCAGGAATTTAGGAAGTCTGATAAAGAATGAAGATGGGAAAGGAAGAGAACCTTGAGGAACAAGGATAACTAATAATCCATTTGTAATTTGCATATCTAAAATACAATACTCTCCGTAGTGGGCAGAATAAGTGTTACCAAAGATGTCCATGCACCAGGAGCTATAGCTATGTTCTCTTCCACAGCAAACATTCTAGATGTGATTATGAAACTTGAGGTAGGGAGATTATCCTGGATTTTCCTGGAAGGCCCAAGGTAATCACAAGGATCCTTACAAGTGAAAGACGGGGTGCACAGCCAGTCAGAGTCAGAGAGCGATGTGAGGATACCACACAGTCGGCTTTGAAGGTGAAAGAAAGCCCACAGCTACACAATATGGGCAGCCTCTAGGAGCTAGAACAGGCAAAGAAATGTATTCTTCCAAGAGCTTGCAGAAGCATCACAGTGCTGCCCATATGCTATCAGCCCAGAGAGACTCACAACACACTTGGGGAACTATAAACTAATAAATGTAGGGACGCCTGGGTGCCTCAGTGGGTTAAGCCTCTGCCTTCGGCTCAGGTCATGATCCCAGGGTCCTGGGATCAAGCCCCGCATTGGGCTCTCTGCTCCTTGGGGAGTCTGCTTCCTCCTCTCTCCCTCTGCCTGCCATTCTGACTACTTGTGATCTCTGTCTGTCAAATAAATAAATAAAAATCTTAAAAAAAAAAAACTAATTAATGTGTGTGGTTGTTAACCACCAGCTTCCTGGTGGTTGGTTATGGCACCAACTGGAAAGTGATCCACTCTCTAAACATCTTTAAACATCTACAGTCCTCAGTGAGACTCTGAGTGGAAGCCATGGAAAGGAGCCAAGATCTACAGGTGTGTCAGTGGGGGCGGAACAGGGACCCCACACAGGAGAGTGAGACCATTCACCCACTGACCCAGTTCAGAAGAAACAGAAACTCGATGCTGGATTTGATCCCAGGGATGTAACATGGGCACTTCTACTCCAACGTAGAATTTTCAGGAATTGAAAAAGACAGCACAAGATGCTCTAGGGGCGCCTGGGTGGCGCAGTAGGTTAAAGCCTCTGCCTTCGGCTCAAGTCATGATCCCAGGGTCCTGGGATCGAGCCCCACATCGGGCTCTCTGCTCAGCGGGGAGCCTGCTTCCCCCTCTCTCTCTGCCTGCCTCTCTGCCTACTTGTAATCTCCGTCTGTCAAATAAATAAATAAAATCTTTAAAAAAAAAAAAAAAAGATGCTCTACCAATTTTGTAATAAGAAGTTAAACCAATCCTGCCCAAATCTGCAGTGTCTTGGATTAGGTCGAGAAGGAAGCCATAGTCATAACCTGTCTCTGTCAGGTTTTGATTTGACAAATGTGTAACTAGAAATGAAAAAGAATACTTTTTCTTATGAAACTTTATTTTTATGTTGTTGAGTAGTAATACACTCACATTTTTAAAACCAAAACAAAATGAGAAGATAAAGACTCAAAAGACCCCCCTTCACCCTGTCCACCCCACCCCATTCTCTGTTGCTCTATTTGTAACCATTTGCACTAATTCATTATTATTCCAGTGTTTCTTTATAAGACTGAATACATATTTTCATTCACCCTCTGTCTTACACATAAGATAGAATACCATATACACAAAACATCTTAGAAATCTCTCCATGTCAGTGCACAGTGTTCTTCTTCATTCCTTTTTCACGACTGCATGGTATTCCACTGTGTTATGAGGAAGTGTCATAGTTCATTTAACTGGTTTCCTCCTGAGAGACATGGGGGTTGTTTCTCAGCTTTTGCAATGATAAACAATGTCATCATAGTGAATAACTCTGTGCCTGTGACATTCTGAAAGTGTGCAGGTAAGCTCATAGGAAGCGGGACTGATGGGGTTGTGGGACAAAAGCACCTGGGCAAAGGCAATGAAAGTGTTGTCAGGTTCTCCTCTTTTCCACAGAGTTCAGACCATCCTGTACCCACACTAACAGTGTTTGAGTGCCTGCTTTCCCAGAGCCTCAAAAGAGTGTGTTGTTAAAATTTTGGATTTCCCTCAGATTGATAGGTGAGAAAAGATATCTTGCTAATTTGTAATTTTCTTAAAAGAGAGATTGATCTGGGGTGCCTGGGTGGCTCAGTGGGTTAAACCTCTGCCTTTGGCTCAGGTCATGATCTCAGGGTCCTGGGATTGAGGCCCGCATCGGGCTCTCTGCTTAGTAGGGAGCCTGGTTCCTCCTCTCTATCTGCCTGCCTCTCTCCCTACTTGTGCTCTCTCTCTCTCTCTGTTGAATAAATAAATAAAATCTTTAAAAAAGAAAAGTGAGGTTGAGCATCTTTTTAAAAAAAATATTTAAGGGCTGGGGCGCCTGGGTGGCTCAGTGGGTTAAGCCACTGCCTTCGGCTCGGGTCATGATCTCAGGGTCCTGGGATCGAGTCCTGCATCGGGCTCTCTGCTCCGCAGGGAGCCTGCTTCCCTCTCTCTCTCTTTCTCTGGCTGCCTCTCTGTCTACTTGTGATTTCTCTCTGTCAAATTAATAAATAAAATCTTTTTTTTTTAAGATTTTATTTATTTATTTGACAGACAGAGATCACAAGTAGGCAGAGAGGCAGGCAGAGAGAGAGAGAGAGGAGGAAGCAGGCTCCCTGCGGAGCAGAGAGCCCGATGCGGAGCTCGATCCCAGGACCCTGAGATCATGACCCGAGCCAAAGGCAGCAGCCCAAACCACTGAGCCACCCAGGCGCCCCAAATTAATAAATAAAATCTTAAAAAAATTTTTTTTCAAAAAAAAATATTTAAGGGCCATTTGCATTTATTTTTCTGTGAGCTATATTTTCATAGCCCTTAACCTCTAACCATTCTTTTCGTTTTGACCAAAGTTCCAGAACCCTGAAAATAATAGGTTACAGGTTACTTCCATATTCTAAAATTTTCCCATATCCATTTTTCCAGTCTTGCGACCCTTAGCCCAATGACCAGGACATAAAGTGATTTAAATGGAAAAGGTCAAAATAAAGGAGTTCTTTGGAGAATGCCACTTTGTGCTGAGCATTTTCTATCCCCCAATCACAGTGGCAGTGGGGAAGGGACCTTTCTCGGGGCAAGCCTGGAAAGAGAAAGTTCAAGGGAGCCCCACATTCAGAGAATCTGATTTGCATACCTGAAAGCTTTGGAAGACACACTGGCCTGGTAACTGATTCCAAGGATAAGAAACTCAAGGGTCAAGAAGCTGAGGCTGTCAGGCCAGACAGCAGGACAGAAAAGTGGACACCACCCTGGGAGCGAGCTACACGTTCACTAATGGGAGGACGCGGGGTCAAAATGAGGAAGAGAACTGGTCTGTGGCTGGAGTCAGCGGTGAGGGCAGACAGTCCTCCATTTGGTACGGCAAGATCTGTGAGTTGCCACACATCCAGCAGACACCTGGGAAAGTAATCATATCGGAGGAACCACCTTGATGTGAGTTTTCCTGAAAAAGGACAGACTTCCAGGGCAAGAGAGCTCCAGGGATGCTGGCAGTGAGAGTGGATGGGAAGCACTTAAAGGGGCAGGAGCTGAGGTCGTGACACAAGAGTCCAGGATAACAAAATATAAAATACCTAGACATATATAAAAATAAGCATTAACTACCTTGTAAGTTAAAAAACTAGAATACTCTAGAGAGGGACATAGAAAAATGTAATGGAGATATCTACTATGTTGTGGGATAGGAGCATTCTCTATTTAACACATCTCCTTCCCCCTCAAAAAATGTAAAGATTTGAAGGGGGAGAAAATGACCAAATAATTCTTTAGTTTATATACAATAAAGATGTATCCATGAATAAACATACAATAAAAGAATAATCTGAGAATTCACAGAAAGAGTTGTTACTTTCACCTGGTATGAAAAAAAACCCTATTTAAACATTCTAGCAGGTTGGGGGCGCCTGGGTGGCTCAGTGGGTTAGAGCCTCTGCCTTCAGCTCATGTCATGATCTCTGGGTTCTGGGATCGAGTCCTGCATGGGGCTCTCTGCTCAGCGGGGAACCTGCCTCCCCCCCTCCCTCTCTCTGCCTGCCTGTCTGCCTACTTGTGATCTTTGTCTGTCAAATAAATAAATAAAATCTTAAAAAAAAAAAAAAGTTCTAGCAGGTGGTATTGGCACAGAAATAGATCAGCAGAACAAAGGGGAATGTTCTATGATTCAGTATATAATTCAAATCACTGAGGAAAAAGTCAATGAATATTAATAGGACAAATGGCTAACCATTTAGCAACTTAATAAAAAAAGATCCACCCCCCCAACCTCATTCCTTATACTAAAATAAATTTCAGATGGATTAAAGATTTAAATGGTTTTTTTTCCCCGTTAAACTGCTGAATTAGATTTATTACCTTGAGATTGGAAGGTCCCTCTAAGCATGGCACCAAAAGGAAAATATTTATAAGTTTGACTATACAAATGTAAAGCTTTTGTGTGGTAATGCTCAACATAAACAAGGTCAAAAGGAAGATGATAAACTAGAAAATTTGTTTACAAAATATATGATAGCCAGGGGAAAAAATTATTATGATACAAAGGGATTTTCATATCAATAAAAGACAAACCTGGTACTTGAGAAAAAAAGGCAATTCTCCAAGACAGAATTACAAATGACCAATCCACATGCAAAATGCAAGTAAAACACCACCAAGTCATCATTTTTCTGCCATCAGATTAATCAAACTGAAGTACATCAACAGTGCCCAGTGGTGTTGAGGCTTTCAGTTGGTGAGAATGTCAACTGGTATAAACTTTCCATTGAGATTCCTCTGATGATATGTAGTAAACACAAAATGCCTATCAGTTTCAATTTCACTCCTAGGAATGTAGCCTAAATGATAATTACATACAATTATACGAACCATATAAGGTTAAGAAACATCTGGAAACATAGTAAATGCACCACGCGCAGAAGAGAATTGGTTAAATAAGCTATGGCACAAACTTTTAACATAGTCACTATTGACAATAAATAAATAAATAAATAAATAAATGTATGTATGTATGTATGTGCCCAGGAAGGAAAGAAGCAATAGTTTACAAAACAACATGTGTAGTTGGACCCCATTTTGGTAACCCTGAGTTGTGCCCAGAAAGTACGGATATGGATGGGTACACGTGCATACACACGCATCACCAAAATGATTCATTCATTCTTTTTCTCTCTCTCTCAAATAATCAGCATACTGTTTTGTTTGTTTGTTAACTTTTTTGCTTCAGTGTATCACCTGAGCACAAACCTGGGGGCAGAAAAAGCCATACCCTCTTTCCTCTCCCAAATCACGCACTTCAGTTCAACGACAACGGCTGTGGCAGGAGAGAAGCCCCAACACACTGGCTGATTGACTACTACTGATACTGGTTTTTCTCTGAGATGCATAGAATGGAAAAATAGGCGGCTTAGAAAATCCGAATGTGAGATCAGCAATAAAAAGGGAGCACTGAGAATTCTTTTCTACTTCCTTTAAAAATCAATTTAAGGGGCGCCTGGGTGACTCAGTGGGTTAAGCCGCTGCCTTCGGCTCAGGTCATGATCTCAGGGTCCTGGGATCGAGCCCCACATCGGGCTCTCTGCTCTGCAGGGAGCCTGCTTCCTCCTCTCTGCCTGCCTCTCTGCCTACATGTGATCTCTGTCTGTCAAATAAATAAATAAAATCTAAAAAAAAAATCAATTTAAATATTAACTTGATTCCAAGCTAATGTGGAATTGTAAGATAATCACGTCTGCTCTGGTCTTAGTTAGGTGCCTACAACTTGAGTCAGAGACAGACTTTCACCTGTTTCCCCTAATTAACCTCCATCTGTCTCGTGGTTTGTGTTTCCTTCCAGAAGTGATGGGGGGGGGGGGAGTGGCATGCGATACCTTATAGTGAAAAAAGATAGATATAAAAAGCCCTATGTTACAGCAGTTAAGGACAATGATTTAAAATACACACACACACACGCGCGCGCACACGCGCGCACGTGCAAAGACGTGACTTTCGCCAAAACCAAAAGTGCTGTTCAAAGGTTAGCTCAAGGCCTGTCCAACCCCGGGAATGAGGACCAGACTTGCAGTCGGAAAATCTGACCACACAATTCAGGTCACATAATTGTCTGAACCCATTTCTCCATTCTAAAGTGGGGGAAATGTTAATCCCTGACCTTCCCACCATACACAACATCGTGAGGAGGGAATGGAAAAATGTGCATAAACAAAAACTCCAGTGGAGAAATCAAGATAACTGGTGTGCACACCCACAGATCAGCCAGGAAGCAATCTGCTCTCTAGGGGGGGCAACCCCCAGTTTTGATTCCTCATCTAGAAGGGAGCTCACAGCTGGGCTTCAGTGCTCACCTGGACACATTGTCCCCAAGACGGTAACCAGGGAGAGAACCTTCCTCCACCCCCAGCTTGGCCCTAGCCTTATTTAGTGGCCCTCAAACCCAACTCCGAGTGCTGCCCGGTCAGTCCTTCCACAAACAGACCCTGAGTTCTCCCAGGAAGACCCACCTTCGCTCTCCTGAGATGCCCTCCCCACCTTACCCATGAATCTGCTTGGGAAAAAATGAACAGTCTTGTGGCAAAGCCACCGGGTGAATTTCGAGAACTTCTGGCAGCCCTCACCTCATGTTTATGAAAAAACAGAACTGTGGAAAGATGGTAGACCTTCTTGCCAACATTGTTAAGCAATGCTACTGAGCAACCCGGGGCTGTGAAAATAGTATGAGCTTGAATAGCTGCACATAAAAATTAAAAGCAGAGGGGTGCCTGGGTGGCTCAGTGGGTTAAAGCCTCTGCCTTCGGCTCAGATCATCATCTCAGGGTCCTGAGATCGAGCCCTGCATTGGGCTCTCTGCTCAGCAGGGACCCTGCTTCCTCCCTCTCTCTCTGCCTGCCTCTCTGCCTACTTGTGATCTCTATCTGTCAAATAAGTAAATAAAATACTTTAAAAATTAAAAGTAGAAAGCTATTTGTATTAGTCTTTTGAGAGCTCTACTCTGTAAGCCGCCAAAGACAAGAGCAGGGAAAGTTCTAAATGCTGATCCTATAAAGAAGATGTGGTATAGATATACAATGGAATACTATGCAGCCATCAAGAGAAATGAAATCTTACCATTTGCGATGATGTGGATGGAACTAGAGGGTATTATGCTAGCAAAATAAGTCAATCAGAGAAAGACAACTATCATATGATCTCCCTGATATAGGGAGTTGAGATGCAACGTGGGGAGTTTGGGGGGTAGGAAAAGAATAAATGAAACAAGATGGGATTGGGAAGGAGACAAACCATAAGAGACTCTTAATCTCACAAAACAAACTGAGAGTTGCTGGGGGGAGGCGGGTAGGGAGAGGGTGGTGGGGTTATGGACACTGTGGAAGGTGTGTGCTATGGTGACTGCTGTGAAATGTGTAAAACTGGCGATTCACAGACCTGTACCCCTGGGGCTAATAATACATTATATGTTAATAAAAAAATTAAAAATTAATAAAAATAAATAGATAAATGCTGATCCTAGGTTATAGTCCAAGATAGTACCTCAGAGGACAAAGGACAATTATTCTGAATACTGCCTAAAGCTGCCAGGGCTGCCAGCTGTTCCTGAACACTTGAGCATCAGGATACAGCTTCCCTTTCTCTGACTCTTCCCAGCCCAGGGCATGTACTTAGAGCCAGGTCTCCCTGGGCACAGAGGCTCCGCAGACAGTTTCCACCTATTTCTACTGTTCCTCTCGTTTCCTCCTCTGCCCACCAGCCCAGACCACCCGGACCTGAACCTCACCAACGCCCAGCGAGCTAGCAGAGAGAGAGAGCACAGCAGCCCACCCCATCAGGAGCACTGCCCCTCTTCCGCAGGACTGCGACCCTGCACAGTTCCAGGGCCACATTCATAGACATGTACCCTGAGGTTGTATACTAGAACTGTCCCCTGCCTGTCTCTCCTGTGCTTGTTCTCCTCCAGGCCTCAAAAAAGAGGGAGAAGAGGGAGAATCCTATTGCTGCTTAGGAAAGTCACATGCCTCTGCTCCATTCATTTCTTTCTGAGCCCTGGAGTTATGCCATCGGTTAAAGAAGAAAGCTAAAGAACACTGACTCAGGGGTTAAAAGTCCAATCTAACGTGTTCCATCTGCAAATTCAGCAAGTCAACGGGGCCCTGGACCGCTGATATCTAATATGTCATCGTTCATGTCATGTGGCACATGATTCATGTGTCATGGCTCAGTAACAGTCCTAGTTACTGAGGCTGGAGGTCAAGGGGAAGGTCCCACCAGGCACAGTCTTTCCCCTTCCCTGTAAACACGTGGACGATGGCCATGGGCTTGACCGTGTTTCAGAGCCCGCTGTTACTACACGAGCACCCGATCTAAAGGAAGACGCAGGGCATTTTCAAGAGAGAGTAATAAAAAAAGTCAGGCAAGACGGCTATAAACTTTGGTGCGGAAGAGAAGAATGGCCGAAATTAACAGAATATTTTTATTGGAATGATAACTTATGGCTTTTGAACACCTGTAAGACCCATGGCTCTGTATCAAAGCTCCACTGCCTCACAGCCGTCGCAGAGAACTTGCTGGAGAGGCCAGGTTAGCATACTTTCTGTTAGTATGTCAATTAATTGTAAGAAAGGGGTTGCTTCTGAAATGTCTGACGGGCTGCCTCTGTCAACGATCTCTATCCTTTTCAATGACCTCCTTCATAAAGGCAAATTCTAGCCCAAACTTAAGTCCATCTCACTGCTCGTTGTAGAAAGATGGATTCCAAATTAGTCCAGGGATGCTATACAGGTGCAGAGACTGTCCTGCATTCAGAAGAGCGGACTCTCGGGAAGCACTCAGACGTCTGGCCCACATGACCCGTAGCCTGTGGTCAATACTACATTGTCTATCAAGGGTCTCAAGTTCACAGACACCGAACTGGTTGTGTAGCCAGCAGAGAAGACGTCAGCGATTTCCGAGCTTCCTCCACTCGGTGGGGTTCCACAGAGGTATTCGCCATCTTGAATCCAGAAATGGGGCCAAGCTGGGAATGGAAAACGTTGCAGAACCACACACACCTGGACGGAAGCCCCACAGGGCCTCTGTGTAGGCAGGCACCTGAGAAGTTGTCCCAACACCTGCCCCAGCGGCGCTGCTTCTTCCGCACGTAGCACCCGTCTGCATTCTAGACATGGGGGAGGAAAGGGGTCCATTGACACACTTGGGTTTTCCCTTGGCGCACCTGTACGTGCGGCTCTTGTACCCTCATGGGAAGCAGTGTGGGGGACCAGCCACCACTCCGTGAGTAGGCCTCACAGCCATCGCTGGCCGTGCTCCTTTTCTGCACCAGAAGGGCACCCCCTCCCTGCCCTGAGGCACAGAGCTACTCAAGCCTCTTGCCTGATGAGTGCAGAGCCCCTGACCACCTCCACCCAGCGCCCCTTTGGCCCTCCTCAAGCCCAGCTGTTCTTCAAGACTCCAACCCCATCCTTCCGCCATTCCACTCACTTCTCAAAAATGACAGTCTCACATACCACACGGCTAAGAAGGCGAGGAATGCGAGAACAATCACAACAGCCATGGAGCCCAGCCCAACGGCCACCATCTGCTGCGGCATGAACGACGAATCTGCGGGACAAAACCACACACTGAGCCCACAGCACACAGTCACGGCCCTCCTGGGAGGCACGTGGGCACCTGTGCTCACTCCGTGCTAACCCAGAGCGTGACCCCATTTCACAAGCCATCCCAAGAAGGCCCAGAGTGCCTCTGCGCCCCCCTGAGTCGGCCCCTACGGTGTAGGCCTAAGGAAAACACAGTCCCAGGGTATTTCTGAAAAGGAAATGGAAAAACCAGGCCACATTCAAGTCACAGGGGATTAAAAAAAAGCTCATCTTCCTGTGCATACAAATACAGCCGACTGTGTTGTTTGTGTTTGTCTTCTCTCAGTCAGCTGCTCCTGAGAGATTTTCCGGGCAGTTCTTCTTTGCACTGAGGAAGAAGTCACTCTGACATCATATGGAATTTTGCTCCAAAAATGACAGGTGGCTCTCACGGTCAAATATAGCAAATGAGTCTGCCTGATGGATGGGGTCATCTGTCAAAGGATAGTACCTTCCTGCTCAGCCCAGCAGGTTGTCATGAGGCTAAAGTAAGAAAATAAATGTAGAGCACCTGGGTGGCTCAGTCCGTTAAGCATCTGTCTTCAGCTCAGGTCATGGTCCCAGGGTCCTGGAATCGAGCCCCGCATCAGGCTCCCTACTCAGTGGGGGTCTCCTTCTCCCTCTACCTCTGGCTTGTGCATGTGCCTGCATACTCTCTCTCTTTCTCTAATTAATAAATAAAGTCTTTTTTTTTTTTAAGAAAATTAATGTAGACATTCTCTGAAAGACATACATATGTTCTATTTGGGGTTTATCATGTGTCAACTGTAGGGAGATCCTTTGCTACACACTGAAGAACACCCACACTTGAGTGGCCCATTATGGACCAAGTGACTGAATCAGAGCATCCTGTTCTACACCAAAGGGCTCATTTTAATTTGCAAACAACTGATGGAGCACTTACGATATGCCAAATACTGTCCTAATGACTTCTCCTGACCACCTAGGGAGTACTATAATAATAGTACCACGTATTACAATAATAGTGCCTGGCATCATAATAAGACACTGAGTACTACTATTATTTTACAGATGAGAGACCGAGGCATGGCGTGGTTCAGTAACTTGTCCAAGAGCACACAGCTAATATACAAGAGTCAGGATCCAAACCTGAGCTGTCTGGCTCCAGCATCTTGGCTTTTTAAACACAACATTGTGCTTTCCCAGTACAGATCTGAATCCAGTTCTGTCTACAGCAGAGCAGGCCACGCTCCCCTTCAGAAGTCCAGGGTGCAAGCCCTGGACTTTGGGACACTAGCTGATGATGGTGGGGCCTCGGACTGTAGCAGTTCAAATTCCTCTTTAAAAGAACAAAGGTCCACATGCAATGGTGCGGCAGACGTTGGAAAGATCTTGGGGGCTGATGGTGCATACACAGAATTAAAAAAGAGAAACATCACCTCGCCAGGGAAGAAATGTAAGAAAGTGCAACTAAGTCCAAATTCGGCCAGATGATTTGCTATGGTTGTCACTGTTGGGATATCAAATGATTTCCCTTTTCATTACCCTCCTTTTACTGATGCCCCAGGCATATGCTTAGTCTGTCCTCTGGGCCATCCAATGCTGCTTGGGAAGAGCTGAAACCCAGCAAAAATAAAGGTCTGCTAAATAACAAGGAGGGGCCTGAGGGGAAAAATAGCAGCCCCTGGACGTGAGACCCTCAAAACATAGAAGACTCACTTCCCCGGCAGCAAGCGAGGCTCATCCAAGAACAGTCCCTCCTCCCTGACTCTCTCATCACCAAATCTGCGCTCTCCAGTACCGTAGCCACTGGCCACAGTGTGGCTGTTGAAAACTAAATTAGTTCCAGGGGCACCTGGGTGGCTCAGTGGGGTTAAGCCTCTGCCTTCAGCTCAGGTCATGATCCCAGCGTCCTGGGATCAAGCCCCGCATCCAGCCCTCTGCTCGCAGAGCGCCTGCTTCCCTCTCTCTCTGCCTGCCTCTCTGCCTACTTGTGATCTCTCTCTCTGTCCAAAAAAAAAAAAAAAAAAAAAATTAAATAAATAAAAATGAAAATTAAGAAAAAAAAAGAAACCTAAATTAGTTCCAATTAAATTAAAAATTCTGTTTCTCAAGCATATCATCTCAAGTGCTCAATTTCAAGTACGCATTTCAAGCGCCCAATAACCCCACACGGCTGGTTGCTGCCATATTGGACACTGCAGAGTTGTATGGACAGGTACAATCTCCACAACCAGGTCAAGAGCAGTGTGGTTCTATCCTCTCACAGGATAGTGGCTCCAGCAAAAGCGGCCACAGAATACATTTCTTGCTAAAAGGCTCTGCAAAACCCATTACCTTGTCAAGAGAGAGACCTTCCAGAAAAAACATGGCTGATATCGTTTGGCTACCTTTTCCAGAAGAAAAAGCTTTGATATTTTAAAAAACCGTACTACAGAATGGGAAGAGGGAGCTGTGGTTAAACCACAAAGCAGCAGAGAAAAAAAATTGGGGAGTGACTTGAATGGCTACCTATTAAAGCAGTGCAGGGTCAGCAGAAGAATGAATACACGGGGACAGAATAGTAGAGAAACAAACCCATATGGATCAAATAATTTCCAGGTCAGGTTGTCCAAGTGTGTATTGAACACCCTAACTATGGGCTCTGGACAAGTTTTGCAGCCACTCTGGGTCTCGATTTCCCCACTAAGGATTGATCCAGTAACATGGGAATGATAATAATAGTACCCCCTTATAGGGTTATTATGAGAAATGCATGAGATAAGTCATGTCAAGCCTGTGCCAAAATACAGTAGGCAACTGGCAAATGTTAGCTATGGTTCATTATTGGTGTTTTGTTACTGGTTCAAGTCTTTGGGGGAATGATATATTATTCAGAATTAGTGTTGAGAAAACTGGCTGACTGTTTAGAATACAGTAATTTAAAAAAAGAATACAGTAATTTTGATCGTTAGAGCTTATACTATATTTAAATCTATATAAATATAAATAAATATATAAATAAATATAAATAAAATACTATATATAAATATAAATAAAATCCAGACAGATTAAAGACTTAAATGGAAACCTAAAGGAGTTAGAACAAAGGGTAAGTGAATCCTTATCTAAAATATTTATCTCAAGCAGGTACGAATTGTCTAAGTATTTACTAATGCAGAAACCCTAATGCTCCAATCACGGGATCTGCTGCTGTTTCTACCACAGAGCCACCTGCTAAAAGATCTTGCCTGGCCTTGACTTCAAGTTATCATCAACTATACATTGCGAGCTCTGTCTTTCTCATATGAAGTTCCCTGTTCTCTGCTCATCTCTGTTTGACTTGAGTTTGCTCTTCAAGTTTCCCTAAAGATCACCTGCTGTAGTTCTCCATCTCACTTGCACATTTAAGAACCTGCTAGAATGTACTTCATCTGGGTCAGAAGGCTTTAATTTATGTGAATCAGTTAGTTCTTATCTTGCTTTTAAAATGTCCCCTCACAAACCAACAAGACAGAAGCAAAGTAGGAGTTGATGGACCTGACTTTCTCTTGACCCTCCACTAGCAGGACACATTCACCCGAAGCAATGGGTCCACACAACTATGCCTTACTATGGACATAAATATTGGAAAATCTTTTTTTTAAATTATGCATAACATGGCTTGATGATTCTTGCTGGTATAGGTCTACTCTGTGTATGGGCTCTTTGAAAATTGGAGTCAGTGCAACCCAGAGCCCTTACAGGGTAGCCACACAAGATTCTTTAGGGACTTTCCCAGTTAATTCCTCACTGAGAAAATTTACAGCCAATTGAAATTACATTTTTTCGAGCTTTGCCATCTTCTGGTTCCCTCCCTCTCATGGTTTCATGCCATAAATTCAAGCTTATTTTTCTTCTGAGTCACTTGCAGAATATTCTTTTGGAAACTCGAGTGAATCATGTGTTAAATCAGATTCGCAGTGACTCATTCTTGGAGAGAGTAAATCCATTAGGTTAAATGCTGCCACTCTCTTCAGAGTGGCTCCCAGAGGAGGTACAGGGTTCATGAGGCGTGACAGGGCGTCTCCGGGCTTCTCTTTGAACTCTTCCACTAATGCAAATGTCACAGATGCTGAAGAGAAAGTTAGAAAGACTCCAGGCCCATCCTCAAGCGTCCGGACAGCTTGAGTACGTCCTGTAGCTATGGACATTTTTTCATGAATTTATATGAGCAGGGTCATTTCCTGAAAGCAATAATCCTGTTCTCCAAAAGGTACAAAGAATTTGCACCACTATGTTTAGTTAGTATGTTAAATTCCTCTCTGCTAGCTCAAGGTCTCCTCACTTGAGTTCTATTGCAGAGTGGGAGATGACAAAGGAAATCAAAGTAGGAAATTAATTTAGAGATACAGAACACCTGATGAATTAGCAACACTTTTGAATTCATTTTCTATTGCAGCCTAACAAATCACCATAAACTTAGCAACTAGCCCCCACTCATAACCTCGTAGTTCTGTGGGCCAGCAGTTCTGGCACGTTGCGAGTGGGTCCTCTGTTCAGCGTCTTCCAAGGCTAAAATCAGTAAGTCAAAGTGGGCTGTATTCCCCTCTGATGCCTCTGGGGGAAGAATCTGCTTCCAAATCCTTTGCAGTTGCAGGACTGAGGTCCCCATATTCTTACTGGTGGCCAGCCATCGGCCACTCAGCTCCGACTGGCCAACCACATTCCTGCCATGTGGTTCCTTCCACCTTTGAAAACAGCAGGATAAACCCTTATTTATGTCAGACTCACGTCGCCCTTTGAATCTCCAATCTCCTGTTTCTGACCTCTACATCCAGATTTAAAGGGCTCATGTGAGGGTCAGATGCATCTGGACAATCTCCCTCCTTAGGACCTTAATTATATCTTTGAATCCTTTCTCAGCAACACTTACAATAGCCTTTGAATAAGTAAGTAACTGAGAGGAAGTGAGTGAATACCAGTGGCCAGGAATTTGTGAGGCCACATTGTAATTTTCCCAACCACAATGATGAAGATTTAAAGTATGCGTGTGCATGTTTGTGTATGTGTGTATACATACTGGTGCACAGCCTACACAAACACATACACACTAGGCTATATCTTGATGTACATCTTCTCTGCCTCACTTAAATATTGCACTTACTGTGCTTCATTTTTCATCCAACCCTACTGCTGGTTGACCAGTAATCCTCCAACTCGATTCATTAAATTCTGATTAGGCACCGATGTGTGCCAGACACTGGTCCCGTTCTTCAAGTGCTCTCCCCCAGTGGTATGAAATCTACTAAGAAAAGACATGTGCACCAGTTGCTCTAGAGTATAGCAGAAAGGCTAGAGAGAGGGAGGGAGAAAGAGAGCTCCTGCCCCATGGAGGAAATAAAAAAGGCTTCAGAGAGGACACTGCATTTGATTTTAACCTTGACAAACAGGTGGGATTATAATAAGCTAATAAACAGAGATTACAGGAAGGTTATAGGGCATTCCGGGTAGAAATAAATAGGTAACTGTATGAACAAAGACATTAAGGAAAGTAAGAAGAGACCATAACCAAAGAAGATGGGACACATCACTTTGAATGGAGAAGATGAGAGGTGACTAGAAGGGTGTGCTGGTGTCAGACTGAGGCCTTAGCAGCCAGTCTAAAATGTAATGGAGAACTTTGGGAAGAACCATCAGGAGAAATAACCAAATCAATGCTGCAGTTTAGAAAGATGAGTCGGATGTGTAGGCTGGAGTAAAGAAGGAGCCCCTGAACACCGTGGTGGGCGAGAAGAAAGGAGGCTCTTCCGATATAAAGGCCTGTGCTCAGGGGGTGAACCCAGACATGAGATGGGCATACCCTAGGTGTGAAATGTGGGCTGAAAGGGAAAGGGGAGCTGTCACTAATGCGTCAGGGGTTTGACCCCTATGACGGAAGAGTGTTCTGTGAAAATAGTTTGCGATCATCTCCCATACATCAAATGACCTTCCCTTGTGACTCAAGAAATCAGAGTCCGTACTTTGTGGCTAGAAGGGATCTGAGAGATCTAGGTAAGAGGCAGATGAGAACCAGTCAAGTTAAATATAATTTCAAAGACACTCGGCTGAGGAGCAGCAAGGCTCAAGCAAGGAAGTCCAGGCCTTTGCCTTTCCCCTCAAACCAACTGCTGGTTCCCGGGTAGTCATCACAAAGACCTGCTAGGGGCAATCTACATAAGGTAAGTAACAGAATTCGTCACTGGGCAAAGGTGAGAATGGGGCAGGTGCTTGGCATGGATGAACTGGAACAAATTCAGGACTAATCTGGATCCTAGTTCTCTCCAAATTACTTCCGGAGATGGCAGTCTCCAACATTTCTGCAAAGGGGGACTACCAGAGGTGAGTGCACAACAGGTAGATATGTATGTCAGAATTGCCTTCAGCATTTTAAAAAACAGTGGGCTTCTCCATTATCTCTAGAGCCTTCCAATAGTTCAAATGCAAAGTTTTGTGTTTTTTTTTTTAAGATTTTATTTATTTATTTGACAGAGAGAGATCACAAGTAGGCAGAGAGGCAGGCAGAGAGAAAGGAGGAAGCAGGCTCCCCGCTGAGCAGAGAGCCCGATGCGGGACTCGATCCCAGGACCCTGAGATCATGACCTGAGCCAAAGGCAGCGGCTTAACCCACTGAGCCACCCAGGCGCCCCTCAAATGCAAAATTTTGAGCTCTCTTTCAACACTGGTTCCTGGGCTGAGGAGGGTAAAGAAGGCACTACCAAAAGCCACCTAGATGTGTCCAAAGCAAAATCCTTCCTGTTAATTTTATCACAGTAGCCAGCTCTTTGGCAATTTCTTCCACCAGTTGGAGCGTTTTCTAATCATATCAAACAGCTCCTGAAACCAGTGGATTCTGGAAGCTCTTTCTGTGCCTGTCCAGGAGCCCTGCAAATTCCATTCTTCTGATAAAAGCACCTCTTTCTGTGTAGAAACTGCATTCCCACCCTTAGAGCCTTAGGGAATGCATTGGCTGAAAAATGTCCAAATATTGGAACATGTGGTTGCTTCTTGTGGCCTTCACTTAAATTCCAAGACAGGAAGCTTGGCCTATCTGCACACATTGGTGTAACAGCACTCACCTCTGTGAAGGGAGACCCTCACCAATTATGCTAAGTAAAATAAGTCAGACAGAGAGAGGCAAATACTATATGATCATAGTTATACATGGAATCTCAAAAGGCTGAACTCTATATAGAAATAGAGAGTAGAGTAGTAGTTGCCAGGGTCTGGGGGAGTGGAGAGAAATGGGGAGATGTTGACCAAGGGGTACAAAGTTCTAGTTACAAAATGAACAAGTACTGGGGATCTAATATTCAACATGGTAACTATACTTAATAATACTGTATTATAGGACTGAAAGTTCCTAAGAGAGTAGATCTTAAATGTTCACACATACACAAATATATATACAATAATTATGTGAGGTGATGGAGATATTAACTAACCTTATTTTGGTCATGATTTTTCAATACAAATCAAATCATCACACTGTACACATTAAACTCAATGTTACATAAGTTGTATCTCAAGAAAGTAGAGGGGTGGGATGGGGGAGACCCTCGCCACCTGGCAACCATAATCCAAGATGGCTGATGGTCAGGTAATGTGCCTTGCCCAGTAGGAAAGCCACGTCCTCTGCTCTTATTGAAGTTGGTGTGAGTAGAGATAATAAGATGGGAAATAAGATTAGAAGACAAGCAGACAAATGAAGGAAGCCTAATTCTCCAGGTCCCTCCCAATCATTTCCTGTCGAGCACCCTCTACTGACAAGGTAACAGATCCCCCATTGTAAAGTGCCCTTTGTTGGAATCCTTCTGGAAGCAGGGTTATGTGGGCACTTCCTCACCACAGCAGCCTATTGTTTCACACTGCTCTGAGGTAAGGGGCAGGATGTAACGGGTTAAACTGATACTCCAAGCTAAGAGCAAAATTCCTCAGGCTGTTGCCAGGACTCATAAACCACAAAGAAAAGGTCCAGATGCAAAGGTCATAAACTTGACAAGATTTCTGGTATTAGCTACAAACTCATGGAATTCCTGGGAATCAAATCCACTGGCTGGTTGCCTGTTGGTTGAAAGAAATGTACTGCCAGGGAAATCCCACGTCTGGCAAACACCGAGCCACGATTGCTCAATCCCTGAGGCAATTCTCCTCCCCACTGGACAACTGCCCAGGCCAGGAAGAAGCACTCGGCCCGACCTCCTCCCTGCAGCATCTTATGCACAGACAGCTTTGGAGAAAAGGGATAGGGCACTTTCCCAGGAAAAAACTGAGGCGGCCCAACTAAGTAACCAAGTGACTCACTCTGCCACCAGCCAGGGGATGCTTGCTCTTCCTATTCAACAGGATGTGGTCCTTGTTCTGGGCCCCCTGTTCACTGCACTGCACTATCTTTTCTTCCTTTCTAACTGGTGTGCTTATCCAGTCTCCCCTTTCACATTACGGACTGTGGTTTGAGAATGCTTACATTTGGCACTTAGTTACCGATTGCTAGCGGATCGTGAGAAGTCCACCTGCATTGGATCAAGAGGACTGGACACCACCAGCAATCCTGATCATGGAGCTGGATGCAGTAACAGACCCACCTTTGAGTTGTCTTCCAACTGAGTTCCACTTTTGGTTGTTCAGAGGATAACTCTCCCATAATGGGGGGTGTTTTTCTTAAAAGTGTATGTGGGGAAGCCTGGGTGGTGCAGTTGGTTGGGCACCCAACTCTTGGTTTCATCTGGGGTCTTGGTCCCGGGGTTGTGGGATGGAGACCCACGTCAGGCTCCCAGCTCAGCATGGAGTCTGCTCAGGACTCTCTCTCCATCTCCCTCCACCCCTCTCCACCCCCGCACCCTCTCTCTTTCACTCTTTCCCTCTCTCCAAATAAATAAATAAAACCTTTTTTTTTTTTTTTTAAGATTTTATTTATTTATTTGTCAGAGATAGAGGGAGAGAGAGCGAGTGAGCACAGGCAGACAGAGAAGCAGGCAGAGGCAGAGGGAGAAGCAGGCTCCCTGCCGAGCAAGGAGCCCGATGTGGGACTCGATCCCAGGGCGCTGGGATCATGACCTGAGCCGAAGGCAACTGCTTAACCAACTGAGCTACCCAGGCGTCCCAATAAATAAAATCTTTTAAAGAAAATTATACATGTATGGGTGAGCCCGTGCTAAGCAGCTAAAAGGCTCGGAGTAGTGGACTGTTGTGGCTCTTCGAATTGGTCTGCCAACCTGTTTTTCTGCGCCTCTTTTCCTGATGGGGATCAAAGCAATCCTGGGGAGGCTGTCAATCACACTGATTTGCCCTCAACCAGCCATATGAGTAAGCCCCAAATCCAAGGTAGGCTGTTCATAGTGCCTCTAGAGTACCCTAAGAGGGGTACTCGTCATCCCACAGACGGTCACTTAATCTAGGAGGAAAGATTCTTTCCCTGAATTGAAAAACCTTCTGTTCCCACTGAAGTTGCTAAACTGGGCAGCTGGTGGCTGTCCCTCTCCCTCACATGGCTTACTGTAGAAGAAAATGAAGCCAACTCGGAAGCTGAGAGCAGAGACAAAGGCAGAGTGTCCCACTCATGGTGTCAAGTCCCAAGTGTCAGTTCCTGGAATCCTGGTGACGTCCTTCTGGGGCCAGGTCCATAAGCTCCCCACCCCCCATCCTTCTCAGCTATGGATTTTTGCTTAAACTAGTGTGAGATGGGTTTCTGTCACCTGTGACGACTTAAAAAGAAATCTCATTAACATAAACTTGGTGCTGCAGACTGGAGAGAAGAAAGGACAGGATGCTTAGGCAGAAAATGGCTTTACCTTTCACTTGAGCCCAAACCGCACAGGAGCATCTTCTCACCTATAAAGAGAAACACAGCAACACGTTTAACGAGGCAGCACAGAACATCAGTTTAAATAATACACTGCAGCCCGGAAAGTTTAGTGGGTTTTTTCTCTTTTAATTTGGATTAAAATATCCTCCTCTTGCTCTAACATCTTATAGTTGAGCCATGTAGTGACTAAGCATTGGAGGAATTGGCATGGGTAGCAGTGACAGAAGTGACCCTAGGGATCAATTCTGCAGCTTTTCAACAGATCTCAGAAAGCATACACTATGGGTGAACAACAGAAATGGCCATGAGCTTCATCCTCCTTGCCGGCTCTGAGCAACTGGCACTGACTGCCTACAAAGGATGTTGAAAAAGATTCTGAGGTGCCCCCCCAAGTCCCATCCATGACGTCCCATCCATGTGAGGTCCCATCCACGTGACAGTGACAGTGATGCCCGCGATAGGCAAGGCTATGGGAAGCCTTTGTAAATAATACTTTACCTGTCTAGATGATACTTATCTGGCCAACACCTACAGACTCACTGAAATGAGATACCTTCTTTCCTTCTCCCCCAGCTCTTCTATGCATACTTGTCTGTTAGGAACACTGGGATTACTCAGCAAAATGTTCACTAAAGAGCAGGGGTCAGGAAAGATCTCTCCGACTTCAAAAGGAGATTCTCTTTCAAGTGAACACCTTGGGTAGTCTGGTTTTATTAAAAATTGAAAAAAAAAAATAGATTTACCCTGAAAAATGCTGGGGAAAGTTTGAAATGGCCGTAAGCTCTTGCATGTGACTAAATTTTGCCTGGGTGCTAAGTGCCTCAAGGGCATCTAGTGGAAAATCATAGGCAAGAATAACCAGTGAAAGGGGCCTCAAGTAGTTGGGCAGGCACTACAGAACTGACTGTACGGAAGGAGAGAAACTGGTGGGCCAGGTGAAGAAGGAAGCGCATTAAAATAGAGTGTTGTAACCAGATTTACCTTTTAAGACCCTTATTCTGGCAGTTGTATGGAGCAGAGAGAGAATAAGAGACAGGAAGATGAGTTAGAAAATTGATGTTCAAAAAAAAAAAAGAAAAGAAAACAAGGAAAGTTGATGTTCAGGCAAGAGATGCCAAAGGTTAAACATGGTTAAGGAAGGAGAAGAAAGGGTGATTTTACACAGTTATGAAGGTGGTAGAACTGACAAAATTTGATGTGCACTGGACAAGAAGATAAAGAGAGAGGAGATAAGAATGATTCCTTGATTTCTGTCTTAGCAACTGGGAGCATGGTGATGCTATTTACTGGGACAGATACACAGAAGGAAAGACAAACTGGGAGAATCAGAAAAACAAAGTTCGTGGTGTCAAATTTTACTACAAAGCTGAAGTAATCAAAACCAGGTGGTGCTGGCATTAAGACAGACATATAGAACCAATACAGTAGAATGGAGGCCAGGGATCAACTCCTGCATGTGTCAAATAATTTACAACAAGGGTGGCCAAGAACATTCAATGAGAAAGGGAAATCTTTTCAACAAATTGTGCTGGGAAAACTAGACATCCCCATCCAAAAGGATGAAGGGGGACCCCGACCTAACACCACACACAAAAACTAACTCAAAATGGATCAGATCCAAATATAAGACTCAGAACAGAAGAAACTGTGGAGAAAAGGCATCAGCAAATTGGATTTAGCGATGACTTCTTGAATAGGACATCAAAGGCATGAGCAGCAAAAGGAAAAAGAGACAAACTGGACTTCATCAAAATTAAAAGCTTCTGAGGATGTGAAGCAAAAAGAATGTCTGTGCACCATTAGTGGGATGCAAACCTGTGTGGCCATTGTGGAGAACAGTAGGCAAGGTCCTCAAAAAATTAAAAATAGAACTAGCCAGTAATGTCACTACTTGGTGTTTACACAAAGAAAAGGAAAACACTGAATTGGAAAGATACACACTCCTCTATCTTTACTGCAGCATTATTTACAACAGCCAAGATATGAAAGCAATTCAAGTGTCCATGAATGGATAGAGAAGATGTAGTGTATATATACATAATGGAATATTACTGAGCCATAAAAAGGAATGACATCTTACCATTTGCAATGACATGAATGGACCTAGAAGATATAAGGCTAAGTGAAATGAATAAGAGAATGACAAAGACCATATGATTTCACTCTTATGTGGTATTTAAGGTATAAATTTTAAAAAAGAAATAACAAACCAGACTTTTAAATATATAAATATATATTTAAATATATCAAAGAGAACAAACTGGTGGTTGCCAGAAGAGAGGTGAGTGGGGAGATGAGTGAAATAAATGAAGTGAATTAAGAGGACACGTATCACAATGAGCACTGAGTAATATACAGAATTGTTAAATCACTATATTGTACACTTGAAACACTTGTACACTTGTAACACTATATGTTAATTACACTGGAATTCAAAAACAAAGATGTTGGAATGTTAAAAAAAATAAGGAACATTTGTACATCAAAGGACATTTACTGACAGAATAAAAAAGGCAGCCCACGGAATAGAAGAAAATATCTGCACATTGCAAATCTCTTAAGGGATTAATATCCAGAATATATAGAGAATTCCTAACACCCAACAACAAAGAAATAAATAACTCGGGCGCCTGGGTGGCTCAGTGGGTTAAGCCGCTGCCTTCGGCTCAGGTCATGATCTCAGGGTCCTGGGATCGAGGCCCGCATCGGGCTCTCTGCTCAGCAGGGAGCCTGCTTCCCTCTCTCTCTCTCTGCCTGCCTCTCCATCTACTTGTGATTTCTCTCTGTCAAGTAAATAAATAAAATCTTAAAAAAAAAAAAAAGGAAATAAATAACTCAATTCCAAAATGGGCAAAGGACTTGAATAACCATTTTCCCAAAGAGGATATACAAGTTGTCAAAAGCACAAGAAAAGACACTCAACATTGCTAATCATTAGAGAAACAGAAGCCAAAACCACAAAGAGATACCATCTCACATCCATTAGAAGGCCCATTATCAACACAGAAAACAGCGGGTCTTTGGGAGGATGTGGAGAAAATGGAACCCTTGTATACTGTCGGTGAGAATGTAAAATGGTACTGCTGCTCTGGAAACTAGTGTGGCAGTTCTTCAAAAAAAACAAAAACAAAAAACAAAGAGAATGATCACATGATCCAATGATTCTAAGTGTAAATGCCCCAAAGAATTGAAATTGGGGACTCAAAGAGATATTTGTACACCCATGTTCATTGCAGCCTTATTCAGAATAGCCTGAAGACGGAAGCAACCCAAGTGTTCAACCGCAGATGAATGGCTAAACAAAATGGTGTATACACACAGAGTAGAATATTAAAAAGGGAAGAAATTCTGACACAATGCTACACCATGGGTGAACTTTGAGGACATGAAATGAAATAAGACAAATAATGTATAATTCTACTTATATGAGGTACCTGGAGTAGTTGAATTCCCAGAGACAGAAATTAGAAGAGTAGTTGCCAGGGTTTGGGGGAGGCAGGGAGAAGAGAGTCCCTGTTCAATGGCTACAGTGTTTCAGTCTGGCAAGATGAAAGGAGTTCTGGAGATGGCATGCACAATAACACGAACGTACTTAATGCTAATAAACTGTACACCTGAAAACTGTTTCCATGGTAAATTTTGTTATACGTATTTTACCACCATTAAAAATAAAAATTGAAAATAAGCCACTACTAGATGCTCTGGAATTAAATGGTGGAAATGGTTGTGCCATTTTGTGAATATACTAAAAACCACTAAATTGTATACTTCATTTTTTTTCACCATCTTAACCATTTTATTTAAAAAATTTTATATGGATATAGTTGACATGCAACATTACATTAGTTTCAGGTGTACCACTTAGTCATTTGACAAGTTTATAAAAGATGCTATGTTCACACCAAGGTAACTACCATCTGTTCCATTATATCACTATCACCATATCATTAATGATACTCCTTACACTGTAAATTATATACTTCAAATGGCTGATTAATATGGTATGTGAATTGTAGCTCCATAAAACTCTTCAAAAAAGAAAAATAAATAGTTCACTACTAATTTTAATATGACTATAATACTAATAGATTGGAAACCCATAGGGGAAGTAAATGCAATTCAAAACTGCAAGTCCCAATATAAATTTTTTCACAACCCCTTCGCCTCCTTAGCCTCCCAAAGACCAAGCACATGTTCTACTAAGCTATATGAAAAAGAGGTATCCATGACATCACAGAGAAGTTTCCCATAAATTAGGATTCTTATCCTAACCTCTCACTTAATTACCTGTGTTATGGATTGGATGTTTGGGTCACCCAAAGTTCATATATTGAAGACACAGCCCCCAGTATGATGGTACTTGGGAGTAGGGCCTTTGGAAAGTAATGAGGTTCAGATGAGGTCGTGAGGGCAGGGACTCTGTGATAGGATCAGTGTCCACATAAGATGAAGAAGACTGACCAGAGCTGGACTGCACGTTTTCTACCATGTGAGGACACAGCAAGATGGCCGCTGTCTGAAAGCCAAGGAGAGGGCCTTACCAAGGAACCATATCAGTTGGCACCTTAATTTTAGACTTCTCATCTTCCAAAGCTATGACAAATACATTTCTGTGGTTTAAGCCACCCAGCCTATGGTATTTTGTTATGGCAGCCCATGTGTCCTCATGTACCTCTTAGACCAAAGTCCCGATCTGGGACAGCAGCTCTCTGAGCACTCTCTACACTGTACTCATGTTGTACAGCTAGTGCTAGATCTGCGGCTAGAAATGCTACGTAGGATCTCCAGCTAAGCTCCAGCGAGAAGGCCCTGTTTGAGTCATAAACACCTTTTAAACAAGTTCAGGGAAATACATTCTGGGCTTTAGCCTGCCAATTCTCAATTCCTACGTTATTGTCACAAAATACTACCAAATCTCTTGGCTACTTGTACATATTCTTTTCTTTTTTTACTTGTGTCATATTCTTAAAAGTAACCGCTGGTTTACCATCAAGCATGATAATGGTGCGTTAGACTGGTGTCCTACACAGAACAGAGTACGTGTCAGTTTTAAATATGGTATGGGGACACCTGGCTGGGCCAGTCAATTAAGCATCTGACTATTGATCTCAGCTCAGGTCTTGACTTCAGGGTTGTGAGTTCAAGCCCTGGGTTGGGAAGGAAAGCAGAAAGGGAAAAAGAAAGGAAGGAAGGAAGGAACCTTATACTCAAGATGGCTTCAATTCATCAGTCAAGTGATGTTTCTACTAATATAATTTTCTTCTAGTTTCCATTCCCAGTCTATATGAATTTATGTCATACTTTGAGTTCTCCTGGGGCAACCATCACAACGGTTCTTCAAGATCTTTCACCCAACTCACTGATTCAGCTCTTGCTATCCTGCTTGGCCAGCTCACTATCTTTCCTCACGATGCAATGACTCCATAGTTCGGATCTCATGAAAGAACCACCCCTGGAACAAAGTAGGCTTTCTAAGGATGAGGAGAGGTGGGTGTGGCCAAAACAGTCAGGAAAGCAGAAAACAGGGCAGCACTGACATTCAAAAAGAGGCCTCTCCTTCCTGCTTCCGAGAGGGTGCAGGGAGGCAGCAGCCTGGCAGCAGCACAGGGAAGTGACACTTCACACCATCAACCACCTTCAAGGTCTCACCAGCCCATAATTTATGCAGGCAAAGTATTCAACACATTTTTCTGGTTGGTACATGCGGTGTCCATCTCAAATACTGGGGAAGCAAATGTTCAAACATCTACATTTCACACGAAGAAGAAAATAGAGAATTCATGAGTTTTTAAAGAGGTGTACCTCATTCCATTCACTTGTGATTCGCAGTATGATGCAGTAATCATTCCCTTTTTTCAAAGGTGCATTATAGTATTTCCCGTAGTACAGCCTGTCTCCAATAGACATCTCCATGGAGTCATCTGGAACATCTTTGGCCAGTAGTTCTGCAGCCACATACCCTTCAACATCAGAAGTGTTGCTAAAGAATGAGGAGGCCCCTTCAAAATCACACAAAAAGGTGTTTTGGAGCGTCAGGGGAAGCACTAACACCTGATATGAACTGAAAAAAGGAAAGAAAAAGAAAAAAGAAAATGTCTATCAGACCCTTGCTTGGGAGAGTCATTCATTCAATTATTCACATTTACGGAGCACCTGCTATGAGCGAGACAGTTTTGTGGGCACTGGAGACACATCACCAGACAAGAAAAAGTCTTTGCCCCTGGGGGAGGGGGGTGCAGATTTACAGTCTGGGAGCGCCAACACTTAGGGAACTCCAGTCTGGACCTCCAGTGCTAATGCCACACGACGCAATATAGGTCGTCAGGTTCCACCACAGATAGATGCCAAGTAAACCCTCTTTAGCCAGGAGGGGCTGCTCCACATACAGCTACCCAGAGAGGGCACGCTGTATACCTCCTCTCACAGTGGTTTCCACATGGGGAAAAAAAAAAAAGCCCAGCTGTGGAAAGCGTTTAGCAGTCACAAGGAGGCTGCCTGTCTACAAGCGTTAATGTACTAAGCCTGCAGAAAGGCTCAATCACATGGTAACCTGAAATGGAACTCATGTGACCTACATTCCTTCCAGGGCCCAGATACCAAAGTTCATGTGAAATAAATGAGAAGCAAGGAGCGCCAAGTCACTGTGCGTTAATCTAGTCCGACCGTGTCCTGAAATAGCCAGGAAGGTAAAATGTCATGTGTACATTGTGAAACTGTCCCCTGAACATGGACAGAGGAGCACACCAGCCAGCAAGTATCCTTCTGGGTTTTCTTTGTTGTTGATTCTACCAAACACAAACCCTGTCAGGGAAAGGAGGTGTAAGAATAAAAACACCAAGTACGAATCGCGCCTCCTTTTTCATCCCGTTGCTTCCGTCCTTCTATCCTGCCTCCAGGAGAGCACCTGTCTAAACATCTGCTTTCTCTATCAGGCCTGACAGCAGGGATCTAAGAGACTTCCTCCTGTACCCTTGCAAACCCTTACCCAGGTCTCTGGCTGAGGCCAACTCCCCACTAATGTTTCTTGAGTTGATGTTTCCGTAAAGAGGAAAAGCATGCATGAGTACCAAAGATGATTAGGGTCATTTCCAAACCATGAGGCCACATAATCTATTTTACTAGTAAGTATACAACTTCCTATTCCACATTCTTAATGCCCCATCTCCTGCTTCCTAAAAGACCATGAGTCACTAGGTTAAGAAAAGGGAGCCCTCCATGGCAGTTCGTCCTAGACTTGGAAAGTCTCCATCCCAAACATCCTATGTGTCCTCTGGGCCCTGATTTCCACCAAGTCTGCGCTCACTTTCCAGGAAAGAACTTTCCACAAAAGGTAAAACATCAAGCCTGCAGGGCGGGGAGATGCTACTGCCTCCACCAGTAAACATCTCCAAAGTGTCCACCACCTACAAGGGAATGCTTGTAATGATACACTTCCCTGGAGACTTGAAGACATCCCTTAGGAATCATGGCCGCAGGTAAGGGAGTAAATGGTGTGGGCTCCATGCTGTCCTCAAACTCCTCTTTCAATCCATCTTGCCTTGTGGATGTTGGCATTCAAGGGCAACTTCAAGCCTCACCTTTGGTTCTGGACATTAGAGGCACCATTCATGGGGCATAAAGCAGTCTCCCCAGTTAGCATGATCATAATCACCTATGCTGCTTGATAATGACACAGATTTCCAGCCCCCATTCCAGACCTAATAAATTGAAATCTCCAGGAGCTGAGTCTCAGAATTTGTACTGCTGATAAGGCACCCCAGGTTATTTCTATAAGTTGGCAATTGTGGGAGACACTAGCATGACGAGAGCCCAGGAACAGAATGCATCATTCGCCCGAGATCACCAAGCTAGGGAGGGGAGCTTTGGTCCCAGGGCCCTGTTCCACCATGTTCCCCACACCCCTATCCCTCTCCCCGAAGCATGTAGAAAGCAGACTCGGGCCTCTCCCACACTGGCAAAGCTGCTCCCCCAGCTCAAACCAGGTAGTCAGGGAGAGGAAACTGCTCCATTTGCCTGTTGGTAATTAACCCCGATGACGTTAGGGAAGCAGTTGTGGCTGTTTGGATGACTGTTCTGGAAAGACTTCTCCCCTCTTTCTCACCGCCACCCTCCCTGGAATGACTCACAGATCTCCACTTCCTGTTTTGGAGGCACTGGAGGGCACATTAGCCACAAGGATAGACTATCATCTGGCTTCTTTTTTTTTTTTTTTTTGGTCTTACATAATTATTTGGCCTACATATTACGTTTGCTCTTGCAAAGTCTCTTGGGCAGTGATATCATAACTTCTGTTCTCCTCATAGCAACAGAATGTCAGGGCCTTCCAGTAACTCATCAAGAATCAACATAGGCAATATCCATGCCTGGAAAAACCTTTGAGAACTTACTGCACTTAAACTAAAGGAAAGACAGAAAAAGCCTAAGTTTCATTATCAAGAGATACACAGATGCGCCTGGGTGACCTAGTCGGTTAAGTGACTCATTCTCAGCTTGGGTCTTGATCTCACGGTCATGAGTTCAAGCGCCATGCTGGGCTCCACACCACGCATGGAACCTACTTAAAATTAAACAAACAAATAAAAAAGAGACACATAGATAATAGACCCAGACTTTCCTTTTTATAATTTTATAGTATCTGCTCGAATATACTAAAGGGTCATTAGACTAACAGGTCAAGAATGACATAAGGCAATGAAGGTTAGGTCAAGGATGGCAAGGTTATTGCCATGTCCTTGCCTTATTCCTGTGAGCAAGCGGCTTATCTCTCCAGGGGAACCTCTATCTTCCTTTCTAAAAAAAAAAAACAAAAAAGGAATAATTCTGCTTTTCTAATCCAGGCATGACCCTGTAAATAAAATGCTTAGTGGAACGCAATGTAGTTCTCCAAGTTGGGTGAATTAATTCTATCTTAATACCATCTGGAATGCCAGAAACAGTCACTAGCTGCATAGTGTCTTGCCCATAACTCAATGTGTGGACGAATTAAGAGAATTATCCAAATGGGCCTTTCAGATCCACTACACAAAGATCATCTTTAAATGAAATGCTGCTCCTGGACCACCATCACCGAGAGACACCAAGGTGAGTGTAAAGGATTAAAGCCTTACACATCACGCGCAATCAATGCTTGTCTGGCCAGTGACCAAAGGAAGGGATCTCATTTGTTGAGCTAAGCTGCCTGAATGCCTATCTCTGGCCCCTTAGGAGTTTCCCTATTCATTTAGAAGGATGCTGGTTGGAACTAAAGGCCCAGTGTATGCCTAAGGAATCACAGACAAGAGTCCCTGATTGCCCTGCCCCAACCATTCAAGTACAGCACCTCAGAAGCCCCTTCCTCCATCAAACCAAAGCTTCCAAGACTCTCCATGAGAACATCCAGGCCACCATGGGAAAGGGACCACTACCTACCTGATAGGTCCATTTTTCTCCTTGCCTTTCCTCAGTTTCAGACGGGGTAGAGGCCCTCCATGCACTGTGACAAAGTCTACTTCCGGAGGGGGAGGTTCTGAAAACAAATCGGAAAGCGGAAAAGGGTGTGACTGGAATGAGTAGGAGCATGACGAAAGTGGTCCTCACGGGGCCATCACAAGGGAAGTCTGAATGTAAGAAGCGATGAGTGTTTTCGGACACCTGCTACCACACGGATGAGTCCTGAAAACATTATGCTACATGAAACAAGCCAGACTCCGAAGGATGATCCCTCTCCTGTGCAACATCTGGAACAAACTCACAGACCCAGAAGTAGGTTAGAGGCTGCTGAGGACTGAGGGGTGGGTAGGCAAGGGGGAGTTAGTTGCTTAATGACCAACAGTTTCCGTTTGGAGTGACGACAAGGTTCGAGAAATTGACAGTGGTGAGGGTTTACAACATTGTGAAGGGACTTAATGCCAATACACTCTGTGCCAGGAAATGGCTGAAATGGTACATCTTATGTTATATATGTTACACAATGGTTTGTGTGTGTGGTTTTTTTTAAGTGATGCCCCAGTGCTGACAGAGGGCGCACACAGTGGGGCTGACAGTTAACGTGCTGGACAAGTTCCTATTTGGCAGGCAAGACCTGTATTTCTGACTTCTAGATCCTTTCCAGTCACAGAGCATTCTGTCCTTATTTTTTTCTCCCCAGCCACCAGATATCCCAAATAGACCTTCTACTGGGAGGGGACTGTATCGGCTGACGCCAGCGTTCAAGACTCTAACCGGAAGTGACGTTCATAGTATGAACACACCGCGTGCCATACTACCTCAGCTCAGGTGCACTGGGCACTCACCAAATGCACTAGCTGTGTCCTACACAGGCCTCATCTCATGTAATCTTCTCAACACTGCTATCAAGTGAATGAGATTTATAGAGGGAGAAAGGAAGAGAAAAAGACAAAGAATAAAATAGGAATGCCCCCCCCCAGGTATTATAGAAGACTGATGAATTGCTGAGCTCTACCTCTGAAACTAATAATACACTAAATGTTAATTGAATTTAAATTAAATTTTAAATGTAAAAAATTTAAAAATATGAGCCCCCCCAACAACCCTGGTCTTAAATTCTACTACAGTGAAATTAAGAACTAGGAGGCCACGATAAATACTCAAGATTTCATTTACCCATACTCAAGATTTCATTTACTTGGTGGGGGCGGCACCTGGGTAGCTCAATTGGTTAAGCATCTGGGCAGCTCCGGTCATGATCCCAGAGTCCTGGGATAAAGCCCTTCGTAGGCTCCTTGCTCAGCAGGGAATCTGCTTCTCCCTCTGTCCCTCCCCCCAACTCATTCTCTCTCTCTCTCTCTCTCTCAAATAAATAAAAATCTTTAAAAATTAAAAATAATTAAGAAAATAGACTTGGAGTAGAAATTTCCAATCCATATTATAATAAATAAAAACTTATACCTTCCTACAAAATTTGTGGGGTTTGGGCGAGGGGTGGGAAAGAGGATGGGGAAGAGAAAATCTTAAGCAGGCTTCATGCCCAGTGCAGAGCCCCACACAAGGCTCGATCTCAGGAGCCTGAGATCATGACTTGAGCTGAAATCAAGAGTCAGACACTTAAGCTGAGACACTGAGCCACCCAGGTGCCCCTAACTGCCTAGTTCTTTATTTAAAAAAAAAAATTTAAAGATTTTATTTATTTATTTGTCAGAGAGAGAGCACAACCAAGGGGAGTGGCAGGCAGAGAGGAGAAGCAGGCTCCCTGCAGAGGAGGGAACCAGATTTGGGACTTGATCCCAGGATCTGGGATCATGACCCCAGCTAAAGGCAGACGCTTCACTAACTGAGACACCCAGGCGTCCCTAGATAGTTTTTTAAAGCATGATCAAATATGATGGTTGCCAGAGGGTAGGGGTTTCAGGGTCGACAAAACAAGAGAAAGCAATTAAGAGTTAAAATCTTCTGGTTATAAAATAAATAAGACATGGGGATGTAGTGTATAGCATAGGGAAAACAGCCAATAATATTTGAACGGCTGTCTATGGTGACAGATGGTGACTGGATTTACCGTGGTGACCATTTCATCATGTATATGAATATCAAATTATCATGTCATATGGCTAAAACTAATACAATTTGCATGTCAATTACTCTTCCATAAAAAAGCTCAATTAAATATGTTAATCATACATCACCAACCATCCATTTGTTAGCTACCGTTATACACCATGCACCATGGGAGGCCGGGAGAAACAGCGCTGGAAGACACGGTTTCTGCTTTCCAGGAGTTCTAAGTCTCGCAGTGAAGACAGTTGCATAAACATGCAGCACTTAGAGCTCTGATGAAGTCATACACAGGGCACTGACCGCGTACAGAGGAAGAACACCTGACCAAGGGCAGGGGGCGGGCAGAGCATCAAATGCAGAATTGCATGTGCCCAGGGGCAGGCGGCAGGAGAGAGGGCAGAGGCAGCACCAAGGCCCTACCTACCGCATGGTTCAGGGGAGCTGAAAGGTGGAGTCTTGGCCTGGGAGAGGCAAGCAGCCAAGCAGGGGGAGGTGTGGGGAGGTTTCCAGAGGTCCTGGAAACAGGAAGTCACTTACAGAGTCTTAGCAGATATGGATTTTAGAAGTACAATTTAGACAACTGGTTGGAGGATGAACTGGAAAAGAACCAAAGTTCATGTTGCCCCAAAATCGAGGTATGCAGCACCTGAGGCCTGAAGCAAGTGAGGGACTGAGAACGGAGAAGAGGCGGCAGATGGGAGAGACACTCGGAGGGGAGAGAGAACAGATCCCGGTGGAAGACAGGGAAGGGGGAAGAACGTAGGCTTTGGTTTCGGTGGCTGCATCGGTCATGACGTCATTCACCAAGGTCTGGGGGTAGAAGGTCAGAAGCAGCTCACTTCTAGGGGCGGCTGGGTGGCTCAGTGGGTTAAAGTCTCTGCCTTTGGCTCGGGTCATGATCCCAGGGTCCCGGGATCGAGCCCTGCATTGGGCTCCCTCCTCAGCAGAAAGCCAGCTTCTTTCTTTCCCTCTGCCTGCCTCTCTGCCTACTTGTGATCTTTGTCAAATAAATAAATAAAATCTTAAATAATAATAATAATAATATAAAAAAGCAGCAGCTCACATCTAGACATCACTAAGTCTGCTGTGCTCCTGGAATCATCCAACAGGCAGTGAGAATACACATACTGATAAGAGCTAACTGGGAGAGACACAGAGTGACACAGAGTCAGTCATCAGTAGCAGAGGCCACAGCTGCCCAAGGGGACCGCGTAAATGCACCAGAGCAGAGGCAAGGGCGCTAGGTTGACCTCTCGGAAGCCCAGGCATCTAGTACCAAATGCAAGACTGAGAGCCCCGAGTCACTTGTATCAGACACTGCCAAGTCTAGCATTTCATCCAAAGTCCCCCAGATATGGTCACATCAATTCGGGTTTCCATAAGCTTGTAGGACTGCCAGGGACCCTCGGAGGTGGCCTGAAACAGTCCCTACTTACAGCGAAGGTCTCACAAAAGGTGTGAAAAGTTGATGCCATTTCCAAGAGATCCTGGATCTGACACCCCTGAGAGAGACAGCCGCTAGCTTCCTGCAGGGGTGATGGCGAGAAGGGGGGTGAGGTTTGAAAAGCCCCGAGCAGGTCCCCCCAAGGGAATGTGCCTTCTCGATTGCGAAGTTCTGCCCTCAGGCCTTCACCGGAACATGGAAATGCCCTTTCCTTTGTGAAGTTTTGCTGTCACTACAGAGTAAGTGGTTTTTATCACACACTTCCTGTTTTCAGCCCCGAGGGAGAGTTACTGTTCTCATTGTGTGTGAGAACCTTTCTCTGGCTCTTTTAAACTGTTCCTTTGTTTACTCTTCTCTGAGATTACTAATTCTAGTTCTTCTAATCTCTTGGCTAACCATTAATTTTTTTTTAAAGACTTTATTTATTTTTTTGACAGACAGAGATCACAAGTAGGCAGAGAGGCAGGCAGAGAGAGGGGGAAGCAGGCTCCCTGCTGAGCAGAGAGCCTGACCTGAGCCTGTAGGCAGAGGCTTAACCCACTGAGCCACCCAGGCGCCCCTTGGCTAAGCTTTTAAAACCACCCCGTTGCCCATCACCCTCTGTCAAAGCAGGACAAAGTGCTCAACGGGCTTGCAGAAGGCAGGTCCACAGAGGGAGCAGGAAGGCCTCTCCTGCCCCCTGGCTGGTTTCTTCCTTCCGGCTGATCCCATCACCATGTGACTTCCAGACTGCTTTCTGCTCTGAGACCTTCCCCACTTTGTCTTTTAAACCCGTGACATGTTCCTCTCTAATGTCAAAACCTGAACTTCATCAGCCTAGTTCGTAGCCACATTTCAAGGTTAAATAAGCTTAATTTCTAGCCATGTTTTCCCGAGTGCTGTTCCCCATCCCCCAGACTGCTGGGGGATGTGCTCTCCTCTCCATGAAACTCATTACTGATTTAAACCAGATCAGACCTACCGCCAGAGATGGTCTTGTCTGAACCCAAGAGCATCATTTTTCCCCCAGGTATGTGAGGTGGGGGAGGACCCAGAGGGGAGCCCTTCATCACCATCCCTAGGTGTCGACAATATCCATCCTCGACTAGAAGCAAATGACAAAGGAAAAATAGAGGGGCTTCCATGTGAGAAAACCCTGCAGGGTAGGGAGCAAAACAATGAAGGAGAAGGTGTCCTACAAAATAATAAATATAGTATAAAATTACAATAATTGAAATAGTAAGCTGCAGGCCTAGGGCAGGCAAAGCAATGGAAGAAGCTAGACAATCTAGAAAGAGACCCAAACAGATAAATGAGAATATAGTGTATGACATGGACAGTCTTTCCAAACATGGCAGGAAACTGGCTTATTTTTTAGGGGAAAAAAAATTTACCATGTAAATTTAGTTTTATACCACATGTCAAGATGAATTCCAAATAGGTCTAAGTTTAAAAGTGAAAAGCAAAACTATTAAAAAGCATTATGGGGGGCGCCTGGCTGGCTCATTCAGTAGAGTATACAACTCCTGATCTCGGGGTCGTGAGTTCGAACCCCACACTGGGTGCAGACCTAACCAAAAAAGAAACAGCAGCAACATTAGAAAATATTAAAGAATAAGAACTGATCTGATTTCAGGGCAGAGAAGGCTTTTCTTGGCATAAGCAGAGGCAGAAACCAAAAACGCACCAACAGAATTGATTACATGAAAACTTAAAATGTCTAATTGTTAAAAAGAATATTGACAAGAAAACTAACCAGAAAATAGCCTGGGGGTTATAATATGTGTAAGAAAAGATTAATATCATTCACTTAGCCAAACTATTAAAATCAATAAGAGAAAGGAGGTAATATAAACAAAAATGTGCTAAAATCCTCTAAAATATACCAAAAGGAACACAGAGAACCAAAAATAGAAAATTATCTGCACCCAAACTAATAAAAGTCCCAACTTTATATAAACTTCAAGTAAATGTAAGGAATTCAGCCACACAAATAAATACACATGAAGACACTGTGATGGTTCTCTCCTAATCCTTGGCACTTCCCCAGACAGACCATGCCACACGCTAAAGCCATGAGCAGCTGAAATGGACAGCAGAAGGAAAAATGGTGGCCACACCGTAAGTCATCAGCCATCACACGGCAGGCCACATCTCCCCTACCGATGAAGTTATGAGACGCAGCCTTCCAGGGAGAAGGAACCATCTTCTTTCCATCTTTATATCCCCTCGATTCTATAATAAATATTCAACCTCAAATGATCACCATGTTGTGTGCCCCAGTGGTTGAGCTGACATTTCTGCACACATTCTGCACACATTCTGCACAGGTCTTTGTGCATAATGAGTCAATAAATATTTGCTGAATTAAATTGTTATGTCACAGCATGCCCTTCCCACAGTCCTATCACACACAGAAACTCCGGTTTTGGGGAGTTACAGTGTAAAAAAATAAATCCCATTCATATTTTGTGAAAACTAACACTAATACAAGAGAATAACAGTGTGCAGCCTGTTTTCCCCTGTGGTGTATCACCTATGCCTTCACGGGGCCTAGGCCCGGATGTAGATGCCTTCTCTTGAGGGAGCTGGGAGACACGTGCCCACACAGAGATTCATTTGGGGATTTGGGGTTTGATTTGTAGCTAAAAAGTACTTCAGGAGATCACTGGGGATGAGATGACCCACTGAGGTAATGAAGGGCATGTGTGCCTCTCTCCTGGCCTGATCTAACACTGGGTACCCACATGTCAAAACACCTATGATCATGAAAGACTTTGAGAGAGTCTGGACAAAGAGGGACCGCGCTGGGATCAAGGCCAGGGTCTGTCCTGACCTCTACCGCAGCTTCAGGCCCTGGGAACCAAGGGGCCCAGCAGGAATACATGTGGTACCCCGGAGCCAGCCTAAGCAGACAGGGTTGTCAGAGGACACAGGAGCCCCCATCTTTGGATGGGCTGTGGGTTGCCAACAAAGGAAGAAGAAGAACTCCTCCTGCAGAAGAACACAGCAGACTTGGCCCCGCACAGTCCTTCCTGGGGGCTCCCAACAGTGGGGTGGGGGGGCATCAGAAGAGGGGCTGTGGTTCCCAGTTCTGCAGGCTGAATCAAAGCTCCCCCGACTGGAGCTGTCTCCATGAGGGGGACAGTCTGATAATGCTCGGGACACACGGGCATGTTTTTGAGCATCTCTGCTGAACAGCTGAAAAAGCACCTTCTCTTTTCCTTCTCGTGAATGCGGGCAGAGACAGGAAATGTCCCCTCTAGGTTGCCAGGCTTGGTACTGAGGGCAAACTCAGCAAGGACTGGTTTCTTTGACTTTTTTTTCTTCCCTCTTCTCTTTTGGTATTCTTGATCCTCTCTTTTTTTAATCTTTATTTTTATTTTATTTTATTTTTTTTATTTACGAGAGAGAGAGAGAGCAAGGGTGAGAGAGCATGAACAAGGGGCAGAGGGGGAGGGAGAATCAGACTGCCCCGCTGAGCACGGAGCCCGATGGGGGACTCGATCCCAGGACCCTGGGATCATAACCTAAGCCGAAGGCAGACGCTCAACCCACTGAGCCACCAGGCACCCCTGGCACTCTCGATTCTATAATAAATATTCAACCTCAAATGGTCAGCGTGTTGTGCGCCCCAGTGGTTTAGCTGACATTTCTGCACACATTTGCTTTGTCTCGCTCTCTCTATGCACTTTCCCCTCCCTGGTTGTCTCTTGCTCCCTGTGGGAAGACAGTTTTGCCCACAAAAGCTTTCTGACTTGGCCAGAAAATAGCAGAGCCAACGTGTGAAAGCTCTTCTGAGGGTGGAAGTTTGCTCTTCACCCTGCTCTGGAGGGAATATAAACGGTCGGGCTCTTCTGAAGAATTCAGCTCATGGGGCTCTACCTGAGGAAGCCTGTCACCCCCGAGGCAGAGACTCTACCAGAGGATCTGGTCCCACCCACGCCTCTGACCCCGTTCTCACTGGGACACTTGCCTCTGTCCTTCAACATGCCTAGAACTTGTGCCCTCCTCTGAGGTCAGCGACGTATTTAAAGCACTTATCTTCATCTTGTTCCCATCAGTAAGATTTAGTTTAATATAAGACATGCAGGAGGGAAATTCCACTCACTTTTCTTCTGGGAAATCAGCTGCTGCGTTTTCCAGACCCAAATCCCTCGCCTCACATTTCTGGTAAAATTCAAAAGTTCACAGTTTTACTGAAACCAAGCCATATCTTAGGCAATCAGGCATACCTCTCTTCATAGCAACAGGAAAGGCTCTCTTTTCTCCCCTTTTATGAGAGGGCTTGGGAGGGTTCTTTTGGTTGGTTGGTTGGTTTTTACCCTTTAGAAGATCATAACAACTTGAATTTTTGCACTTTTTAAAAAATGTCAAATTCTTTAAAGTAGTGTAGAGTTGGAAAATACGCAGCCGTTGTCTCAGTTTAGCTAAGGGTCTCAACAGACTTAAATAGCTCAACAGTGTCCCCTGGTGGCCATGGGCACAGGGCGTTTGCGCGACTGGGACTGTACTGTGCCTAGGAAACAAGGTAGAGGTGAGTGTGTTCTCAGAAGAAACTCTCCTCCCCAACTCAAAAAACCTGATATACTACCTCGAAACAGCAAACCATCCAAAACCCAACAAGGACCAAAGAACAGGAAACTAAACAGCTTTTCATTTGAAGCAGTCACCAGAAGAAGGAATGCCCAGCCGAACATTACTTCTCTTTCCAGCCCCAGTGTTGGGAATTTCTTTTGTTTGAAAGCCTTTCTTCACTAACCAGGCATTCCCTCAGCACCAACAGCACCCAGTGGCCACTCACGTAGCTGCGCTACGTGCCAGCCCTGTCTTTACATCTCTGCCTCTGAGGAGCCATTTTAGGAGGAGAGAAAGAAAATAAACAACTACATTAAAAAATACAAGTTCTGGGGTGCCTGGGTGGCTCAGTGGGTTAAAGCCTCTGCCTTCAGCTCAGGTCATGATCCCAGGGTCCTGGGATCGAGCCCCACATTGGGCTCTCTGTTCCGCAGGGAGCCTGTTTCCTCCCCTCTCTCTCTCTGCCTGCCTCTCTGCCTACTTGTGATTTCTCTCTGTCAAATAAATAAAAATTAAAAAAAAAAAAAAAAGCAAGTTCCAACAACAAGTTCTGTGATGAATCTCAAATAGGACCCGTGGCTAGAGAGGGATGGGGTGGAGATGGAGGTTACTGGAGCAAGGACAGGCAGGGAGACCAACTCTAAGGTAATGACATTTGAGCAGAGACCTGGATGGTTATAAAGAAGCCACAAGCAGAGAGCACCCCAGGAAGAGTAAATAGTAGATGGAAAGTCCTGGATGCACAAACAGGTTTGACCTATCTAAGGAACATCAAGGAGGGCAGGGAGGCAGCAGATGCTTCGTGAGAAAGGAGGAAGAGTAGAGGAGATGAAGTCAGTGAGGAGGGTGGGGGTCAGGAACCTGAGTTCTATTCTAACACTAATGCAAACTCACTGGACAGTTTTCAGCTGGGGATGACATGTTCTTCTAGGCATTTTTTTTTTTAAATCACTCTGACTCCTGAGTTATTGTCTTCACCGTACCTTGGTTGGGGAGAGGGGGAGACTAATGGGTACCCACCCATGAAAGCAGAAAGACTACTGCAAAGGTCCAAGCAAGAGGTGGCTGGCTTGGATAAGGTTGCTCTGTGGGGAAGGGAAAGGGGGAAGAAGTATTTGGATACAGAATATATTGTAGAAAGAAGCCAGTGGTGCTTGTTGACAGATCAGAAGTCAGTGGGGAGGGGGCAGAATCTTTTGGCCTGAGCAACAAGTGAATAGGAATGCCAATACCCCAAGACAGAGAAGCCTGGCTGGAAAATGGCTGTGGAAGTGAGAGAAGAGTTGAGAAATCAGAATCCTCCTGGACTTGTCTATTGGGCGTGCAAGAAATGACTCAGAGATGTTTAAAAGGTGACTGGATATATGAGTGTGGCACTCAGGGGAGAGTCTGGGACTAGGATACATACTGGGAAATCTTCAGCATACAGGCAATATTTATAGCCAGAAAATGTATCAGCAGAAAGGATAGATAATGAAAAAGGAACAGGAGCAGGCAGAGAGGACATCGATTAAAGAGGATAGAGCCAGCAAGAAAGACTGAGAAGGAAGAGCCAGCAAGGCAGGGGGACCCCAAAGCCAAGCGTGTTTCAAGAATGAGAAAATGTCAGATGCTGGGGACGGGAGAGGGGAATCAGATACAAACAAAACGGTCCCATGGATTTTGTAAGATGGAGACACTTTCAGTAAAGCAGCGTGGACGGGACAACCGCCTTCGGATTGGAACCAGTTAAAGGGAAAACAGGAAGTCAGGATGTGGGACCTACAGAACAGACACTTCTTTTAAGAAGTTTTACTGTAAAGGGGACGTTGAAAGAAGTAGCTGGAGGGAGTATAGGATCAAAGGAAGTGTGTTTGTTTCTTTGTTTTCATTCAAAAAAAGGAGATACTATGACAGGCTCAACATGCTCGTGCAGTGCCGTGTTGGGACTATTTCTCTGTTGGGGGGGACACTGTGATTAGGCAGGAAAGGATGGGGTCCAACGCCCCTGGGGGTGGCGGTCACCTGAGCAGTGGAGATAGGAGAGAAGACAGAACACACGGTTCTGCACGCAGGGAGCAAGGGGAGCCTTGGGAGAGGCACGTCCTCACCTGATCACTTCCAAATGCTCCGGGAGGTCAGAAACAAGAAGCTCCTACTCTGCGTTTCAGCACAGAGTGTGGGGGGAGTGGCAGGGGGAGCACCCCAGATTTGAGGAGCGACAATGAGAAGACGAGAGAAAAGTGAAATTGGGAGGAAACCAAAGTGCGGCTGCCAAGCACTGTTCCCTGAGAATAACGGACTCCTGAGGCACTCACGACAAAATGACGATTACACATAACTGAGAAGCCGTCATGAGGAACAATTCTTTTTAGGTCTCGAGTATGTTAACTATTTTAAATATCCGGAAGGAATGTAACCAGCGCTCACATACACGCTAGCCAGATTTAACTCGCGTAAGTATTTTGTCCTGACTACTTTTCTAAGAGAGAAGACATGACAGGTATGACCACAGGACCCTTTCATCCCCCCGCTCTTCAGGTGTGTGCTACAACAGTGGGAAGCAATAGGGTTCCTCTTCCTCCAGGCCCGTCTACAGCTCTGTGGTGACTTCATTCATCCGAATGCTGCCGTGCCCGATTTACCTGCAATGTGGGTTGTCAGGGGGAGGACCACGGGAAGTTGAGAAGACCAGGCCTGGATGCGGATGCTGTAGTTGGTGCCCGGACGCAGGTCCAGGCACATCTCAGGAGCCTGGCTGTGGGCAGTCATATTAAAGGTCATTTCCTGGGCAAATTCCTTCTGATACCATCTCTGGCCCCGAATGTAGAACTGAAACAGAGAGGTTCACTAGGTGAATGGTGAGCTTGGAAGGCTCCAAATGCCTGGGTACTTTCCCTTTGTCAGGAGCCATCATGCCCTCGACTCCAAAGTTCCTTCAGAAAGGGAAACAGAACAGTAAGCCAATCTCTCAGGCGTCACCCCCAAAACACCGCCACGACAATAGGTGAGTACAATAAAGATATTTTGAAATCAAAATGTACAAAAGGCCGAGGCCCCAGTGCTAACCGTGTTCTCACGTGTACTACACACAACACAGAGAAGTCTGTTGGCAGGGGCAAGGCCACAAAACATTCTCCTAGAAGAAAATTCGGAATCTGAACTAAGGCTTCTCTAGAGCACGACCTGAGTGAGGGTACGCCTATCTGACCTGGCGAATGTCCTATCTGGCTTTGCTCCTCTGCCTGCCCCCTTCGTGTTTCGGGGATTTTTTTTTTAACAATGCATTTTTAATTTTGGGAACAGAGTATTTGCCATTTGACGGCCACATGCCTTCCAATTTTGCTCTTCATTTTACAATACCTTACCCAGGCAAGCAACCGTGTCTTTGGGATCACGGAGCAACTTTCGACAGTAATGTGGTACCAAACTGCATCAAAATGGAGCCATTTATAGACAAAGCAGCACTTAATGCTTCATATAAAGCAGTACACATTTTTAAAAGTTAAAATGCACATGAACTACACAGATGTGCCTGCCCCCTTCGCCACATGCTCCTGTAACCCCCCAGCACCTGGCCCAGTAGACATACTTCTCTACCCACTTAATTTCTTCTAGCAGCAGCTCATCCCATGGTTTCCACCTTTCTTACTCACAACAACAATAGCTTCAAAAGTTCCCTCTGACTCTCTAGACAACATGCCCAGACCCTGGTCAGAGACACTGGCCTGAAGAGGCACACCCAGGCAAAAGCCACGAGTTCCTTCCACTGATGCTGGGTGGACACTTGTTCGTGCACATCATGCCACATGGACAAAGAAACTCTCACAGCTTACTCAGAAATCCCCAAGGTCTCATTCTTCAAATATGTAGTGGCAGTGCCCATTTTCTTGCTTTGACTCACAATTCTTACCATAAATCTGCCATTGATAATAATAGCTATATAAGTAGATTTTTAGGTTTGCTGATTTTTTTTTTAAACCTTCTACACTAGACAACATCTACACATAGAGTAACATTCAGTCACTTACTAAATACATCTCCTCTGTATCAGCGGTCTTTGTACTGCTCCATCTCAAGCAGGTTTCGTTAAATACTGAAATGTTACCGATGATCTGTTTTACTGCAGGGGGGAAAGAAAGAGAAATCAACTTACACTCGATACAAAAATACTACCTTCCACAGCGCACACAACTCTTGATTTTGGGGTTATGAGTCAGAAAATGTTGGGTGTAGGGATTATTTAAAAAATAAAATCTTTTGGGGCGCCTGGGTGGCTCAGTGGGTTAAGCCTCTACCTTCGGCTCAGGTCATGATCCCAGGGGCCTGGGATCGAGTCCCGCATAGGGCTCTCTGCTCAGCAGGGAGCCTGCTTCTCCTCATCTCTCTCTCTGTCTGTCTCTCTGCCTATTTGTGATCTCTCTCTCTGTCAAATAAATAAATAAAATCTTTAAAAAAAAAATAAATAAATAAAATAAAATCTTTTAAAAATTACTATCGTTTTTATTTTCCCCCCTTTTTCTTTTTTTTTTATTTTAAATTTTTTATTTTTTATAAACATATATTTTTATCCCCAGGGGTACAGGTCTGTGAATCACCAGGTCTACACACTTCACAGCACTCACCAAAGCACATACCCTCCCCAATGTCCATAACCCCACCCCCCTTCTCCCAACCCCCCTCCCTCCAGCAACCCTCAGTTTGTTTTGTGAGATTAAGGGTCACTTATGGTTTGTCTCCCTCCCAATCCCATCTTGTTTCACTTATTCTTCTCCTAAAAATTACTCTTTTTTAAAAGACTTATTTATTTATTTGAGAAAGAGAGAGAAAGAGCATTTGGGGGGGAGGGGCAGAGAGAGAGGGCAAAAGAATCTTTTTAAGTAGACTCCACACTGAGTGTGGAGCCCAAAGAAGGACTCAATCCCAAAACCCTGAGATTACGACCTGAGCCAAAAACCAAGAGTTGGACGCATAACCAACTGTGCCAGCCAAGCACCCCCCACAACAAAATACTACCTTTTAATCAAATCATATACATAGGATGATTTCAGCAGTATTTTAATTTAGAAATGAGTGGTCACAGCACTTTTATATTTATGTAAACTCAGTCCTGAGAAAAGATTTAAAATCAAAAGATACCCAATCAGAAGATCCCTCTTAAAAATTACTTAAGGGGTGCCTGGGTGGCTCAGTGGGTTAGGGCCTCTGCATTCGGCTCAGGTCATGGTCCCAGGGTCCTGAGATCAAGCCCTGTACTGGGCTTTCTGCTCAGCAGGGAGCCTGCTTCCTCCCCTCTCTCTGCCTGCCTCTCTGCCTACTTGTGATCTCTGTATGTCAAATAAATAAAATCTTTAAAAAAATTACTTAAATCCAGTACCCTGGTTTACTAGCCTAAAACTGCAACTCAGCCTTGGACAACCTCATTTATATAAATAAGTACTAATTTCGAATTCTCAGCTGGGAGCAACACTTGAGCAGAGAATTGAGAGGTGCTCTTTGAAGAACTAAAAATGATTTGCTAAGAAGCTTCAGAGCAGGGGAGCCTGAGGGGGCTCAGTCAGTTGAGCATCCGATTCTTGGTTTTGACTCAGGTCATGATCTCAGGGTCACAAGATCAAGCCCCACATCAGACTCCCCACTGAGTAGGGAGATTCTCTCCCTCTGCTCCCCCCCGCACTCAAGTTTTCTCTTTCTCAAATAAGTAATCTTAAAAAAAAAGAAGTTTCATAGCAAAACTGCAATGATTGATAAATGATAAAGACAACTCCCAAAGCACATGAGGAAAGAAGTCTCATGGGAGTCAAGCCTTTATTGTGTAAGCCTCTGGACTGACAGGTTCCTATGAATGTTGGTAGAAGTGCCCCTTCTTTATGGACTGGGCAGATTTGCTCAGAGGAAACCTGTTGCACAGGTCAAAAGTTGTATTTCAAATGCTGTAATACAGAGTAGATAAGAAAGTACTTGTGATTCAAAATAATGCAATCTCACCATTGGGTATAGGTGTTTATGAAACTTTCAAAACCAATAATCCTGGGGCACCTGGGTGGCTCAGTCAGTTAAGCATCCATCTTTAGTTCAGGTCATGATACTGGGGTCCTGGTATGGAGCCCTATGTCAGGATCCCTGCTCAGTAGGAAGTCTGCTTCTCCCTTTCTCTCTGCCCCTCCCCCTGCAAATGCACTCTCACACACTTGCGCTCTCTCTCCCCCTCGTGTGCCACATGCGTGCTCTATCTCTCAAATAAATAAATAAAATCTTTTAAAATAAACAACAAAAACAAAAAACAAAAACCTCAATACTACTTAAACAGTTCCAGGGGATGGGCAATGGATAATTAATTAATTAACTAAACAGTTCTAGACCACCAAAAAAGGTGGAAAGCTTCCCAATTTATTCGTGATGACTAGATAACCCTCAACAATGCCAAAACTGCACAATGATGGCACAAGCAATTATGAAACACACTATGTCAAACTCAATTATTAACATAAATGAAAAAATCTAAAATAAAATATTAGCAGATAGAAGTCAGCAGTACATTCAAAGAACAATACCCTGTGACCAAGGAAGATTTATTCCAGGAATATTATTAGAAAAGTTATTAATAGATTAAAAGGGAAAATCCATATGGTTATTCTTACAAGCGTAATGGTTAATATATTTAGTATAGATTCTTGACTAAAAATCTTAGTCGGGATTTAATTGAATAGAAATGTCTTAACTTAAAAGAGTGTTTATCAGAAGCCACCATCCTGGGTAGTAAAACAATGAGGCAGTTTCTAGTAAAGTTAAGAACAATACAAGGATGCATGCTCTCATAGCTATTATCTAGCATTAGCTAGAAGATTCTAGACAACACGGAAAGAGGCAAGAACAAAATGAGCTATAAATACTAGGAAGAAAGGGAACAAATGATGCCACTGCCAGTAATGCTAACAGGATCCACTGAAAAACAAATATGAAGGAGTTTGAAAGCAATCTTAAAACAAATACAAATAATGGGACTTTGGCAAAGCATATCTGAATATAAGAACATAGAAAAACTAGTAGTTTTTGATGTATCTACAAGAACAAGTATAGTAGGCTGGAAACACCCCTCCCAAAATGTCCACATCCATCTGTGACCATGTTACCTTACAGGGCAGAAAGAATTCACAATGTGATTATGAGATTATTGGGATTATCTAGATGAACCTAACACAGTTCTTATAAGAGAGAGACAAAAAGATCAGAGTTAGAGAGTGATTTAAGGACAAAAGAAGCAGTTAAGCCAAGGAGCTTCAAAAAATGGAGGATGGGGCCACGAGACAAGGAATGTAGGTGAGATCTAGAAACTGGAAAGGACAAAGAAATGGATTCTCTTCTCTAGCCTTCAGAATGAACACAGGTCTGATGCTACTGTAGTTTTAACACGGTGGAACTGTTTCAGGTGTCTGACCTCTAGAAGTATAATAAATTCATGTTGTTTTAAGCCACTGAATTTGCACTTATTTATTATACTAGCAATAGGAAACTAAAACAACACATAAAATATAACAAAAAAGTGCAGCGCCCAGCCACCTTGAAGCACCCAACTACTGCAGTGCGCCACACCCGGCCAGCAGGAGCACGGAGGCCTCCACACGCTGCACCCAGCCTCATGCCCCCAGCAGCACCAGTTCACACCCCCTAGCTACCGCAGCACTTCAGGGAATCTGGCAGAGGACTAGTGACCCAGTGCGAATTTTGCTACCACCACCACCTGCTCTCAAGTTCCCTGGAAGGCATGCCTATCCTGCCTAGGTCCCACTAACACCACAGAGAACAAACACAGCCCACACTGGGCAGAGTCCATGCAGACAACCATGCTGAAAGGAAAAGTGACTCAGACAGAACAACAGGCTACACACACAGCAACACACATTGGATACTCTCCTAAAGTGAACAGGGACACACTGCACTACGGAGCACTCCAAGTCATCTTCTTCATAAAGTCACTACTTTCAAGAGTTTAAGACATAGCTGACTTTCTTCAAAGTTGGTGGCATCACAATTCTGGACTTCAAGCTATATTACAAAGCTGTCATCATCAAGACAGTATGGTACTGGCACAAAAACAGACACAGAGATCAATGGAACAGAAGAGAGCCCAGAAATAGACCCTCAACTCTATGGTCAACTAATCTTTGACAAAGCAGGGTAGAATGTCCAGTGGAAAAAAGACAGTCTCTTCAACAGTGTTGGGAAAATTGGACAGTCACATGCAGAAGAATGAAACATTTCCTTATACTACACACAAAAATAGACTCAACATGGATGAAAGACCTCAATGTGAAAAAGGAATCCATCAAAATCCTGGAGAACACAGGCAGCAACCTCTTCAAGCTCAGCCACAGCAACTTCTTCCTAGAAACATTGCCAAAAGCAAGGGAAGCAAGGGCAAAAATGAACTATTGGGACTTCATCAAGATCCAAAGCTTTTGCACAGCAAAGGAAACAAAACCAAAAAACAACTGACAGAATGGGAGAAGATATTCACAAATGACAATCAGATAAAGGGCTAGTATCCAAGATCTATAAAGAACTTATCAAACTCAACACCCAAAGAACAAATAATCAAGAAATGAGCAGAGGACATGAACAGACATTTCTGCAAAGAAGACATCTAGATGTCCAACAGACACATGAAAAAGTGCTCCACATCACTCGGCATCAGGGAAATACAAATCAAAACCACAATGCGATACCACCTCACACCAGTCAGAGTGGCTAAAATTAACAAGTCAGGAAATGACAGATGGCAAGGATGCAGAGAAAGGGGAAACCTCTTACACTGTTGGTGGGAATGCAAGCTGGTGCAGCCACTCTGGAAAACAGTAAGGAGGTTCCTCAAAAAGTTGAAAATAGAGCTACCCTCTGACCCGGCAATAACACTATTGGGTATTTACCCTTAAGATACAAATGTAGTGATCCGAAGGGGCACGTGCACCCAAACGTTTATAGCAGCAATGTCTACAATAGCCAAATTATGGAAAGAACTTAGATGTCCATCAACAGAATACTATGTAGCCATCAAAAGAAATGAAATCTTGCCATTTGTAACAATGTGGATGGAACTAGAGGGTATTATGCTGAGCAAAATAAGTCAATCAGAGAAAGATAATTATCATATGATCTCCCTGATATGAGGAAGTCGAGAGGCAGGGTAGGGGATTTTGGGGGGTAGGGAAGGAAAAAATGAAACAAGGTGGGATCAGGAGAGAGACAAACCATAAGAGACTCTTAATCTCACAAAATAGACTGAGGGTTGCTGGGGGGAGGGCAGGTATGTAGAGGGTGGTGGGGTTATGGACATTGGGGAGGGTATGTGATATGGTGAGTATGCTATGAAATGTGTAAGCCCAATGATTCACAGACCTGTACCCCTGGGGCAAATAATATATTATATGTTAACAAAAATAATTAATCAAAAATAAAAATAAAAAGACATAGCTGACTTTTTTTTTTTAAAGATTTTATTTATTTATTTGACAGAGAAATCACAAGTAGACGGAGAGGCAGTCAGAGAGAGAGAGAGAGAGGGAAGCAGGCTCCCTGCCAAGCAGAGAGCCCGATGCGGGACTCGATCCCAGGACCCTGAGATCATGACCTGAGCCGAAGGCAGCGGCTTAACCACTGAGCCACCCAGGCGCCCCATAGCTGACTTTCTTAACAGACGAAACAGACACAGAGAGGCAGAAAAAATGATGAGAAAAAGGGACGCCTGGGTGGCTCAGTTGGTTAAGCCGCTGCCTTTGGCTCAGGTCATGATCCCAGGGTCCTGGGATTGAGTCCCGCATCGGGCTCCTTGCTCAGTGGGGAGCCTGCTTCTCTCTCTGCCTCTGCCTGCCCCTCTGCCTGCTTGTGTTCTCCCACTCTCTCTCTCTCTCTGACAAATGGATAAATAAAATCTTAAAAAAAAAAAAATGATGAGAAAAAGAAATTTATCCCAAATGGAAGGAAGGGACAAGGCCATAGCCAGAGATCTAAACAAAACAAATATAAGTAACATGCCTGATTGAGAATTTGAAGCAATGATCATAAGGATACTCACTGGACTTGGGAAAAGAGTGAAAGACATGAGTGAGACCCTTAAGCAGGGTTAAGAAATAACACAGCAGAGATAAAGGACTCAATAAATGAAATGAGAAGCACATTTGATGGCATGAACAGCAGAATGGAAGAAATAAAGGAATTAATTAGTGACCTGGAAGACAGAGTAATGGGAAGTAATCAAGCTGAACAAAAGAGAGAAAAAAGAATTATGCAAAATGGTGACAGACTTAGGGGACTCAGTGATTCCATCATACGTAATGACATTTGTGTCATAGGAGTCCCAGAAGAAGAAGAGAGAGAAAGGGGACAGAAAATTTATTTGAAGAAATAATAACTAGGGGCACCTGGGTGGCTCAGTCGGTCAAGCTTGCAGCTCGGCTCATGATCCCAAGGTCCTGGAATTGAGACCTGCATCAGGCTCCCTGTTCAGTGGGGAGTCTGCTTCTCCATTTCCCTCCAACCCTGCTCATGCTCTCTTACTCACTATCTCTCTTTCTCAAATAAATAATCTTGAAGTAAGGAAGGAAAAGAAATAATAACTGAAAAATTCCCCAACCTGGCAAAAGAAACAGATACCCAGATACAGAAGGCACAGAGAACTCCAATCAAAATCAACAAAAGCAGACCCACACCAAGAAAGATTGTAATTAAATATCAAAATATAGTGACAAAATTTTTTTAAAGCAACAACAACAAAGAAGACAGTAACTTACAAGGGAAAATCCATAAGGTTGCAGAAGATTTTTCAAGAAACTTTGAAGGCTGAAAGGAAGTGGCATGATATATTCAAAGTGCTCAATGGGGAAAGTCTGTGGCAAAAAATACTCTATCCAGAAGCCTACCATTCAGAATAGAAAAAGAAATAAAGGATTTCCCAGACAAACAGAAACTAAAAGAGCTTGTGACCACTAAACCAGCCCTGCAAGAAATATTAAAGGGGATTCTTTGAGTGGAAAGGAGACCAAAAGTGACAGTATAAAGGTAGAAAACACAAAAGCAGTAATAATGAATATTTCTATAAAAAATGAGTCAAAGAACCCACTAAATAAAAGAATATAATATATAATAACATATATCTAAAACATGAGAGAGGAGAAAAGACTGGGTTCAAACTTGAGCAAACTTCAACTTAATATAGACTGCTATGGGCAGAAGACATTATATACAAACCTAATATAATATAACAAAAACCATAATAAACATGCAAAGAATAAAAAGGAAGAAATCTAACTATATTACTAAAGAAAACCAGTAAACCAGGAAAGAGAGAGAGAAGAGAAACCGAGAGAGAGAAAAGTATCAGAAAAAAGCTTCAGAAAGAACAAAAAAAGTAATAAAATGGCAATAAATACATATCTTTCAATAATTACTTTGGGGGCGCCTGGGTGGCTCAGTGGGTTAAGCCACTGCCTTCGGCTCGGGTCATGATCTCAGGGTCCTGGGATCAAGCCCCACATCGGGCTCTCTCCTCAGCGGGGGGCCTGCTTCCCTTCCTCTCTATCTCCCTGCCTCTGTCTACTTGTGATCTCTGTCTGTCAAATAAATAAATAAAATCTTTAAAAAAAAAATAATTACTTTGAATGTAAATAGATTAAACACTCTAATCAAAAGACATAGGGTGACAGAATGAATTTTTTTAAATCTATATGGTGCCTGCAAGAGATTCATTTCACACCTAAAGACAGCTACAGATTGAAAGTAAAGGGATGGAGAAACATCTATCATGCAAATGGATATCAAAAGAAAGCTGGAGTAGCAATATTTAAATCAGACAAAATAGACTTTAAAACAAAGACTATAATAAGAGACAAAGAAGGAAACTATATAATAATAAAGGGGACAAACAAGAAGATATAACAACTGTAATATTTATGCACTCAACATGGGAGCACCCAAATACATGAAACAGTTACTAACAGACATAAAGGAGCTAATCAGTAATAATAATAGTAAAAGTAACAGTAACAGTAAAGGACTTTAACAGTCCACTTACATCAACAGACAGATCATCTAAATAGAAAATCAACAAAGAAACAGTGGCTTTGATTGACACACTGGAAGAGAAGGATTTAACAGATATATTCAGAACAGTCCATCCTAAAACAACAGAGTACACATTCTTTGCAAGTGAACATTCTCCAGAACAGATGGCATATTAGGCCACATAACCAGCCTCAATGAACTCAAAAACACTGAAGTGATACCATGCATCTTTTCTGATCACAACACTAGGAAACTATAAGTCATAAGAAAAAATAAGAAAAAAATCTGGAAAGACCACAAATGAATCGAGGTTAAATAACATGGTACTAAACAATGAATGGGTCAACAAGGAAATAAAGGAAGAAATAAAAAGCACATGGAAACAAATGAAAATGAAAAAAGATCCAAAACCTTGGGATGCAGTCAAAGCAATTCTAAGCGGGAAATGTATAGCAATACAGACCTACAAGAAAAACCTCACATAAACAAACTAATACCTTATACCTAAAGGAGCTAGAAAAAGAACAACCAACAAAACCTAAAACCAGCAGAAAGAAGGAAATAAATATGAGAGCACAGGGCACTTAGGTAGCTCAGTTGGTTAAGTGTCTGACTTTTGATTTCGGCGCAGGTCATGATCTTAGGGTTCTGAGATTGAGCCCCATGTCAGATTCCATGCTCAGTATGGATCCTGCTTAAGATTCTCTCTCTCTCCCTCTTCCTCTGCCTCCCCGCCCTGCCCATGCATGTTCTCTCTCTCTCTCTTTTTCTCTTGCTCTCTCATTCTCTCACTCTCTCTCTCTTAAAAAAATTTTAAAATAAAGATGAGAGCAGAAATAAATGATAGAAAAACAACCAAAAAACCCCACAATAGAACAGATCAATGAAACCAAGAGCTGGTTCTCTAAACAAAACAAAACAAAACAAAACAAAATTGATAAACCTCTAGCCAGATTTATCAAGGCAAAAAAAAAAAAAAAAAAAAAAAGGAGAAAAGACTTAAATAAATAAAATCACAAATGAGAGAGAGAGGAGAAGTAACAAGATCCAGATCCAGAAAGCACAGAAGGCACAGCCAACATCACAGAAATACAAACAGGTGGAAGAGAAATTTATGAAAAACTATACGCCAATAAATTGGACAACCTAGAAGAAATGGATGAATCCCTAAAAATATGTAAACTACCACAACTTGAAACAGGAATAAAACCAAAATTTGAACAGACCAATAACCAGCCACGAAATTGAATCAGTAATCAAAAAGCTCCCAACAAATGAAAATCCAGGACTGGCTGACGTCATAGGTAAATTCTACCAAATATTTAAAAACAAATTAATACCTATTCTTCTCAAACTCTTCCAAAAAGTAGAAAAGTAAGGAAAACTTCCAAATTCATTCTATGAGGCCAGTACCATCTTGATAAAAACTGGATAACGACACCACAAAAGAAAGACAACTATAGGCCAATATCCCTGATGAACATAGATACAAAATCCTCAACAAAACACTAGCAAACTGAATCCAAGAATACATTAAAATAGTCATTCACCACAATCAAGGGGGATTCATGCCCAACATGCAAGCATGGTTCAATAGTCAAATATCAATTGATGTGATACATCACATCAATAAGAGAAAGAATAAGAATCATATGATCACTTCAATAGATGCAGAAAAAGTATTTGACAAATATGTCCTTTCATGACAAAAATCCTCAACAAAGACCTAGAGGGAACATACCTCAACTTAGTAAAGGCCTTATATGAAAAACTCACAGCCAACATCATCCTTAATGGGAAAACACTCAGAGCCTTTCCCTTGAGGTTAGGAACAAGACAAGGATGCCCACTCTCAACACTTTTATTCAATACAGTACTGGAAATCCTAGTCACAGCAATCAGACAACAAAAAGAAATATTAAGCATCCAAACTGGTAAGGAAGAAGTAAAACTTTCACTATTTTCAGATGGCATACTATTATATATAGAAAACCTTAAAGACTCCACCAATAAAACTGTTAGAACAGATCAACAAACTAAGTAAAGTTGCAAAAATCAATGTACGGAAATCAGTTACATTTCTATACACCAATAATGAAGCAGCAGAAAGAGAAATTAAGAAAACTATCCCATTGATAATTGCACCAAAAATAACTAGATACCTAGGAATAAACCTAACCAAAGAGGTGAAAGACTTGTACTCTGAAAACCAGAAAATACTGATGAAAAAAATATAAGTTGGGGCACCTGGGTGGCTCAGTGGGTTAAGCCTCTGCCTTCGGCTCAGGTCATGATCTCAGGGTCCTGGGATGGAGCCCCACATCGGGCGCTCTGCTCAGCAGGGAGCCTGCTTCCCCCTCTCCCTCTCCCTGCCTCTCTGCCTACTTGTGATCGCTGTCTGTCAAATAAATAAATAAAATCTCTTTAAAAAAATGTAAGTTAACACAAAGAAATGGAAAGACATTCCATGCTCATGGATTGGAAGAACAAATATCATCAAAATGTCTATTCTACCCAAAGGATCTACGCATTTAATGGAACCCCAACAAAATGCCAACAGCAGTTTTCACAGAACTAGGACAATTCTAAAATTTGCATGGAACCACAAAAGACCCCAAATAGCCAAAGCAATCTTGAAAAAGAAAAGCAAAGCTGGAGACATCACAATTCCAGACTTCTATGATATTGGCCAAAAATGGATGCAGAGATCAATGGAACTGAATAGAATACCCAGAATTAAACCCACAATTTTATGGTCAATTCAACTTTGACAAAGGAGGAAAGAATCTACAATGGGAAAAGGACAGTCTCTTCAACAAATTGTGTTGGAAAAATTGGATAGCAACATGCATAAGAAAGAAACAGGACCACTTTACTAAAACAATAATAAAAATTAAAATTAAAATTAAAAATGTAAAAAAGAATTTATAAAAGTATTTAAAATTTGGGGCGCCTGGGTGACTCAGTGGGTTAAAGCCTCTGCCTTTGGCTCAGGTCATGATCTCAGGTCCTGGGATCAAGCCCCGTATCGGGCTCTCTGCTTGGCGGGGAGCCTGCTTCCTCCTCTCTCTCTGCCTGCCTCTCTGCCTGCTTGTGATCTCTCTCTCTCTGTCAAATAAATGAATATAATCTTTAAAAAAATATTTAAAATTTTATAAAATTAAAAATGAATAAATTCAAAGGGAATGGAAGACCTAAATGTGAGACATGAAACCATCAAAATCCTAGAGGAGAACACAGGCTGCAATCTTTTTGACATTGGCTGTTGCAACTTTTTTCTAAAATGTCTCCTGAGGCAAGAGAGACAAAGGCAAAAAATAAACTACTGGGACTACATCAAAATAAAAAGCCGCTTCACAGCGAAGGAAACAACAAAACTAAAAGGCAACTTACAGAATGGGAGAAGATAGTTGCAAATGACATATCCAGTAAAGGGTTAGTATCCAAAATATAAAAAGAACTTATAAAACCCAACACCCCAAAACCAAATAATCCAATTTAAAAATGGGCAGAAGACATGAACAGATATTTCCACAAAGAAGAAATACAGATGGCAAACAGACACATGAAAAGATGCTCATCATCACTTCACTTACATCAGGGAAATGCAAATCAAAACCACAACAAAATATCACATTACATCTGTCAGAAGGGCTAAAATCAGCAACACAAGAAACAACAGTTTTGTTGTTGGGGAGGATATGAAGAAAAAGGAACACTCATGCACTGTTGTTGGGAATGCACATGGGTGCAGCCACTGTGGAAAACAGTATGAAGGTTCCTCAAAAGTTAAAAAACTACCTTAGGATCCAGCAATCACACTACTGGTATTTACCGAAAGAAAACAAAAACACTCATTCAAGGGGATGCGTGCACCCCTATGTTTATAGTAGCATTACCTACAACAGCCAAATTATGGAAGCAGGCCAACTGTCCACCCATTGATGAATGGATAAAGAAGATGTGGTGTATATACACAATGGATTATTACTCGGCCATAAAAATGAATGAAATCTTGGGATGCCTGGGTGGCTCAGTCGTTAAGCAACTGCCTTCAGCTTGGGTCATGATTCCAGTGTCCTGGGATCAAGCCCTGCGTTGGGCTTCCTGCTCAGCGGGAAGCCTGCTTCTCCCTCTCCTGCTCCCCCTGCTTGTGTTCCCTCTCTCGCTGTGTTTCTCTCTGTTAAATAAATAATAAAATCTTAAAAAAAAAAAAAAAAGAATGAAATCTTGCCATTGGTGACGACATGGGTGGAGCTAGAGTGTATTATGCTGAGCAAAATAAACCAATCAGAGAAACAAATACCATAGGATTTCACTCCTGTGTGGAATTTAAGAAACAACAAATGAGCAAAGGGAAAAGAAAGAGAGAGAAACAAATCAAAAAACAGATTCTTATTTTAAAAGATTTTATTTATTTATTTAACACAGAGAGATCACAAGTAGGCAGAGAGGCAGGCAGAGAGAGAGAAGTAAGCAGGCTCCCTGCCGAGCAGAGAGCCGATGTGGGGCTGGATCCCAGGACCCAGAGATCATGACCTGAGCCGAAGGCAGAGGCTTAACCTACTGAGTCACCCAGGCGCCCCACGAAACAGATTCTTAACTACAGAAAACAAATTGATGGTTACCAGAGGGGTGTTGGGGGGGGGCATGAGGGAAATAGGTGATGGGATTAAGGCACGCACTTGTGATGAGCCCTGGGTGAAGCGTATAGAATTGCTGGATCACTGTATTGTAAACTGTAACTAACTAAAACTGTTAACGAACTAAAATTAAAATTAGAACTTTTAAAAAATGAAATGAAATGAAAAGGTCCCTGGCCACGAGAGAAGAAACCACACACAAACTTCAAATAAGTAGAACAGAAAGAGAATAGAAAGAAATCAAACTAGAAATGTCCGAGACTTATGAAGATATTTTTTTCTAAAAGACAGGAAAGAAAACAATAGAGAAATGCCACATCCATGAATGGAAAGACTCAAAAGTGAACCTTCCTGGAACACGTTAAGTTCACATGTTCATTCAGTGACTGAGGAAGTGCTTACCATGCACCAGCATGCTTTGGGGGCTAAGAACAAAGTGCAGAGGAAAAAAGTCCCTGAATGGGGGCACCTGGGTGGCTCAGTGGGTTAAAGCCTCTGCCTTCGGCTCAGGTCATGATCTCAGGGTCCTGGGATCGAGCCCCGCATCGGGCTCTCTGTTCGGCAGGGAGCCTGCTTCCCCTTCTCTCTCTGCCTGCCTCTCTGCCTAGCTGTGATCTCTCTCTGTGTCAAATAAATAAATAAAATCTTTAAAAAAAAAAAAAAAAGTCCCTGAATGTCAGGGAACTCATCCTTGTGAAAAAGGCAGAAAATAAGTAAGTAAACAAATAAATAAAAAATATAATCTCGTGGCGCTGGGAAAGAATGAACAAAAGCATTGCAGGGGGATAGAAATCATGGCCAGGGAAAGCTCCCTGCGGAGATGGTTTGCGAGCCAAGAACTGAGGAGTGTGAGTGAGTCACCAAGAATGGAGGATAAGGGCTAAGAGGGAGCTCCAAGGTCAACATCCCAGATGCAGGAATCACCTTGTCACACTCACAGAAGAGAAAGCAATTACTGCTAAGCTTCTTTGAAAGGACTAATGAGAACAGCAAGAAAAAAACTGTATTAAAAATATTGGAAGAGGCCATAACCAGGTACTGGTACCTATTACAAAGTTACAACAGAGTTTCTCAATCTTTTATCATTACAGTCCCGCAAGAAGACTTTCAAAACATTTCCCCCCCAATCTCTCACCTTTTATAAAATGTCAATACCCCCAATATGTTCTATGTTTCTTGTGTACTATTTGTTTATCTATATATAAAAAGAATATTTTCTTGCCCCTTAACAACCAATTTTTGCCCCTTTGTGAGTGATTTTGCCTCCTAGGGGTGATACCATGCCTACTGAGAATGTGTTAGAGCGATTAAATAAAACCATCTCACTGGTTAAATTCAGTTCCCTCTTGGTGGGAAAGCGACTCTCACCCTAAGTCTCTTCCCCTCCCACCTCACTGGGGAGTTATGGTTTGAACCACAGGCAGCTCGAACCCCTGATATGTTCGCTGGGGAGAAAAGGATCCCCGACAGAGCTAGTCCTAAATCCATTCCTACCCTGCTCTCTGACCCTTCGCTACAAAAAGTACACGCCCTGTCCCCCATACAGATATTCCTTCCCCGGCTCACTTTTAGAGGGTCACTCTGCCTCCTCTTTCTCTCCTTTCCCTACCCAGAAGGCCCATCTCATCCAGAATCCTGAAGCTGAAAAACCAGACTTGTGAGAATGCCTCCGAGAAGAAAAAAGCTGGCTCTTGGTTCATGGAGTTATTTGAAATTTTGTTTCTGCTTCGCTCATGTCTGGAGCAAGTCTGTCCAAAGCCGATCATTACTTCCTCTGGGCTCCCACTGCCCCTTCAAGTACTACAATTACACATTATGCGCTATATTATTATTGATCGTATCGCCCCACTGAACCGAGAGCTCCTTGAGAGGAGAGACTGATGCCTCACTCATGTCTCGCTCATCTCAGCCCTCTTCATGTCCTGGGCGATGGCAGGCACAGCACTCCTGGTTGTTTCAATGTAAACAAGCAGCAATAAGGAGGAAACTGAGCGACTGAGAGCATAGTAACTCAATGAAATACAAATGCTCCGTATAAGGCATGGTTCAGCCCTTACTATGTATTTATTCTAGAAAAGGAGTTACACCTTCTGTCAGTATAACAAAAATACAAGCGCATATATAACATCTGTAATAAAGTAAATTTAGGTAACATTTAACATTTTGTAGATGCTAATTGTGCCTTGGGTACTGTGCTGGTTCCCTATAACCCACTTAGTTTCGCAAGAAACCCCTGACACAGGCACTGTTATTCCCATTTTACAGTTAAAGCAACTTAGTCACATAAAGGTTAAGTAATTTGCCCAAAGGCACACAGATAACAAGAGATCTGAGACTTGAATTAGATAGCCTGACTCCAGAGTAACTGTGCCAAGCTATTATTGCTTCTACACTTTGTCCTGAAGCAGGGTATAAGAATTCAGAAAGAAGACCTATTTTCAGTTGGACAGACTGTGGAAGAGGGGATGAAGGGAATATTAAGAACTGAAGAAAAATGGGGAGGGGATTTCAGGTGGAGGACATAGCGTGTACAAAGATACGGGGGTAGAAAAGTTAGCCCTTCAGTTATTCCAGATTAGTGCTGCAATTTGTTCAAGGATGGTGGTGGTGGGTTAAATCCAAATCTCTCAAGAGTATTTCCCACAACACTCTTCAGATCAACAAGGACAAATACATCAACATAAAACCAGTGCTGTCATCATAACCAAAAGACAGAGAATATAAGAAAATTTAAATTGCCTTTTAATGGAAGAATAAATACCAAGTTCTAGCAAAGCTGTTTCTCAACCTCCCACAAGTCACTGTCAGAGGGCACTAGAAGAGCATGGGAAAGAGAAGAGGGAAACAAAAGGGTCTGAACATGTGCTTGACTCACTCCCAGAAAGAGAAATTCCACCTGCAGCATGGAAAGACTGAAAAGAAGATCTGGTATACCAGGGTACTGACTACAAGCAAAGGATGAAAGTCTAGGAGGCTTAAGGTAGTCATATGAGAAAGGCATTGTTTCTGGGAAAGCAGGTGACTAAATGGAAAGAACTGGTATTCTGTGGAGACTAAGTACTGATGGGGAAAAGAAGCAAGAGGGGAATGCAATAGCCTACAAAGCAAGAGAGAACCCCAAAATAAAAGAATATACCATTCTTTCCTTCTCTCCCCGAAAACCAAAATATCCTTTAAAGGAACTGTACTTCATTAAATGACAGAAGAGGGCACTCTTAACCTAGAAATATTATTAACCATTCTAAACTATCAATTCTACGGAATTTATATATAAAAGAAGTGTTCATTGAAAAGAAAGATAGAAAAAGAAAAGATTTAAAAAAAAGAAGAAGAAGGAAAGAAAGCCAGCCAAGATGATAATCAAAACATCTCACTTTGTGAAAAACTCTACATTTTTTAATAATACCTAAACAAGAATTAAACACACACACACACACACACACACACACACACACACACCAGTAACTCTGTAACACAATAAACTGAAATAAATATCCTCAAATAAGCATGGTGGGGTATGAGGAAAACACCTTGAGTCAGAAATTCAAAAACTAAGAACAGAAATGGACACAAAACAGGCAGGAAATGAAACAGAAGTGACTGAGTTCAGGAAACAAACAAAAGGAAAAGACAAATTCATATCAGAAAAAAAGTCAAAATGTCATAGTACCCAAAGAAGGATAGATTAGAATAAAAAATTGAGGAAAATTGAAGAAATACAGGAAAACAACCAAAAAGAATAAAATTGATATTAAAAAGAAGAAAAAGGGAGCAAAAATCAAGCTGCTGAAAAGGAATATAATCAAAGATCCAACATATGTATAATTACAGTCTCTAAAGAAGAAAAAAATCAAAACCGAATTAATATTTAAAACTATAATCCAGGATAAGTCTACAGAAATAAAAAGATCAAATATAAGTGCTGAAAGGGCCCACTGTAAATCTGAGAAAGCTCATCCAGAAAATAATAAATATAGAAGCAGAAATTAATGATATAGTTGAGCAAGGGTCACAGACTTTCTTCTGTAGAGGGTCAGAAAGTAACTATTTTAGTAAAAACCTTCTCAGCCTGTTCTGCCACACTATTCGACTCTGTCTTTGTAGCACAAAAGCAGCCACAGACATTATGTAAACAAACGACTTAGCCTTTAGTGTCCAATGCAAGTTTATTATAGAAACAGGCGATGGGCCAGATGTGGCCCACCAGCAGTGATAGCTGGCTAATCCTTGATATGGAGGGGGAAGATAACAGGGGGTCCAATTACAGAATAAAACCATGGCTTTTTGAAAATATTAATAAAATAGATGACCTCCTAGCTAACTTAATCTAGAAAAAAAGAAGAAAATACAAGTAAAAGGAGAAATAATCACTGAAATGGAAGAAAATTCAAAAAGTTAAATATAAGTATTTCATAGGCCACTCTGCAAATAAATTTAAATACACAGAGAAAATGGGTAATTCCTAAGAAAACGGTTTGCTAAACTGACCCCACTAGACTTTAAAAGTTAACAGATCATTTTCCATAGGGGGAAAAAAACCTGAGAAGGTTATCAAGGAACTCTCCCACCAGAAAAGCTCCCATGCCTGGGCTGTTTTGTGGGGAAATTCTACCTAACCATTGGAGATCAGAAAGTCCAAATGCTATGTGAATTGTAATAATGAAGAAAACCTTTAAAACAATGAAGGGCATAATAAAGAAGGAAACATTTCAAAATCTTTTTATGAAATAAGGAAAATATTAATGCTTAAATCTGATAAAGATGATACATTAAAGATGATACAATCTGATAGAGATAAAACTATAATATCACTTATGAATATTGATGCAAGAATAATACCAAAGAAAGTATTAGTGAAGATAATCTAACCCCAGAGAAGAAACAAACACACTATAACCAAGTGGGATTTATTTCAGGGAAAGAGAGAAAATGGGGGGGGAGGATCAAGAGAGAGAAAGACAGAAAGAGACATGTGAAATCGTATCAAAATTTTAAAATTACAAGGAAAAGAAATTTAAAAGAATATATTGTAGTTAGCTTTCCTTTGTACTGTATTAATGGATATTTTGGACTAAGGAGTTAACGTGATCTTTTCCCTGATTTCAGCCTACAAGATGGCAGTCTTAGAGTCTCTCTGTGTATACATGACTGGAATATGGGGTAGTTCCAAAAAGAGTAACAACATGAATCCACTGCCTCCAAAACCATTTAGGACCCATTTAGTGAAGGGTTCCAATTCTAAATAACTTATTCATCTTTATCTACTCCATGGGTATCATACTGCCTAGGCTGGACCTACCATGTCATTGTGTTACCTTAAAAAGACACAACCATTTACTGCCCACAATATGCCCATTTGGGCATATTACAAATGTTTGGGTATCCCATGAAAAATAAATGCCATTTTTGGACTTGACCAGTTGTAAGTATAAGTGTTTCCGACTGATGGCTTATAAAAGAAGCAGAAAGACTTCAGACGTAACTCTTCTACCACAGAATACTGTTATGATATTTATCAGTTTGTAGAAAACGGTCAGAAACAATGTTAAAATTTTTATGGTCTTTTTATTATCTTTTCTTTGGACTTCAATTCTGTAAACAGGAATCAGTTGGGGGGTGGAAGTTTTCTAAGGTCGACACAGATCTCAAATCAGGCGTGCTGTCAGAAGACCTGCAACATAAACCACTGTGACGGTCACTGTTTTCCACCAGGTGATGGAGGGAAGATTACTCTGTTTCCCCCGAATGATTTAAAAAAAAAAAAAAAAATGTACCAGGGTGCCTGGGTGGTTCAGTGGGTTAAAACCTCTGCCTTCGGCTCAGGTCATGATCCCAGGGTCCTGGGATCGAGCCCCACATCGGGCTCTCTGCTCTGCGGGGAGCCTGCTTCCTCCTCTCTCTCTGCCTGCCCCTCTGCCTACTTGTGATCTCTCTGTGTCAAATAAATAAATAAAATCTTTAAAAAAAAAATGTACCAACACTACTTTAGAAGTAAATGCATGTAATCCTCTGCTTAGAGAGAACAGAAAAACAAGATATCTCTTATTCCTAAATGACAGAGTTTTTAAAATCCTAATTAGGAGCAGTCTAAATAGACAGTTGACTTGGCAAGGGAAAACAGTGTCAGAAAGAATGGCTAAGAATCAATTGTTTTGAACACAAAGTCACTATTTTTATAACTGTTCTATAAACAGTGGTATCATTGTACTATCCTTTAGTTGCCCGTGATGTACATTTTGCAAACAGTTTATCTTAGAAGGAACAAGAGGATATAATAGTGTTCAAAGTCGGGAGTTTTACTGTTACTTTGTTGAGATTTTTCTTAAGACAAATTTGGTATCTCATTACAATTACCATAAAACTTGCTTGCTAAAAGTATGTCATCATATTATATGGAGAGAAATTGGGGGGGGGGCGTTCAATCATTCATTCTGTGCAGAACAAATTTACTTTTTCTTTTTCATTTTTGAAGATTTTATTTATTTATATGCCAGAGAGAGAGAGCATGCACAAGAAGGGGGAGCAGCAGGCAGAGGGAGAAGCAGGATTTCCCACTGAGCAAGGAGCCTGGTGTGGGGCTCCATCCCAGGACCCTGGGATCATGACCTGAGCTGAAGGCAGACGCTTAACCGACTGAGCCACCCAGGAGCCCCTGTGCAGGGAAAATCCAAACGATTCCCTTGATTCAGCTGCATGGGCTGAACCTTCTAACAGACGTGGGCAGCCTTCTACTGAGGCACAGGTCCTTGCATTCAACACAGAACAGCTGCTCCCTGGGTACTGGGTAGAGAGAACAATCCCAACCCCAGTGACACCTACCATTTATAAGATCTGAGTTGAGAGAACCAATATTTAGGAAATGTGGACGCCAGTCATTCCTCCAAATAACCCACAATAATTTAATCCTATTCTTGTATCAAGCCAGATCAACAGAGGACAGGAGTTTTTAAGGCCTCTTTCCTTATCCACTGCACCCTTTCCTGCAATGTAATGAGTCACGCTCAGGGCAATAAGCCTCATAAAAATCCTCATAAAATGGGGTGCCTGGGAGGCTCAGTGGGTTAAACCTCTGCCTTTGGCTCAGGTCATGATCTCAGGGTCCTGGAATCGACCCCTACATCGGACTCTCTGCTGAGCAGGGAGCCTGCTTCCTCCTCTCTCTCTCTGCCTGCCTCTCTGCCTACTTGTGATCTCTGTCTGTCAAATAAATAAATAAAATCTTTTTTAAAAATCCTCATAAAATGCTGCTCATACATTGTACTACCTATGAATTCTCTCTGGAATAAAAAAAATTCCTATCTAATCCCATTGTTGATAAAAACTGTACTTCCCCTGAGAAACACCGCTTGGTTATAACCTTAAGGCAATGTCATGGCACCCTTTCCGACAGGATGGATCAAAAATGAAAACTAAATTTGTGAGCCACTAATGCAAAGATAAATAAGTTATAAGAATATGGATTATTCTTAACCTTACTTCTGCCTCTTTTTTTATGTCCCTTTGTTTTCATTCTTCTTTATTTTTTTAAGGTTTTTTTTCTTTTTATTCTTTCTTTTTTAAGAGATTTTATTTATTTATTTGTCAGAGCGAGCAAGCACAGTAGGGGGAGTAACAGGTAGAGGGAGAAGCAGGCTTCCCTTGAGCAGGGAGCCGGATGTGAGGCTCGATCTCAGGACCCCACATGGGATCATGACCTGACCCAAAGGCAGATACTTAAACTACTGAGTCACCCAGGCGCTCCTCATTCTTCTTTAGCTTACAGATCTAACTTATTTTATTTGCTATACCCATGCAGATCACTTTTAAAAAAGATGGGACATAAATAAGTACTCTTGTGTTTTGAAAATTCTACACTTAGTATTAATATAATAAATCACAAAGGAAAAGATCAATAGTATTGACTACATAGAATCTAAAACTTTTATATGTCAAAAACACCATAAACAAAATAAAAAGAAACTATTAATCAAGAAAAATGTTTGACATAAATAATAATGAAACTCCTACCCTATGAATAAGTTTTATATCTCAATAGGAATACAAAATTGGAGAGATGAAAGGATGATGGTAAATAAACTGGTCAAGAAATTTGATGTTGAGGGCGCCTGGGTGGCTCAGTGGGTTAAGCCGCTGCCTTCGGCTCAGGTCATGATCTCAGGGTCCTGGGATCGAGCCCTGCATCGGGCGGGCTCTCTGCTCAGCAGGGAGCCTGCTTCCTCCTCTCTCTCTGCCTGCCTCTCTGCCTGTTTGTGATCTCTGTCTATCAAATAAATAAATAAAATCTTTAAAAAAAAAGAAAAAAAAAGAAATTTGATGTTGAAATAAATGGATTTGAAGAAACCCAGAACTGTTTTCCTGACATAGACTCCTAGAACTAGAGAAGAACTTTCCTGTTCAACCCTCTAATACTGCAGAAGCCAATTACCTTGCTCAAACGTGTTCAAGGTTGTTCGTTACCTGCCTTCCCATGTCACAGAGGAAAACACGATCGCGGCCTCTCTCCACTCCCTCTTCACTAATCCTCAAGGAGGAACAGTATCTGTAATCTGACTGGGAGGTGACTCCCACGCCTTGGTCACATCTCCTAGTGGGTAGAGTTCATATATCATAGGTCACTGCCCAAATAAGATGCAGATTCTTGCTTCCTGGGACCTGCACAGAGGGCAAGACTAGGAGAGAATGAAATAGAGTGAAGGAAATCACATCAAGGAGAAGAAAATTTGAAATCCTATTGGCCCAGCTAGAATAAAAAAATATAAGGAAAAGAAAATATATCCAAATGTAATTACTCTAAAGAGCCCCTGAACGATAGGGATATTTACTAGGTTCGGGGAAAGTGGCTCAAAATCATCAAAGAGAAGAGTTACAGGACTATTATGGAGGACAGACTAAGAGGGCAGTTCCCGCAACAGGTGCCCAGATCCAGGTATCATTCTCTCAAGAAAGGTCTTCTGAAAGTTTTAAATAGAGACACAGGAGTCAGCATTAATGGGGCAGCCCTCTGGAACTGCAGCTGTCATGCTACACAGTTTCAGAAAATGTGGACACATTTAAGAAGACAATGGCTAGAAAAATCAGAGGAGAATTCTTCAAGCATCGTTAAATTAGTTTCAGTGCTGTTCTTGTAGCAGGTACAGCACTGGCTTGAAGGAAACCTGCCTGGGAGATGCAGGGAGTTAGAACTTGAGAAAGAAGGAACAGAAAAACAGAGGTGCCTGAAGGAGGATCCGAAGAGAATGACAATTGATTAGACCTCCCCCTGGGTTAGAGGCCGAACTGAATAGAATCATACACCTTCTAATGAAATGAAATGTGGGCAAGATTTCTTTGAACCCTGGAGGATGGCAGCAGATCCAGAACTCCCTGGCATCATTCTTTCTCCACGGAGACTCCCCTGGCTGAATCCAAAGTACAATGTTAGGAGAACAAAAATCTAAGTGTGAAAACAAAAACCAAATATAGGGCAGGAAAGTCCTAATACCTAGCAAAAGGAATTGGCCAGACCTGGGGATAGAAAAGGAACAGAAATGAGGGAGGCGGCAGGTGCAAAGCTTCCAGTGGGAATCATCAGAGGGAGCTGGGCCCTGGAGGCTTACCCGATGCAGAAAACGGATATGGTGGCCAGAAGGGATGTTGTGGTGCCCAACAAAGCAGCCCAGGCAGCTGAGTCTTAAAAGTCAGTTCTAAGGAAAGGTGGGGCTTGGGTGGAAATCCACTAACCTAAGGCACTTCCTGGACGTCACTCAGCCAGCGAAAGCACCAGTTCCAGAAACTCAGAGAAGCTTAAGGATCCACTGAGAGTATTTCTCCAGGAGTCAAATGTGAGAACTCCAAAGCAGGAAGTGGCACTCAGAGACAAGGCATTCAGATAAGAATCCCAGAAGCTCAGAACTAAAACAATTCTTGGGATCCTTCTGGGGGCAGAGAAATTGAGAGAAAAAAGCAGAAAATTGGGACAGTGAAGGAGGCATGTAAGACAGCGCAATTCTCTCGAAGACTTCCCACTACTACTCCTCTCACTATAACGGGGAGCCTCCTGCCCACAGCAAGGAGGCTCTTCCACTAGAGATGAAGAGCTTCAGCTGTGGTGACCGGTGGATAGGAACAGGGATTGAAGGAGAAGTGAAAATGGAAAGGTTCTAAATCCTTGGGATGGGCACCAAGAAAGACCCAGAGCCACCATGGCAAAGTCTTAAAATTTTCAAGGGAAGAAAATTTCCCTCCCTGCAAAACATATGGCAAGACTAGTGTCACACAGATCCCAGTAACTTATGAGAAGAGATCACTTCCCAAACTTAGTTCAAATTCATAGGCGGTGGACACCAAGTAGCTTGGTAATCTAGAGAGGCTGAAATATCACATGCCAGATTATACTTAGCACTGGTAATTCAGGATCCAGGTTGTAAGGGACCCTTATTGATACTCAAGCTACAGTTTAGACCTCATCTCCTACCACTTTCTCCAGCTCACTTTGCTCCAGCCATCCTAACTTCCTCGATGTTCCTAGAACATGCCAAGGACCTGCCTCTCTCAAGACCATGTCACTTGGTGTCCTCCCTGTGCATGGCTTATTCCCTCACTTCCTCCAGATCTGTGCCCAAATGTCACTTTCTAAGAGAGGCCTTCCAGGAGACATGAACAGACATTCCTTCAAAGAAGACATACAAATGGCCAAAGACACATGAAAAAATGCTCAACATTACTCATCATCAGGGAAGTGCAAATAAAAACCACAATGAGAAGCAACCTCACACCAGTCAGAATGGCTAAATTAACAAGTCAGGAAACAACAGACGTTGAGGATACAGAGAAAGGGGAACCCACTTATACAGCTGGTGGGGAAATAAGCTGGTGTAGCTACTCTGGAAAATAGTATGGAGGTTCTTCAAAAAGTTAAAATTAGAGCTACCCTATTGGCCCAGCAATTGTACTAGTAGGTATTACCCAAAAGATACAAACATGGTGACCTAAAGGGGCAGCTGCACCCCAATGTTTATAGTAGCAATGTCCAAAATCGCTAAATTATGGAAAGAGTTCAGATGTCCATCAACAGATGAATGGATAAAGAAGATATGGTGTACACACACACACACACACGCATGCACACACACAGGAATATTACTCAGCCATCAAAAAAGAAATAACTTGCAATCATGTGGAAAGAACTGAGGGTATTAGGCTAAGCAAAATAAGTCAATCAGAGAAAGACAATTATCATATGATGTGACTGATATATGGAATTTAAGAAATAAAACAGAGGATCATCGGGGAAAGGAGAGTAAAATAAAGTAAGATGAAATCAGAAGGGAGACAAACCATAAGAAGCTCTTAACCCTAGGAAACAAACTGAGGGTTGCTGAAGGGGCGGGGGTTCAGGATGATGGGCATTAAGGAGGCACATGATGGAATGAGCACTGGGTGTTACATGCAACTGATGAATCACTAAGTTCTATCTCTGAAACTAATACCACAGTATATGTTAATTAAAAGAATTTAAATAAAATATAAATAAATATATCTTATATATCATATATATATATTTATATAGAGAGAGAGGCCTAAATATAATATATATAATATATATTTAAATAGAGGCTTTCCCTGACCACCAGTTGTCACTCCCTTTGCCATGTTTTCTTTGCCACCTAACATGGGATTTATTTCCCTACTTCTTTATCTCTCTCCACCACGACCCCCCAAAACTCCAACACCACGTCAGCTGGGACTGCTTTATTGCTACCACAATGTCAGCCATCAGAACCTGCTTGACACAGAGTAGGAAAGAAAGAAACATTTATTCTATGAATGCATTTATGCATCCATGTCGTTTGAAGTTTTTGCTCACGGTCCGAGGTTGGCAAAAGTCAGGTGGGTCAGGACGAACTATGCACTGGGTTCTGAGAATATAATTTTGCTTTTTTCTTTGAAATAACTAATAATTAGTGAGAAGCAGCAGAAGTACATTAAGAATGAAGGCTGTGGGGCCAGGGTCACATCATCCCGTGTTCAAATCACTAAGTATGTGATCCTGGATAAATTGTTTAATTTAAGAGCTCATGATCTTTGTCTATAAAATGGGAATAACAGCAATGCCTTCCTCAGGCTTGGTAGATCTGAGTTGATTCAAAGAGGACACATTGGTTTTGGTTTTGTTTCTGTTTTGTTCTTTATTTTTTTGCTCACTCTAAATATATATATATGTAAATATATATATTTGTATATATATAATATATATTATTTATATATATTTATATACATATACATGTATATGCATGTGTGTGTGTGTGTGTGTGTTATCTCCACACCTTCTTTATCCATTCATCAGGGATGGACACTTGGTCTACTTCCATAATTTGACTATTGTAAATAATGCTATAAACACCAGGATGCATGTATCCCTTTGAATTAGTGTCCTTGCATTCTTTGGGTAAATACCTAGTAGTGAGATTTCTGGATGTAGCGTAGTTCTATTTTATTTATTTATTTATTATTTATTTATTTATTTTGGCATAGTTCTATTTTTAACTTTATGAGGAATCTCCAAACTTTTCTCCGAACTGTCTGTACTACTTTGCATTCCCACCAGCAGTGCAAGAGGGTTCCCCTTTCTCTACATCTTCTCCAACACCTGTTGTTTCTTTTTTTTTTTGTAAGATTTTTTTTAATTAAATTTATTTATTTTCAGCATAACAGTATTCGTTATTTTTTCACCACACCCAGTGCTCCATGCAATCTGTGCCCTCTATAATACCCACCACCTGGTACCCCGACCTCCCACCCCCCCCCCTTCAAACTCCTCAGATTGTTTTTGTAAGATTTTATTTATTTATTTGACAGAGAGAGATCACAAGTAGGCAGAGAGGCAGGCAGAGAGAGAGGGAAGCAGGCTCCTCGCTAAGCAGGGAGCCCGATGCGGGACTTGATCCCAGGACCCTGAGATCATGACCTGAGTTGAAGGCAGAGGCTTAACCCACTGAGCCACCCAGGTGCCCCAACACCTGTTGTTTCTTGTGTTGTTGATTTTAGCCATTCTGACAGGAATGAGGTGGCATGTCACTGTGCTTTTGATCTGCATTGCATGATGATGAGTGACGTGGTACATCTTTCAATGTGCCAACTGCATGTCTTCTTCGGAAAAATGTCTGTTCATGAACTTCTGCCCATTGTTTAATTGGTTTATTTGGTTTTGGGGTGTTGAGTTTTATAAGTTATTTTATATATATTTTGGATACTAACCCAAAGAGGGCACTTTGAACAGTGCCTGGCACATACTTAGTACTCAATAAACATAGGTATCATTGTCATCATCATTATGTGCTGGGAGCTATTCTAAACAATTTACTTGTGTTATGTCATGTAAAGATCAGTCAGGAGGTAACTGCTGTCTGGGAGCCAAGAAGAACATAGCTAATTCATTGGCTGTTTTTTAAAAATGGAGCTGAACAGGTCACACAACATAAAATTAACCACTTTTGAGTGTATACTTTAGTGACATTTCTTAAGTTCACAGTGTTGGGCAACCATCACATAATTCTGCTTTTTTCTTTTCTCAGAACAATGATGAATATGGGAGAGAAGCATCAGAAAGACAGGATCAGGACCTAATCTATTGAACTGCCGTCCTTCAGAGGGGGCAGCTTCTCTACTTGGTTGCCTGTAAATTTGCCTGCTATACCCAAAGGACTCAAGAATAAAAAAATTCTGTGTCTCTTCCTACTAACCAGAGCTATAGAGTTCATACAGCTCGCCTCTATCTGGCTTCCTCACAAGGCCACATGCCCTTTCTAGGAAGCCTGACCTTCATGAGGCCACTGTTCTCTATGTCAGGTTCATGGGCTCAAACATGGTCCAGTCATAAGGCCTCTTTGTCTCGCCAGTGACACCACAGTGAGGCTCACATCACTGATCCCCAGGAATTTGGTTCTGGTTGTCCATAATGACTACCCTGGGGGTTCAGCGATCTTAAACCAGAGTAAGAGATAGGAGGCCTTTTCAATCCATCATTAGCAGGGAGCCCTAAATAAAATGGTCCATTCTTGGTGCCTACCCGCTATGAGCTAGAACCCCTGTGGGGAAGGGAATAGATGGTATGATTCAGGCACCGTGAAACCCAGAGTGGGTTTCATTAGAACTGGAACACAAGTCTCCTGACTCCCAGATGAGCATTTTTCATGTTCCCTCACGTTGTGCAATGCACATTATTTCACGTGTCCTGAGACACAAAAGAGACACGTACACCCACCTGCTGGTGCGGTTGTCATCGTTATTTGCACTGACTGCTGCTCAGAAGATCCCAGGAGAGTGACATTCACTGTGTAATCAGTTGCTGGGTACAGGTCTAAACATACCACTGGAGTTCGCTCCCTTGTTGTGAAGTTAAATGATGTTGCATGATAAAAATTATTCAGGTACCACCTTTGACCCAGAACTTGAAACTGTCGTGAGATGAAAAGAAAGCATTACATTAAATTTTCTGTTGGCTTACAGATATCTAGATTATAAGCAAAACAGAAATAAAGCAAGAAGGTTCATTCTATTGGAATTACTTCTAATACAACACCAAGCTAACTTGGGGATGGACTTTACAACCTACCCTCCCTGTCCTGTTCAATGTCCCCTGCCCCTCCACCAGCTACAGGACAAAGCTGAGAATGTATCACGGCATCTCAAATGAACAAAATGTAGGCTATTCTAAGATAACGATGCCCTCCCAGGTAAAGAAGATAGCACTGGAGCCACCGGGCAAAATTCTCTTCTTTTCATTCAAAAAGAATCCATTGATACACCTCACAAAACAGAATATTTGAACTTCATGAGGACTCTTCCCAATTGTGCTTTCAAAGCAACTGTACAAGGGTACTTCACTTGGTCCTTCCTAGTAGAACTCTGGTAAGAGTTTTTTGAGTTTCTGGCCCATGGATCCATCATGCATGGTGTTAACCTCTAACACTCTATCCACTGCCAACCCAAGATGCATGTATAATGTAGGAACTTACGAGGGAAAAAACATGTGAAGGTCCCGGAAGTAATATGATGAACCCCGAGCGAACCCATGCACTACCGCTGGACATCTTGGTGTTTAGCATTTGCTTTGATGCTCAAGTCCCTGGCTATGGCTGCCCTCTATCCCTCCTCATCACTGCTGTTCTTCCACTGCTCATCCAGCACCACTACCCCAAGACCTGGCTCATTGGGAGTTTCCACTCTCCTCCAGTTCCTAGCATTCTCTTGGGTAACCTGAAGGTCTTTATGGACACGCCATCGAAACTTGGCCTCAGAGATTCTGAGCTCAATGCTATGAAGCTCTTCTGCTCCACTTTAGCTACTCATAGCCACAGCCACCTCCCAGGCTGTGCCATCCTCAGAGCTGCTCTAAGATCTCACAATCTCCTATCCCACTGGACCACTCATCCATTACACCTGATTTCTCTCAAGAAACCCCCGCAAGGCATCCTCGCTCGAGATCTTCTACCTATATTCTACCACCTCCATCCCGGTCTTCCCCAGCTCTCCCAGGTACCCTATCACTTCAATTATTCTCTTGCTTGACACCCTCCATGCCCTTGCCCCTCTGTTCTCAGTTTCACCCATTCTCAGTTTCACCATTCTCTGGGTCCACCCAGATATTTGGCTTCATCAGGTCTACATTCGGGCTGCTGCCATCTTCTGGAAAAAACCTCACAACTAGGCAGGCAGTCTTTCTACAGACTCAGTCTCATCCTAAACTCCATGTGGTTTAGTCTACAAACAAAATATAACTTTCTGATCATATATTTAAATCATACTGTATGCACAATTTTACAGTAAAGCTGTTTTATTTAAAAATATATTGTTGGGACGCCTGGGTGGCTCAGTTGGTTGGACGACTGCCTTCAGCTCAGGTCATGATCCTAGAGTCCCGGGATCGAGTCCCTCATTGGGCTCCCAGCTCCACGGGGAGTCTGCTTTTCCTCGCTCATGCTCTCTCTCACTGTCTCTCTCTCAAATAAATAAATAAAATCTTTAAAAAAAAAAAATATATATATATATAGTGAAGTTTTTTTTTCTCTGTTTTAATTCATTCTGTAAATAGATATACAGAGTATACAGTGTTGGGTATACAATGGAAAAGTACAAGCCCTAACCTCAAGGAACTCACAGATGAGTATCCAGGCAAACAAAATACCCAGGGTAAGTCCTAGAGTACGTGAGGCAGTAGGGGCACTCAGGAGGGACACCTAACCCTCCTCTTTGGGGGTCAAGAAAAGCTGCCCTATCTAAATTTGGACCCGAGGAGAAATGAGCATTAACCAGGTGAGCTGCAGACAGGACAAGCAATTCAGATGGCGGGAACAGTGTTCAGGGCAGAAGGTCGCTGAAACCTGCCCACCAGGGGAGATGACTGTCCTGGGCCTTATAGATAAACAGAAGTCAGGCAGGTAGGGTAAGGGAAAGGACACTGCTGGTAGGAGAGTCACATACGTGAAGACAGTGCAAAAAAGAACACAAAAAGTTAATCAGGGAGTGTGGGCCTAGAACTTATTGAACAGATGAGGTCTGGGGAAAAGATTTAGGACTTAACAGCATAGAGACAGTGAAGGAAGTAAAGAGATTGGATAACATGGCCCAAAGAAGGGTACAGAATGACAAGAGAATGGGCAACACACAACCTTGATGGTAATTAGACTTAAGGAATTGGTAGAGGAAGGGAATCCTAGGAAGGAGAGACAGATAAAGGGCGAAGTAATAGGAGAAACAGAGACCATTTCCACAGGAATCCTGGTCAAAAGCAGCAACTGCAACTCACTGTGAGGAAGAACATACTCTGCATCCGCAGAAGGTTCTAGCAGATGAACGTGGGCTTGTTTACATAGCCAAATACCCACATGAACATTTACATCGTTTCCAACTTCCCCTACTATAAATAGAGCTTCAGAGAACTGCTTGGTCTTTCTGTATAGGTCTGCTTGATTAACTATAGCTCATTTCCAAAAATTTACTGAGGCTAACAAATAAGAAATAATTATTCCAGAAAAGTCATGCCCGTTTAACTGGCCAGCAGCTGTGTGTAACAGTACTCTATGCTGGGGGTATCTGGGTGGCTCAGTTGGTTAAGTGTCCAACTCTTGATTTAGGTTCAGGTCATCATCTTAGGGTTGTGAGACCAAGTCCTGAGTCAGGCTCCACACAAGGCATGGTGTCTGCTTAAGAGTCTCTTTCTCTCCCTCTTCCTCTGCCCTTGCCCAACCTTGCACGCATGCTTACTCTCTCTCAAAATAAATAAACAAACAAACAAACAAACAAAAACAAAAACAGTATTCTATGCTTATAGAAGAATCATTGTATCTTGTGGTTTAATTTTTTTTTCTTATTTTTTCTTACAAGTGAGGAATAAAATGTGTTCATATGTGTTTTGGCTATATATATATATATATATATATATATATATATATATATTCTCTTTGGAAAACTGTCCTTGAATGTTCACATTTTCCAATGGGCTTGTTGAGAGTGCTTTCCATGTTACTTATATGAATCTTTAACATATTAATAAACAACTTTTTTTTCAAAACTTAACTCTTTAATCATTTTAGTATTAATGCAAAGAATCATTTCTTTTCTCTTTTTCAAAAAAATTTATTTATTTATTTGACAGAGAGAGACACAGTGAGAGAGGGGACACAAGCAAGGGGAGAGGGAGAAGAACATTCTCCGCTGAGCAGAGACCCCAATATGGGGCTCGATCCCAGGACCCCGGGATCATGACCTGAGTCAAAGGCAGATGCTTAATGACTGAGCCACCCAGGCACCCAGAATCATTTATTTTCTTAACCAGGTAGCTAACCAACTGTCCCAGGACCATTTATTTCTATATTCATTTTTAAAATTCATCTATATCTTATATCAGTAATAATCTTAACTTTATTTGGGGACTTGAATATGTCTCTAGCCCCTGTGTTCCTTCTAAACATGAAAATGTGAATATTTGGTTCATCTGCTTAAAATCCTCCACTGGCTCCACAGAGACATCAAAATAAGATCCAAACTCAAAATTCACAGGGCTCTTCATGATCTAGTCACGGCTCAGATTTTAGCCTCATCTCTTCCTATTCTCCCTTGCTTTTTTAGTTCCCTAAGAGAACTGTGTTCCCTAATATCCAAGATGCTTCTCTGCTTGTCCCCAGTGCCCTTCTCCACCTTCACTCCACACCTTTTATCGAGTTGAATCCCACTCATTTTCTGTGATTTAGCATTGTCTTTGCTTCTTGTTTAAAAAAACAAAACAGGGCCACCTGGGTGGCTCAGTTGGTTAAGCAACTGCCTTCGGCTCAGGTCATGATCTTGGAATCCCAGGATCGAGTCCCAGAACCCCAGGATCGAGTCCCACATTGGGCTCCCTGTTCAGCAGGGGGTCTGCTTCTCCCTCTGACCCTTCCCCCCTCATGCTCTCTCTCTCTCTCTCTCTCTTTCTCCCTCTCTCAAATATATAAATAAAATTTTAAAAAATTAAAATTAAAAGAAAATTAAAAAAAAAAACCCACCTGGACATACACGCGTGCACACAACCCTCCATTTATTTACCTTTTATCAAAGCACTCATTACAGCACAGTGCCACTTACTTGTGTATTTACACCAGTGGGAACTGAAAGTCCCTGATAAATGATACACTGTTGGTAAATGGCTAAGGAATGAGTGAATGAACTTGAAATTAATACTTAGTCTACTCTGCCAAGAGGCGCTAAAAATGACACACAATAACAAACCTCAGTTCTGACCTGAATTTACGAATCATTTTACTTGAGAGGTGTGATTTTTAAAAAGTCAAGTTAAATGAGGACCAATTGTCATGCAATGAGTTTCTTAAAAATTTACAACCCAGCGTGAATTTGATGACAGAATAAGCTATAAGTATAAAATGCACTAAAATAAAGTATGATACATACATGTGAAATACCAGACAAGGAAACTGACAGCAAGCCACCCGCTAGTGTGCCTTCCTTCAATTTCATCCCCCACTTGGCCCCCCATCTCATTTCCAAATCTAGAAACAAAAATCAAACTGTCTAGAAGCTCATTCCATTAGTGTTTTTAAATGCTTTGGATCCTCACTTGGAGAGGCCCCCAGATTTTTAAGTGACGCAATACTTTGACAGATAACATGAGAGATCTTCTTACTTGGTACATTTGTTCTGATCCAAGTTTCCTAGGGTGCCTGCTCAGTTTCAAACAAGCTTCACTGAATACTGAAATATTGAAAATTCTTCCATCTTCTAAGAGATCATCTTCTAAAAGATAAAACATATGGAAAGGTTGCATGTCTTAGCAAAACATATCTTGGCCAAGTACAATGGAAGCTCCGATGTCTTACATGAGCCAGCAGGGTGTTTAACAGCAAGAAGGTCCCATTTGGCTACAAGTCCTGACTCTACAACTTAACTGCATGACCTCAGCTAATTCACTTAGCCCTTTGAATCCTCAAGTTCTTCTCTGTGAAATCAAGTCATCTGCTTTGCTTTTCTTCCATCACAGGCTCCTGAGAGAATTGGATGAAATAATTCATATTTAAAAATCACCATAAACTAGTGGCACCTGGGTGGCTCAGTCAGTTACAGAGTCTGCCTTCAGCTCAGGTCATGATCCCAGAGTCCTGGGATCGAGTCCTGCATCCGGTTCCCTGCTTCTCCCTCTCCCCCTTGCTCATGCTCTCTCTTGTCCCCTCTCTCTCTCTCAAATAAATAAATAAAATATTTTTTTTAATCACCATAAACTGATAAAGTTGTGATATTTTTAAGAAAGTTCACCCTATCACTTGGATATCACTTGGATAGTCCACACATGAAATGTCCTAAAGGTAAGCATGTCAACACCTAGAAAGTCACGGAGTAAAAAAAAAAAAAAAAAGAAAAAAAAGAAAGTCACGGAGTAAGGAAAATGTGAATAAAAGTCGAAGACCATCGATCAGAACTCTCAGCGTGGGTGTTTCCAACCTAGAAGATGAACAGAAAGGAGATGGCCAGGCAAGATGTCTGCTTCTCAGCAGACAGTGTTTCAAGAGCCACTCAGGTAAGGACAAAGACAGTAAAGTAATCAGAAAGGAGACTTATTTCAACCCCTGGATTAAAAAAAAAAAAAAAAAAAGGCACTCCATTCCCCCTGCAGTCTAATTTATTCCTTTACTGTTCTATTTTCTTCAGGTAGTCATGAAGAAGGAAGAGGTTTATTACTGATGAGTAAAAAACTCACAGAGCGTCCAGGAATACCAAGGCTAATTTCAAGGAAGAGCAAGTTTCCCAAGAAGCCGGTACACTTTCGACAAATGAGAAAAGATTTAAATGTCTATCAGAGAGAAACTTTTTATTACTACCTAGAAAACTTCGTTTCTCCCATGCGAGCCTCTGCCCCCTAAGCAGGAAGAAGGACAACAGATTATTCTATTCAAAATCAAAACTCTCCAGAGCATATCACATATCCCTCACATACGCAACAGGAAGCAATTAGCTGGGGGAAAATATTCTCGGCTGTAATTGGAAAATGTAAAAATATGGTTATGAGAGAGAATCTGAAGACCTTGTGCTTCCCTTCATCTTCACAACTTTGAAAGATTTCATAAAGACATCAGCAGCGAAAATTGCCACATGTTTGCATATGATTCTGAGGCACCCCAAATATACATGTGCAAGGATGTCTGTTCACAAACAGAACCTAAAGCAGAAATACCATCTGCACAGCTCCCGTCTCTGTAGGACCGGCTCGCTCACAGCCATGAGACTCTGAACTCAGGGGACAGTGGCAACGTGAACAAAAGCATCTGGTTCCCACTTCCCACCCCCAGTTCTGACAGAAGCGGCTGAAAGTAGTAAAAATGGGTCAAAATTTGCATCTGTGTTGGAAGGAAGGGTTGGTTGACATACACAAGGCATCAACATGAAGACGTTTCCACTCAGCACCGCGGGGATGAGACCAGACAAAAGAAAGACACTGAGAGCTACGACATACAACGTGCCCTCAAGCCTTTCAGGGAAGGAAGTGGGGACGGGCTGGGGCCCACAGAGGTGGGGGTTGGAAGGGAGGAGGGCAATAGGACAAATGAGTGAAGGATGTTCCATTTGGAACAATTTAGCCTGGTCGCTCCTGCTCCTGCCTGCACATCCGAATCACCCAGACACAGCAGATCTGAGGGACAAGCACACGTCTGTATTTTGTTGTAACGCACCAGGCAGAGCTGATAGGCAGCCAGGGTAAAAACTGTATATATCACTGTGACCACTACTACAAGTAGTAGTAATAATAATAATAATAATAATAATAATAATAATAATAGTCCCTCCTTAGCTACTAGAGATCAGTATCATGGAAGGACTTCTATGGGGAGGCCTAGGGACCTGGAAGTTCCACCTGACAGAGAGCCTGGGTAGGCAGAAGGAGGGACTTGGTTCCCTCCTGCCTCTGCAGACCAGAGTGTCATAATGAAGTTCGGACAACACGATGCTGACCCAGAGCAAGTTTCACCGATCAAGACAGCTGAGTACTCAGGGGCACACAGGCAGCTAGGTGGGTTAAGCGTGAGATGCTTGGTTTCAGCTGGTCATGATCTCATGGGTGGTGAGATCCAGCACCACTACCCTCACCTCCAGGTCCCTTACCCTCCCACTCCCCCAACTCCCCTGCGCTCAGCAGGGAGTCTGCTTAAAGAGTCTCTCCCTCTGTCCTCCCCACTCCCCACCCCCTCCCCCCCCCCCCCGCCAGGGGCATGCTCTCTCTCAAATAAATTAGTAAATCTTTAAAAGAAAAAAAAAAAAAAGATAGCAAAGTGCTCAGAAATAGGGGTGCCTGGGTGGGTCTGCCAGTTAAGACTCTGACTCTCGATCTCAGCCCAGGTCTTGATCTCAGGGTCATGAGTTCAAGCCCTGTTTGGTCTCCACACTGAGTGTGGAACCTACTTTAAAAAAAGAAAAAGTGCTCAGAAATTATGTTCAGGGCAGTGTGGGCTTTCTCACAGCTAGCTGTGTCCGAAGGATGCTGGGTTATCCAATCAGCAGTAAATCTTTCAAGAGGAAATCTGAGATAAGCACACTAATATCATCCAATTAAAAGTAAGAGCAAAGAGAACGCCATCCATTTTATTAGGAGAGAAATAGCAAATCTAGATAAAACTTTTGTCTTCTAACAATCTCATCTAGAAGCCAAAAAAAAAAAAAAAAGCCTATGAAATGATTCTATAAAGATTATGCTTGAAAGGCAAAGAATGAATATTCTTTTGAAAAAAAAATTTGGGCCAAGTAATAGTAAAATTAGGCAACTTTTTTTTGTATTTTCAGTAAAAAATTTTAAAGATGGATTAAAGCAGATAAGGGATGAGCTAATAAGAGGCTGCAAGAGTGGAAACTGGTTGAGAGAAGCAGAAATAAAAAGGGAACTAGGGGAGGGGTCACTGGCTGGCTTAGTCCATAGAGCATGTGACTCTTGATCCTGAGATTGTGAGTTCAAGCCCCACCCTGGGCATAGAGCTTTAAACAAAAAAAAAGGAACTAGATGAGACAAGGAAATGCAAGTTCAACAACGAAATATAACATGCTTTAGAAATAGTGAAGGCCAGAAAGGTCGATGCATATATGCATACGTGTCTGTACAGAATACACCCGCTGCACTCTCACAGAAGACAGAGGGAAAAGTCAGGGAAGGGCAAGAGTGAAGACCAGGGCAGACAAACCTGGAATTCCATATAGGAGCATTTGATGAGCCAAAATACCAATTGAAAAAAAAAAAGCAATAATCAGAGATTTCATGAAAGAAACTATTTTTAAATGTATAAATGTGACATGGGAAACATGTCACAAGGCAAAAGAAAGAACTAAGTTTCCTTGCTGCCTAGAGCCTACTGACAAGTCCTTGAAACAGGCAGAGTGACCTTCCCTCTGGGAACTCAGCTGCCTGGATGTTGACACTGGCTAGGGGCAAAAGACTATCATAGCCCAACTGCACCCTACCCCCATCCTGGAAGTCTACTTGAACCTATACATTCCTTAGGAAACTTCTTTTATCTTTACCTTACCAGGAAATATGTGAGCAATCATCCTCCAAGCATATGGCCCGCTGATACACATCTGAAGGGTCTCATGACTAAGGGTTTACTAGATAGCAATAAATGACCTTCTCCTAACAATAACTAGTCCCCTCAGGATCCTGGAAACCTTGTTTCCAAAACACCTTGGAGGCCTGTGCTTCCCCTAACCCCCAACCAACTTCAGTCACCCGTGGCAACCCCAGTGCAGCTCCTCCTGTCCCCGTGCTTTAATAAAACCACTATCAGCTCCAAACCCCACCAGTTCAGATTACATCAAATGGACCCAAATCTGAAGATCCAAAAACCCTCTTCGGTACTAGGAAAACTTAGTGAAAAACAATAACATTTATATCACACCTGACTAGTTTTCAGGAGGGAAAGGTCCTTTCTGTCTCATTCGCTACTGAATTCTCAGTGCCTCAAACAATGTCAAACACACAAGTGGTCAATAAACACTTACCATGTGCATGAAAATAAATAATTAGTCTTGAATTTCACACATAAAGCCTCTGTGACATCAAGGCTTAAAAATCAGATTATCTATAATGGGATTTTTTTCTAAAAAATCAAACCATCTTCAAATTCTCTTTCAAAAGTTTAAATTCCCAAAATCAATGTGAAATGCCTCTACAATTCTACCAACAGAAGGTATGTACCAGGAATTTTATCTTCTGTTGAGCTCTGATTCACTCGTGAAGATAGCAAAAAGACATTCTCACATAATCAAGGGCTCAGAAAGTACCCCTTGGAAAGAAGAAGATAGAAATCATTTTGCAGTGAAATAGAAATGTAGAAAAAAATAGAGAAACTTTGGTATGAAAGGACTGGTAGTAAGCACCGAAACTGTTAACACATATACCTGTTTAAATAAGTGTTGCAAACATGGCTGTAAATCAATATAAAAATGAATTATTTAAAAATGCAATACAAGTTAAAAAATAATTTAAAATAAGAAGTTGGCAATAAAATGCTGTATTAAGCCAAAAACATAAAGGAAGCAACAGGGGAAAGAAAAAAAGGAAGCAGAGAATCCTGACTTCCTTATCTCCTTCAGGAAGAAGTTAACAGTATTTCAGTCTGAACACCGGTAATCAGAGAAATACACATTCAAATAGGATTTTGTTTGTTTTTTAATGTGTAATAGAAAATAAAAAATCTGTACTGTTTGTATCACCAAGAAAGAAAATCTGTGTCGCAAAAAGGTAGAAAACAATGGACATAGTGAAGAAACGTTAGGAGAAAACAAGAGGACGGAAGAAAGGAAAACCATATTACAAAGAACGCTAAATGTAAATTGTTCATCTACTTTAAAACAAAAGGTTTCTCAGAATTCTTCACAACATATGCTGCCTCCTGGAGTACTACAGCGGTGTTACTGAGATAGATTTTAAGAACAAAAGTGTTGGTGGGGGTGGGGTGGGGAAACAGGTGAAGGGGATTAAAAGTACCCTACTCGTGATGCGCGCTCAGTGATATATGGACCTGCTGAATCACTCTATTCTACACCTGAAACTGATACAACACTGTATGCTAACTACACTGAAATGCAATTTTTTTTTTATTTAAAAAAGAACAAAAGTGGGCAAAGGCATAATATGCAAATAGATGTACAAAGAAATCAAGAAAACCAAGGTTGCTACCAAATTATAATTCAAGGTAAAAAATTTTAAACAGAATGAAGTGAGTGATTTGTTATTAATGAAAGTTAGACTCAGGGGCATCTGGGTGGCTCAGTGGGTTGGGCCTCTGCCTTTAGCTCAGGTCATGGTCTCAGGGTGCTGGGATTGAACCCCGCATCGGGCTCTCTGCTCAGCGGGGAGCCTGCTTCCTCCTCTATCTCCACCTGCTTCTCTGCCTACTTGTGTTCTCTCTTTCTGTCAAATAAATAAATAAAATCTTTTTTTTTTTAAGCTAGAATTTACAAGTAAGACATCAGTCATGGACATAAATATCGTAACTTTAAAATGTGTGAATCCAAACAATTAGAATTTCTGAGAGAAATTGAGCAAAATGGCAATCTGAGTATCTACAAACCACTACCAACAACAAAAAACAGAAGTCTGGAATACATTTATTAATAGAGTTGACTAACGACTAGATCTTACTCTACTCACAAGCAAATGTACAGATTTATTAGCACAAAACTTTCCCAAATAATAATCTCCAAGGGAAATGATAATAAGTTCCCCTCAAAATTACCAAAATGTAATAAAACTAGAAATTAACAAAAAAGTTAAATGTTAAAAAAAAAAGAAAATCTACCATTTGCATAATTCACTTATAATTAATCCTTCAATCAATGGGGAAATCAAATAGCAATTGTGTAATGCTTTGAAAGCAAACATAAAGAGAACAAATATTAACACACACATAAATAATTCTTCAATCAAAGAGAAAATCAGAAGGACAATTATTTCAATGACTTGAAAGAAGGGATAAAGAGAGAATGTATCAATGCTGAAGGAATTCTGCCAATGCTTAAGTCCAAAAGCATTAAAGACTTTTATTATCAAACAGGAAAGAATGGAAATGAGTTGAATTATGCATTCAACTCAAGAATTTAGTAATAAAACTATATAACCAACTTAAGAGAATCAAGGGGAAAAAAGTAATAAAACTAAGGGGAGAAATTAATGAGGTAGGAAAAAAAACCACTTAAAAACCTAAGAGTTTATTCTTCGGGGAAAGAAACAGTAATAAAACAGAAAACTCAAGCTAAGCCAATCAATTTTTTAAAAGAGTGAGAAAACCAAACTTAGGAATCAGAATAACCTGGCATTGCATAACCTGTAACCCCAGAGCAGTTGTAAACAAATATTCCATATTTTGCGAATATATTTAAAATCCCAACCAAATGAACACTTTTTTAGGAAAATATAAGCTATAAAAATTGCCTGAAGAAAGTGTAGGAAACATAAATAGATCAAAAGAAAATCACAGAGATCAGCAAACTTATCAAAGAATTATTTTCCCAAAAAGGGTGAAACTTAATGATCCTACGAGCAAATGTGTCCAACTTTAAAAAAGGAAGGCAGGGGCACCTGGGTGGCTCAGTGGGTTAAAGCCTCTGCCTTCGGCTCAAGTCATGATCTCAGGGTCCTGGGACCGACCCCCGCATCGGGTTCTCTGCTCAGCAGGGAGCCTGCTTCCTCCTCTCTCTCTGCTTGGTTCTCTGCCTACTTGTGATCTCTGTCAAATAAATAAATAAAATCTTTAAAAAAATGAATAAATAAAATAAAAGGAAGGCAATAATTCCAAAGTGATACAAACTTTTGCAGAGCATAAAAAAATATGGAAAACTTCCCAATTCATTCTAAGAGAACCAGTGTAAAGCTTCAATGATAACAGATCGCCAAATGTACAGGCTCTAGAGGAGAGAATGGCAAATCCTTACACCAGTGCATATAAAAACAGAACAGATAAAACTTAAGTACATACTGAGTAAATGCAGAAACGTGCTTTGTTCCCAGTTGGAATGGCTCCACATAAACCCCATTTCTCACTAAATTAACTTCCAAATTTAATCCAATTCCACTTAAAATTTCAGAGAGAGTAAAGAGCTCTGGAGACATTTAACAATTCATCCACGGTTCCCTAACTCTTCAATGCAGAGTTAAGATACAAAACCAGGTCTGTCTGACCCAAACGCCACCATCCTTTTCCCGGGGAGAGGAGATTACCTTGCAGAGGTTAACTGGATCTTAGTAAAAATCGCTGACCCTTTCCACCACTTCAAACCCCTCAGATTGTTTTGGGAGGCTGGGGTACCAGGTGGTGAGTATTATAGAGGGCACGGATTGCATGGAGCACTGGGTGTGGTGAAAAAATAATGAATACGGTTATGCTGAAAATAAATTAATTAATTAAAAAAAAATCGCTGACCCTGAACAGCAAGGGGTCATTCTAATGGAATAATGACACATGAGTTCAAAGTCTTTTAAAAAGACACATTCCCCCAGAAAAACTACGCAATGAACCACAAACAAGTAACAAAACGACAATAAATACATCTCTCTCAATTACTTTGAATGTAAATGGACTAAGCTGCAATCAACAGACAGGATGTCAGAATGGATTAAAAAAACATACGTACTGGGGTGCCTGGATGGATCAGCAGGTTAAAGCCTCTGCCTTTGGCTCAGGTCATGATCCCAGGGTCCTGAGATCGAGTTCCACATTGGGTTCTCTGCTCAGAGGGGAAACTGTTCCCTTCCTCTCTCTGCCTGCCTCTCTGTCTACTTGTAATCTCTGTCAAATAAATAAATAAAATCTAAAAAAAAAAAAAGAAAAAAGACATGTATATGCTGCTTACAAGAAGCAGACTTATGTATATGCTGCCTACAAGAAACTCACTCCAGACTGACAGAAAGTGAGAGAGAAAAACATCTATCATGCAAATGGATGTTAAAAGAAAGCTGAGATAGCATACTTATATGTGACAGAATAAACTATTTTTAAAGATTTATTTATTTATTTGAGAGAGAGAGAGAGCAAGAGCACTTGAGTAGGGGGACAGATAGAGGAGAGAGAATCCCAAGTGGACTCACCGCTGAGCGTGGAGCCCAACGCAGGGCTCTATCCCACAACCCCGAGATCACGACGTGGGCTGAAATCAAGAGTCAGATGCTCAACTGACTGAGTCACCCAGATGCCCCGGGACAAAATAGACTTTTAAAAAAGGAATGTAATAAGAGACAAAGAAGGACACTGTATAATAATAAAAGGGACAATCCAACAAGACAATGAAACAATTATAAATATATTTATGTACCCAACATGGGAGCACCCAATACCAAAAGCAATTACTAACAAACATAAAGGAACTAATCGATGGCAACAAAATAACAGTAGGGGACTTCACCATCCCCCTTACATGGATGGATAGATCATCTGTGGAGGAAATCAACAAAGGAACAGTGGCTTTGAATGACACACTGGAACAGATGTATTTAACAGATATATTCAGAACACTCCATCTTAAAACAACAGAGTACACATTCTTTGCAAGTGCACACAGAACATTTGCCAGAACAGACCACACATTATGCCGTGAAACAAGGCTCAACAAATTCAAAAAGATCGAAGTCATACTATGCATCTTTTCTGACCACAACACTTTGAAACTGAAGTCATCATAAGAAAAAAATTTGGAAAGATCACAAATACGATGTAGGTTAAATAACATGCTACAAAGAAATCAAAGAAGAAGTAAATGATTACATGAAAATAAATGAAAATGAAAACACAACAATCCGGTATCTTTGGGGTACAGCAAAAATGATTTTTTTTTAAGATTTTATTTATTTGAGAGAGAGATCACAGAGGGGAAAGTGAGAGGGAGAAGTGAGAGGGAGACTCCCCGTTGAGGAGAGAGCCCGATGGAGGGCTCGATGCAGGGCGCGATGCAGGGCTCATTCCAAGGCCCTGAGATCATGATCTGAGCCAAAGACCGATGCTTAACTGACTGAGCCACCAGGGCGCCCCAACAAAAATGATTCTAAGAGGCAAGTTTAGAGCAGTACAGACCAACCTCAAGAACAAAATAAATCTCACCAAAAAACCTAACCTTATGTACTAAAGGAGCAAAAAAAAAAAAAAAAAAAAAAAAAGGAACAACAAACAAAAGCTAAACCCAGCAAAAGGAAGGAAATAATAAAGATTAGAGTACAAATTAATTATAAACAAACAATAGAACCAAAAAACCAAAAAACAATAGAACTGATTAATGAAAGTAGGAACCAGTTCTTTGAAAAGATCAAGAAAATTTGATAAACTTCTAGACAGACTCAGGAAAAAAAGAGAGAGAGAGAGAAAAAGAGAGAGGACTCGAACAAAATCACAAATAAGAGAGGAGAAATAACAAGAAACACCACAGAAATGCAAACAGTTGGAAGAGAATATTATGAAAAATTATATGCCAACAAAATGTACAATCTAGAAAAAAACGGATAAATTCCTAGAAACATATAATCTACCAAAACTGAAAAAGGAAGAAAGAAAATGTGAAGAGACCAATAACCAGCCACGAAATAGAATCCGTAATCAAAAAACTCCCAACAAACAGAAGTCCAGGACAAGATGGCTTCAGGGCCAAATTCTACCAAACATTTAAAGAATTGAAATCTATTCTCTCAAAATTCCAAAAAATAGAAGAAGGACAACTTCCAATTTCATTCTATGAGGCAATTATCATCCTGATACCACAGCAAGATAAAGACACCACAAAAGAAAGAGAACTACAGGCCAAATCTCTGATGAACATAGATGCAAAAATCCTCAACAAAGTACTAGGAAACTGAATCCAACAATATACTAAGAAAATTATTCACCACGATCAAGTGGAATTTATTCTCAGGATGCAAGTGTGGTTCAATGTTCACCAATCAATCAACATGATACAAGAAAGGATAAGAACCATATGATCATTTCAAGAGATACAGAAAAAGCATTTGACAAATACAACATCCACTCATGATAAAAAACCTTCAACAAAAGTCTAAAGGGAACATGCCTCAACATAATAAATGTCTTATATGAAAAACCCACAGCTAATATCATCCTTAACGGGGGAAAACTGAGAGCTTTTCTCCTAAGGTCAAGAACAAAATAAGGATGTCCGTTCTTACCACTTTTGTTTAACATAGTACTGGAAGTCCTAGCCTCAGCAGTCAGACAACAAAAAGAATTAAAAGCCATCCAAATTGGTAAGGAAGAAGCAAACTTGTACTATTTACAGGTGACATGACACTATATATGGAAAATCCTAAAAACTCCACCAAAAAACTACTAAAACTGATAAATGAATTTGGTAAAGTCACAGGATACAAAATCATCATACAGAAATCAGTTGCATTTCTATACACTAATAATGAAGCAGAAGAAAGAGAAATTAAGAAAACACTCCCAAGGTACCTGGGTGGCTCAGTTGGTTAGTCCTCTGCCTTTGGCATGGGTCATGATCCCAGGGTCCTGGGATCAAGCCCGGCATCAGGCTCTCTGCCTCTCTGCCTACTTGTGACCTCTGTCTGTCAAATCAATAAATAAAATCTTTAAAAATAAGAAGAAAGAAAAAAAAGAAAACATTCCCATTTGCCCCCAAAACAACAAAATACCTAGGAATACACTTAACCACAGTGTGAAAGACTTGTACTCTGGAAACTACAAAACACTGATCAAAGAAACTGAAGACAACACAAAGAAATGGAGAGACATTCCACGCTCGTGGATTGGAAGAACACCATATTGTTAAAATGTCCATACCACCCAAAGCAATCTACAGATTTAATGGAACCCCTATCAAAATACCAACAGCATTTTTCAGAGAACTACAACAAACAATCCTAATATTTGTATGGGACAGCAAAAGGCTGTGAGTCGCCAAAGCAACTCTGAAAAAGAAAAAACTGGAGGCATCATGATTCCAGACTTTAAGTTTTATTACAAAGCTGTAGCAATCAAAATAGTATGGTACTAGCACAAAAACAGACATACAGATCAATGGAACAGAAGAGAAAAACCAGAAATAAACCCACAATTACATGGTTAATTAATCTACGACAAAGCAGGAAAACAATAGGAAATGGGAAAAAGATAGTCTCTGCAACAAGTGGTGCTGGGAATTCTGAACAACAACAGAGACCACTCTCTTTCACCACACACCAAAATAAACTGCAAGTGGATTAAAGACCTAAATGTGAGATCTGAAACCATAGAAATCCTAGAAGAGAGCAGACAGTAATTTCTCTAACACCAGCCACAACATATCTCTAGATATGTTTCCTGATTTAAGGGAAACAAAAGCAAAAATAAACTACTGGGACTACATCAAAATGAAAAGCTTTGGCAGAGCAAAGGAAACAATCAACAAAACTAAAAGGTAACTTACGGAATGGGAGAAGATACTTACAAATAGTATCTCTGATAAACATTAGTATCCAAAATATATAAAGAATGGATACAACTCAACACCCAAAAAACAAAACAACCCAATTTTAAAAATAACAAAAGACACGAACGTTTTTTCCAAAGAAGACATGGAGATTGCCAACAGACACACTGAAAGGTGTTCGGCATCACTCATTATTAGGAAATGCAGATCAAAACCACAGTGACGTCATCACCTCACACCTGTCCGAATGGCTGAGATCAACAACACAAGAAACAACCAGTGCCGTTGAGGATGTAGAGAAAAAGGAACTCTCTGTGCACACTGTTGTGGGAATGCAAACTAGGTGCAGCCACTGTGGAAAACAGTACAGAAGTTCCTCAAAAAGTTAAAAATGGAACTACCCTAAGACCAGTAATTGCATTACTGGGTATTTACCCAAAGAATGCAAGAACCCTAATTCAAAGGGATATGTGCACCCCTATGTTTACAGCAGCATCATTAACAACAGCCAAACTGTGGAAGTAGCTCAAGTTTCCATCAACTGATGAATGGATAGAGATGTGACATACACACATACACACACATGTGCTCATGCACGCACACGCGCGTGCGTGCACACACACACACACACGAATATTATTCAGCCATTAAAAAAAAAAAAACGAAATCTAGCCATTTGCCATGACATGGATGGAGATATAGAGTATTATGCTAAGTGAAATAAGTCAGTTGGAGAAAGACAAATACCATAGGATTTCCTTCATAGGTGGGATTTAAGAAACAAAACAAATGAGCAAAGGGAAAAATAGAGAGAGAAGGAGACAAGCCAAGAAACTGATGATCACAGAGGGGAGGTTTGTGGGGATGGGTTAAGCAGGTGATGGCGGTTAACGTGTGTTCTCATTATGACCAGCTCTGAGTCATGTAGAGAATGGCTGAATCACTGTATCATACACCTGAAACTCTTAACACTGTATGTTAATGGTACAGGAATTGAAATTAAAAACTTATAAGAAAAAAAAGGAAGAAGGTATATTCCTGATCAATCCACAGGAGTTTATCATTAATTTTGAACAAGATTCTGCAGTTATCACATTCATTCTAAAGATTTTTATTTATTTATTTAACAGACAGAGATCACAAGTAGGCAGAGAAGCAGGCAGAGAGAGAGGAGGAAGCAGGCTCCCAGCTGAGCAGAGAGCCCGATGCGGGCCTCGATCCCAGGACCCTGGGATCATGACCTGAGCTGAAGGCAGAGGCTTTAACCCACTGAGCCACCCAGGCGCCCTATCACATTCATTCTAAAACACTTTTCCCTATGTATTATTTCCTTAGAGAGAAATATATTGTTTTATTTACATACAAGTACCCTGGGGACCTAATTTGCATAGTTTTGTAATTCAATCTCCATTGTTAAGACTGGCAGACGATTTCATCATTTCTGCCAAATCCAGGTCACATCCCAGTTCCCTGCGGCACCAATGCCTAGAGGCTGAGGCACCTTTTAAGTGGGACATCAGATAGCTAGTTGAGAACTACCTAAACTCACCCAAAAATAATAAATGACACCAATGGCTTCTCAAGATCTGCTCATAAGGTATTTAATTACTCCTGATGCCCCATAAGGAGAATTATGAAAAAATTATTATAATTGTCACAATATTATTCTAAAAATCCATGAGATACTTATGTGCGATGAGCTTTATTACTACTATTAGAAACCCCTTCCTGTCCACTGCTCTTTTCACCTAGTATCTCCCTTCCCACATCCTAGGGCTGCCTCTCCCTATCTGCTCACCCCAACTTGAACTTGATTCACACCCGCAACCAGTCCTGAAGTCAGTTTCCATTCTAGATGTGAAGCCACTGGTCACCTCCCCGGCTTCTCCTCTCCCATAGCCAAGAGGAAGAAAGGACTGTTGTGTTTCCTGCAAATGGTAAGTCACATGGCAACCCTCTAGTGCCTTGAATAATTGAGAATTGACTGCCTCGTCACCAAATGTTCTCTTCTTTTAAATGCCTTATTACCTTCCATTTGAACCCGGGACCCAGCCGAGAAACCATCCGTCAGTGCCCATTTGGCCTGGCATCAACAGGACAGGAATCTCTCCTACTAGGCCTGCTAGAACCGCACCCTCCTGACTACAGACCTCAGAAAGCAACCATGAACTCTTGTGCCCAACGGACTCTGAAGGACATCTCCCCACATCCTGTGCTTGGCATTTTCTGGGAGGCAATGAGACTTCACCTCCACCTACCAGCTGTCTGGAACCCGATGATGGCCGGCACGGAGCGCGTGGGAGGGGCGGTGGAAATGCTCATGGTGTAGTTGGTGCCTCGGTGCAGATCTAGGCACACTTCTGGGGTCCTGCTTTCTGTGGTCACGTTGACTGTCTCCTCATGAACTGATTCCATAGAGTACAACCGTTGTCCTTTTATGTATATCTTTGGTGGGGGGGGGGGAGTAGAAAAAAGAACCCACTGTGACTCTGGTGAAAACAAGGGAGAGAGACTTGGTGGAACTGAATCCCATTGTCCTACTGGCTCCTTTAATCCCACACTGTGCTCGAAGGGGAGATGAATGAGGTCAGCCTCTGCTCTCAGGTATCAAGGCCGATCAGCCCAGTCACCAGCGGACCCTAAGAAGTGATATAAAATGAGGAGTCCCTCTAGGGAGGCTTATGCTGCACGCAAAGGACCAGCTGTCCATGGAGGCCGTCGCACCCTGAGAACCACTCGCTGCCTCCTGTTCCCGAGGCAGCAGATGCTTCCCCTCTTCTGGGGGCGTGAGATTCGAGTGCTGGGAAACAAGCAATCATGATGATGCCAAATATAAACATATCCCCCCACACACACCCTGCCGGAGGACACATATATTAAATGCAGAATGTAAAGTAAAATAAACCAGATATCTGAAAAAAAAAAAAAAAAACTGATCACTTTTGAAAAGAACAGTCAGACTCTTAGGTGGAGAAGCCCTCATGCAAGGAAGTCTCTCCAAGTCATGCTCCCAGAGGGAAAAAGTGGAACATTTTACTTACCACGTAGACAGTCTTGGAAAGGATGCTTCCTGGGTTTACCTGCCACCTCACGCAGGTGTTATTAAACACTGATACAGCACGGATTTCTGTAATTATTTCTGAAACAGAAAAAGAGAGTCCATTCACGAAATGCCATCAGCAGCCTTTGGCATGACTTAGTTTCTTGGTGCTGCTTGTATCTCCGCTAATCACTGTTCAGAGGTCTGATTCAGACACCAAATCAGGCCATTCAAACTGCCCCAGGCCAAGTACCCCATTTATCTCCACCGAGAATGAGCCTGGCCCATTACCTGACTTGGACAAGAAGAAAAGCTAGGTACCCGCTTGAGAACGGCTAAGAACTCCAAGCTGTGATTGGCCTGGTAGGCCACTGGATGCCACTGGCGTTCCACTCCTGTGGGATGGAGAGCCGCCCCCAGCTGTGCCCTGACTCCTCCAGGCAACTGCTCAGGAAAGAAGTGTTTCTGGCTTCATCCCACCTGGCTGACAAAACCCTCTTATTGCCAGGTCACTGCTGTCCCGAAAAGGGGCAGCAGTCCCCACACGGCCATTCCTCAGGAGCAGCTCAGAGTAACTGAAATAAATTCTCCATAACCTCCCCAGATATTTCTGGGGCTGCTCTAACCGAAGCCATTTAATTCTGACTTATCAGAAAGCCACCGATTTCTCCAAGTTGTCTGGCTTTTTAAAAATATTCTGCGTGGGGGCACCTGGGTGGCTCAGTGGGTTAAGCCTCTGCCTTTGGCTCAGGTCATGATCTCGGGGTCCTGGGATCGAGCCCCACATCGGGCTCTCTGCTAGGCAGGGGGCTTGCTTCCTCCTCTCTCTCTGCCTGTGTCTCTGCCTACTTGTGATCCCTGTCTGTCAAATAAATAAATAAAATCTTTTAAAAAATATATATTCTGTGTGGGGGCACCTGGGTGGCTCAGTGGGTTAAGCCTCTGCCTTTGGCTCAGGTCATAATCTTGGGGTCCTGGGATCGAGCCCTGCATCAGGCTCTCTGCTCAGCGGGGAGCCTGCCTCTCCCTACTTCTCTGCCTACTTGTGATTTCCGTCTGTCAAATCAATAAATAAATCATTTAATAAATAAATGAACAAATAAATATTCTGTGTATATTTCATGTAATAACTTTGGCAAATTGGGAAACTGTATTAGGGTCTTGGTTCTGAGGTCACAGTTCCCAATGGACAGTATTGACTCTCTGACCTTCACGGCTCTACTCACGGGACCCCTTACCCCTGCTTTCTGGGATGTCATTCCCCATCGTGTAATAAATATAAGCCCTGTGCCTCAGGCTCTGTTTTCTGGGAAACCCAAGGTAAGATTCCCATCAAGAGGGTGAGGAAAAATAATTCTCCATCTCAGAAGATGGCTCTTTTCAGCTCTCCCTCTCAGTTCTCTCTCATTGTCTCTCCCTTCCTCAGCCTCCACCATGGGAAAGACAGCCTGCACGCCGGGCACTGAATACAGACTCATTTCCCTTGCAGCCAGAACTAATGCTACCGTTAGACAGACCCTGGTCTACTGATGATCTCTTTGCCATACAAGACTTTACATCTTTGGGTGGCTCAGCAGTTGAGCGACTGCCTTTGGCTCAGGTCATGATCCTGGAGTCCAGGGATCAGGTCCTGCACCCAGCTCCCTGCTCAACAGGGAGTCTGCTTCTCCCTCTGAACCTCCCCCATCTCATGCTCTCTCTCTTGTTCTCTCTCTCTCTCTCTCTAATAAACAAATAAATAAAATATTTAAAGAAAAAAAGAGATTTTACATCTTTACTAAATCGTCCATCAGCAGCATTACTGGGTCTTGGCTAAGCCTAGGTCAGGCTGTCAGTAAGTGAGAATAAATATAGGCAGACAGAGAAAACAGACCAATTCCTGAGAGACACCAAAGGATCACCTATGGCTATCTAAAGCATCCCCGGGCCTCTACATCAATAATTCTCCCAGAGCACAGATAAAATGAAATCAAAGAAATATTCCAGTTGTGGACGTAGGTACCCCAAGAGATGCAAAGATCCTATCTGTTCACCCCCGTGGGGAGCATGAAGATGATGCTGGTGTCAGTGTTTTATCAGCTTGAACAAGCCCCAAATACTCTGGCCCCTCCCTTCCCCATCACCCTTCAAAGGTGTTAGAGCCCTGGACTCCTCTGCTCCCTCACACATTCCTCTGAAACTAACTCACCACCTGGTCCAGAGGAAACAGAAACAGACCGCCCTCACCTTGTCTCTGACTGCCAGTAAAGCAAATTTCCTTCTCACTGGGGACCCCTTTGCCACCCAAACAGAGATGAGAAAGGAGACATGAAAGTTTCCTTTCTTGTCCTTCCTTTTTGCTCATTCTCTATGACAACAGCAAATGATATCTCAAAATTGCCATCTGCCTCCTGCCTGTGCCATGCTCTCTTGCACAGATGGGACCAAGATCTGATTACAGGGATGTCAGATAGCTCATCCCAAGGAGCAGCTTAACAAAATGCAGTTGCTTTCCCCTCCAGGTGTCCACAAATCAGCTGGAAAGATCTCTTTATAAACCCATCAGATAGTAAACATCACATAAATGCTGCTCCCTTAAAGAGATACCCTAATTCTAATAGTACTGATAATTGAACACATTTCTGGAAGTTCTCTTTGGAACTGACTCCAGGGCTCTCTCTGCACCACTCACTGAATGATTACCAAATGCCAAGCATCCTCCCATGCCAGGCACTAGGCTATGACAATAATTAGAACAAAAGTCCTTCCCTCAGGAACATGTTGTCTAATGGAGGGAGCAAACATATAAGCAGGGAAATTAGAACCTGATAAATTGTAGAACAAAGTTACACACAAGTACCATGGGGTCTAGAGAAAGAAGCCACCCACCCTCACTGGAGGGTCTGGGGAAGCCGGCTTTGTGGAGGGCATGACCTTGATGAGTGAAAGGCTGAAGAGTGGGGAAGACATGTAAGCAAACAGACAGCAGGGCTAACGCCTGGAACCATAAGGGCTGTGGCATGAAACAAGACAGGATCAGACAGGGAATGACCCCACTTGCCATGCTAAGGGCAGACTTATTCCTATAAGCAATGGTTAGCTAAAAGCAAAAACATAATGGTGCCTTTTTTTCCTTTAGAAAGATAACTCTGGCGTTTTGCAAAGTAAACATTGGAGTAGAACTGGAGATCATAAGAACAGGATACTCTTTACCCAACGACTATAAGATGCCAAACACTGATAGATCTTTAAAGACCAGATCCTACCTGAATTGCAGTCATAAGAAGCGACAGCGAACATTTACTGAGTTGTTATTATGTACCCGATAATATGTACAGAACTTTAATAGCGTCGCTTATTTAATCTTCAAAATAGCTCCAGGATAATGATTTCATAACACGTCACACCATCACACTGTGTGCCTTAAACTTATGCAGGAATGTAAGTCATTATTTCTCAGTAAAACTGGGGGAAAGTATATTAAAAATTAATTTAAAATAAGCCCATGAGCTTAATATTATTATGTCCATTTTCTAGACCTGAGGCTTGGAGAAGTTACACAACCAGCCAAAGGTCATGTGGGTTGTAAGGTTACAACCAGTCAAGTCAGGATTCAGAACTAGAACTGCTGAACTCCAGGGCCAGGACGGGCAGGGGGGCACTGTGGCGCGGTGTTCAGCAGGGAGGAGGAGAGAGGGCCTGGGGGCTGGGTATGAAAGCCATTAGACAACTCTGAAGGAGAAGCAGTAGAAGGTGAGTGATGGGAACAGCCGGGAAGTTGGATGACTGCTAGCCTTTGAGCTTGAGAGTCCGAATGGATTGCCTTGTACTCTTGTCCTGAGAAACAGAGGAGGAAGCACCCTGGGGTTGGGAGAAAAAGACCAATGAACTGTGTTTAGAACATGCTAGATAGGAGTTATCTACAGACTATCCAGGTGAAAAAATCATCTCCAAAATCAGCAAGGTGTGGAAGGTCGTTGATACTAAGTGTGGAGAACCATCCAGGGAGGATACGGAGAGCAGCCCGACGGCAGAACGTGGAAAACATGGACCCCAAGAGGAAACAGAGCAGAGGACACAGAGCAGAAACCCCAGAGGACACAGCAGCGGAGAGGCGGGGAGACTGGCTGGAGGTGGGACGCTTGGAGGTCAAGGAAAGGAGATGGGAAGGACTGTCCGCTTCCTCCAAAGTTATCTCCCTTCCCACCAATTCCCCACAACCCCTCACCTCCGACCCAAGAAGCACCAGGGAAAACCTCCACCTCTTTCTTCTTTCACATCGTTCCTGTTCCCCTGACAGAGTGAGCAAAGTACCATGATGAGCTGTGAAGCTTGACTTCGTGTGGAGGTAGGGGGAGCAGGTCTGGGTCTTGTCCAGCTACATATATGTATGTACGTGTATGTATCTATGTATGTATTTTAGTATTCTCCTAGCACCCAGCATTTATTTCTCTGCAGTACTTATCACATCTACAACTGAATAATTCTGTATTTGGTTACTTAGTGTCTGTCTGTCCTGCATCTAAGCTCTATGACAGCAAAGACCAGGCTTATCTTTCTATCCCCAGAACCTAAGAGAGTACCTTAGATATTTGTTTTAATATTTATTATTTGGTTGATTGGCTGAACGGATGGATGAATGAATGGATGGATGGATGGATGGATGGATGGATGGACAGGTGATCAACAATAGTAAAAGTTGTGGGAAGGTTAAGAGGACTGAGGAGTGCAACTAGAACAGGAAGTTGACAGGTGGTCACTAGGGAGCTCGGGGAGAGAGCGACAGTGACTGAAGGCTCCGGGTGGCTGACTGTAGGCTGGGAGAGAAGTAGGAGGAAGGAGACAGAGGCAGTGGGCATATACCACACTCAGGAGTCCCACTGTGGACAGGAACTGACTCAGCGGACTCTCTTGGTTTCCAACTTTATAACCTTCTCAAAAAACTTATATATAACCTATAACCCTCTCTATTTTTGGAAACAATAAAAGATCATTGAGAATAAGTTCAGGTGATCCAAGCAGATGGTCATGCTCAGTGTCATTTCTCGTCAAAAACAGTACCTGATTTCCAAATGACTGATCGTCTACTATGACTCACAAACTACTTCCAAAGGCAATTCCCAAACACAGTTGACAAAACAGATATATTTTGATAATGGCAGCGCCCCTGAAATCGAAGTGACTACTTTGAATAAGTGTATACTTGGCCATAAGAGTTCTACTATCTGTCCTTTCCTGTTTTTCAGTCTTCAGAGTCACGTACAGTAGGTAGAAGTAGCAGGACTTAGAGGAACGCTTTCCTAAAATGCATTATACACCTTAGGATGGCTTTTTTGTGGCCCATGAATAAAGTGATGTATGTTTGCTTATACTGACTTTTGTGTATATTAGAAAAAATACATACAGTTCATCGAAATCGTAATATCACATACCCTACAAAATGTCTTTGATCAATACATTTAAATTATGATTTGAAAATTTAAATATAAGGTTTTTTAAAGAAACCTATTTAAAAAAAAACAATACTTTCGTTACAGCAAAATCATTAGGGTGTAACACGTGACTCAAGCTTGGTAGGACAGAGACTGTGGGCTTTCCAGGTGTCCAGACCGAAGTTCAAGTCCCACCTCTGCCATTTACTAGTTACTGAAGGACCCTGTGAACGTTGCCTAACTTCTACGAGTCTCAGATTACTCACCTACAAAATGAAAAATACCAATACTTATTTTACAGGGTTTCCCTGAGGACAAAATGAAACCAAGCACGAAGACCCCTAGCAGAGCCCTGGGCATGCAAGTTGGTACCCAGCCAAAGGTAGCTATCATGCTTGACAGTCCAAACATTATACACATATTCAAACAAATCCCAGCCATGTGGCTATTTATATCAATGTGTCCATTTATTCCAGCTGACCTTTGTTTTCTATCTAAATTGCATTACCGCTGCAAGTGAGCAGTCACTAGGCTGAAAAGGAAGATCAACAACACAACTGAGGGGCAGAGGCTAACGGGAGGCCTGGAGGCACTTGGACTCAGGGCCCGAGTTGGGTTGGAGGGGGGCTCAGAAAGCATCGCAGCCAATAAACACTCTGTGTTTCCATAGTGATGTTACCCTTCTAAGAGCGCGGCTTGACTGAGCATCAACCTTATAATTATTAACTCAGATTCTAAACATGAGAAGCCAAACGACCCGAGCAGAAGGAAAGCCAGGGACAGTCTTATCAAGAATGAATCAGCCTCTTTGATCTTGAGGTAAACCAACCCACTAAACATCAAGCTTCCACCTGGGGTTTTTCCAGACACGAAAATGGTTGCCTAATTCTCAGCTGTCTGGAGGTTCCAGTTCAAACCGGCCTTAAAGAAAAAGAAGGGGGGGAAAAAAAAATAGTCCCATCACTTTGCCAGCGTTCACACTCCATTAAAAACATACACAGGTCCATGCTGCTCGTCCAAAGAGACAAGGCCTCCGAAAATATTTTTAACTAAAAACAATCCAGGTGAAGTGAAGACAGATTATTCCACCGAATTTGGAACTCAACATTCAAGTATAAAGAGAGGGGTAAACAGAATGAAAACAGAGAGCAGAGGTAGAAGGCATTCAGAGGCTAGGCAGAGAAGCAGGCGATGGGAGGAAAATCCAGGACATCAAAGAAGCTGAACACAAAGTACACAGAGGGAGCTAGTGCAGGCGAGGCGTGCAGAAATGGATGAAAAACAGAGAAGAGTCAGAAGAGGGTTCAGCTGGGCAAGCGCCGTGGAAATCAGCATCTCGCACTACATTTCCAGAAGCCTCTCCCCTACCTACCCACCCAGACTGTGCGCGGCACCGTGAATTAATCAGCACGTAAATCACTGCCTTTATCTGCGGAAATGGAATTTAGCTGCCAATCTTGATTGGGGGCATAGAGGCCTCCTCCCAGAAAGATCCCAGCTCTCAGGGAAAATGCCTTTTCTTTCCTTCAACCAAAGCTTGCATAAACCCAGGGAAACAGCTGCCGCTGGAGCCACAGACTTTGTGAAAGGTGGCAGGCTGAGGACGGTAATTATAATTAGCAGTTACATAACATGTTTGTTCTTCAAAGTGCTCTACAAGCATCAGCTAATTAATAGCTTACTATGCCCCATGCGGATCCACTGGTTTTTCATGTAGTGACTAATCCCTGTACCCCCACTGAACTCTGAATGGGGGAGGCAGAGCTGCCTGAGCCACGAAGCCAACGGCAGAGGGTCCAGAAGCTATGCCCGGCTCTCTAATCAAGAGACTCCATAGGGATCTCAGGGCCAAGAACACTTCCCCCAAATGTTTAACTCGGCATCCCATGAGACAGCTGCCTCATTGGCTCCAAACAATTCTTAGAAGCGCTACTGAGATACACTAATAGAGTGGAATGGCCATCAGTCTGGTCCAATATGGCATGAGCTCCTCTCAATTTCCCTCATGAGACTGGGACTCTGGAGTCCTTGGTGTTAGTTATAGGACTGCCCTCACTTCTCTCTGCAGGTAGGGTTAGGTCAACGAGAATTCCCTAAGAACAGGTTGAACTCGATCACTGGGTTCCCACCCACGTCTACCCTTCTTTGTTTCTATGTTCACAGTCTCTGGCCTACATCCTCTTCCGTCTGAGGCAGAGACAAACCAAGGTGGGAAGTGCGTGGCATAGATGCCTCCAGTAGCAGCGCTGAATTCTTCACCTATTTCAGGGAAGTCCATGAACATCCTGAGTCTGTAAAACATTTCACATATGTGCATACACACATTTCTTTGGAGATAAGTCTGTTTACCCTCTTGCCCCATACATTCCAAGAAGGTAGTGTCCAGCAAAGTACCTCAACCACAAGTGCATGCTAAATGGATACCTATTAAGTCAATTTGATAGAGTTCACCAAATTCCTATGCCCCGCATGATTAGGAACTGTTGCTCCATGGATAATTAATCACTAGCAGTCCCCATGTTTTGCTTGCTCTGGCTAGACTTTCCCATGGAAAGCTCTGAACAGCAAGACCCAAGACATGCTACCACAGTTCTGCCGCAGGTCAAACCAGAGACCCAGCCCAAAGCTGCCTTGAGATTTCACTCTTCAGAGATCTGTCACTAGAGCCAAGGACGTCAACATCTAAAAACACATTGCCCAGAACAACCATTTGTCACACCCCGTGCCTAACCCTCACAAACAGTCACTGCCTTCTCCTACCTTGTCCCTTGGAGGCCCTGCTATGAACTGAAGCATGAGGAAGTGCTTACTTGTGACTCATAAGAAGACCTTCCTCAAGACAGGCCAATAATTTCAGTAAAAGACCTAACAGGTAGAAGGTGCTTTAGACTTTTCAAAGTGTTCCCCATAAAGGGTCTCATTCAATTCGCTCTCAATAACTCTTGAAATAGGAAACGGAGACTTTATTTTCCCCCTTTTATAGACGAAGAAACCGAGGATCTAAGCAAATCACGCCTTACCCGATGACACACAGCCCACAGATGACACTGCTGGACTTTGCACTGCTGTTTCAAAACCCCTTTTCACCAGGACCCCCATTTGGGGCATATACCCAAAAGCAATGAAAGCAGGCTCTCAAAGAGATATCTGCATGCCCGTCCTCACAGCAGCACTGTCCACAATGGCCGAAAGGTGGACGCAACACAAGTGTCCCTCAGTGATGAATGGATCAACAAAATGTGGCAAATACACATGACGTAATGTTATTCAGCCTTTAAACAGAAGGAAACCCCGCCATTTGCAAAAACACAGATGAATCCACAGAACATCATGCTAAGGGAAGTAAGCCAGTCACAGAAGGACAAACGCTGCCTGATTCTGCTTATATGAGGTATCTAAATTCGTCAAATCCACAGAAACAGAAAATAAAATGGCGGTGCCAAAGGGAGGAGGAAGTGGGGAGTTACTGGTTAACGGGTACCGAGTTTCAGTTTTGCAATATGAAGAGGGTCTGGAAATGGGTTGCCCAACAGTGTGAATACACTTGATACTTTAAAATGGTTAAGGCAGTAGATTTTATGTTGTATGTGTTTGACCACAATTAAAAATTTAAAAACAAACATTAAAAAACCTCTTTTCCCATTACACCACCTTTTCTTTGAAAAGCTGCCAACATGGGCTAAGTTAGGACTTTCCAGTATGCTCCCGGAGAAAACGGTTCATGGAGAAACATTTCTCAGCCAGCCACGTAGAGGAGACGGGAATCACTGTGATTTCAGGTGAGTTGCAGAAGACGATGCCCAAGTTTATTTTTCCAAGCCACCCTCTAAATCTTTTTTTTTTTTTTAAGGGTTTTTTTTTTTTTTTTTTTTTTACAGAGAGAGAGCGAGCACAAGCACCCAGAGAGGCAGGCAGAGAGAGAGGGGGAAGCAGGCTCCCTGCTGAGCAGAAAGCCCGATGCAGGGCTCGATCCCAGTACCCTGAGATCATGACCTGAGCCGAAGGCAGAGGCTTAACCCACTGAGCCACCCAGGCGCCCCCCACCCTCTAAATCTTCAGGATTCAGCCAACACACCTAAAGCCAGGTGCCCACTCAGGTAAATGTCACAGCCAGGCACAGTACACAGAGGGAGCGGGGGGGGGGGGGGACAGGGGGCGGTCCCCAGCTCCTATGGGCTGTTTGCTTCCAGGAAACAGAAGCCCCACAGAACAAAAGTCCATACCTGTACATGTCAAAGCACTTTTCCTCCAAGTGCCTTTCTCCGTGCAGACGGAAGTGATCTTTCCCCCAGGGCTCTCAAAGCCCTCTTGACAGACATAGTGAGCCACACTGCCTGGGCTGGAGCTGTGATTCCCCACCAGCACTGCATGGTGTACTTCCGGAGGACGGCCACACTTGATCTCTGCAAAGGAAAGAAGCATAGCACAAGTTACAACCCCCAGCTTCTAGCCCTAGAGTTCACATTTTAGGAAAAAAACATTTTGCCGCAATAGAGACTCCCTCATATGCGAAAGAGAAAACATGAACCCCATCAAATAATCCAGCTGCAGATACAGAAGATTGTTCGGAGGATGCCTGGGTGGCTCAATTGGTTAAGGGAGTGCCTTCGGCTCAGGTCATGATCCTGGAGTCCTGGGATCAAGTCCCACATCGGGCTCACTGCTCGTCAAGGAGTCTGCTTCTCCTCTGACCCTCCCCCTTCTCATGCTCTCTCTCTCATGCTCTCTCTCTCTCTCAAATAAATAAAATCTTAAAAAAAAAAAAAAAGACGAAGAAGATTGTTCGGAAGTAGAAAAAATAGGCATGCCCCAATTCGGTGAAACTTACAAACGTGTACACGTAGAAAATATTCCAATTGTAAGATTATTTACATTACAGAGAATTCTTTGGTCAATGAAACAATTCATCTGAGGTTTTTTTAAATATTAAAAATAGTAGGTACTTTTATTAAAAAAAAAGTAGGGGGGCGCCTGGGTGGCTCAGTGGGTTAAGCCGCTGCCTTCAGCTCAGGTCATGATCCCAAAGTTCTGGGATCGAGTCCCACATCGGGCTCTCTGCTCAGCAGGGAGCCTGCTTCCTCCTCTCTCTCTCTGCCTGCCTCTCTGCCTACATGTAATCTCTCTCTGTCAAATAAATAAACAAAATCTTAAAAAAAAAAAAAAGTAGGTACTTTTTCCTACGTATCATGAGATCACAAACTCCTAAGTAGATGATAACATAATTATTGTTTTGTTGCCAACTGATTATTAAATGAAATAGGTACAAAATCTTTGAACTTTTAAAGCAAATTAATAGGGAAAGTATATATATAGTCTAAACATTCACTTTATGTTTCTATAAAGGAAAAAAATTAGCTGCATAGAAGGAGACAAGCCTAGAATTATAAAACTGATTTGAAATTTGTTCTCTGCAGCTCTGACTACGAGGGCACACTAGAATATTTACAGAAACTATCTGAAGGAAATGGATTATGATGCTACCATTTCAGACTCAGCCAAACTTTACTTCATGTAAGAGTAGAAGAACGTTATCTTCAAATATTTTGCAATTTTTGAAAATCCATATGTTTATCTTTTCTGTTAAAAAAACAAAAACAAAAAAACAAAAAAAAACCTCCAGCCCAACAACAACAATAAAATGAACCAGAATTAAAATCCTAAAAGAAGGAGAGGGCAGGTTTTAGAAGAAACACTAGCAAGCAATGAAATATAAATGATGTATAGCTTAAGTCTCCATAATCATTTAAATGTGACTGGAGGAACACCTGGGTGGCTCAGTCAGTTAAGCGTCTGCCTTAGACTCAGGTCGTAATCCCAGGGTTCTCAGATCAAGTCCTGTATCAGGCTCCTTGCTCAGTGGGGACCCTGCTTCTCCCTCTGCCTGCCACTCCCCTGCTTGTGTTCTCTCTTCCTGACAAAATTTTTAAAATGTGGCTGCAGAGCTTGATATAACTAGGAGTAAAGGATTCTACAATGAAAAGTTGAACAGTGTAAAAAAGGAATAATTTGAAAATAAAATTCCAAACTATTTCAAAAACTCTAAGCAATGAGGCAAAGGGAAGAAACGAACATGCCAAATTCCTCACAAAGTCGTGGGAAGTTCATACATACACTTTTATTCAGGAAAGCATAATAAATCTAAAATAAGGAAGTTATAGTCATTGCAAATACAGCCAAGAGTCCCAGTTATACCCAAATACAGAGAAAAAAATACATATATCATTTCTGCTGTTCACTCTACTGTTTAGTTTTCTCCCCAGTCTGTAGAAAGCCAAGGAATATCACACAGTCTTGACATGCAGGCTTTTCAAATATAAGGGCAAAGTGCCTCTGACTCTTGGTTCCAGCTCAGGTCCTGATCTCAGGGTCTTGATATCAAGCCCTGTGTTGGAGTCTGCTTGAATTTCTCCCGCCCTCTCCCTCTGCCCCTCCTGCTTGTGCTCTTTCTCTCTTTCAAATAAATAAATCTTAAAAAAAATAAAGTGTAAGTGAATTTATTGAGACAAAGAACTCAAGATAGAGAAAATGGTATGATCTGTTCCCAACTCCCCAACAACCATTCTTGGCCTTAGAAACAGGTAGCTTCTCTTCAATGAGCTTCTGATACAGAACTGGTGGATTTAATGGAACTGCACATGGTTCTGCCCCACTGTGGATGTCTGGTTTGTTGTAGAACCCCAGAGTTCTTTCCCAGAGCAAGCTTTCATCTGTTGAATTGAAGTTTTCATGAGAACGTCAATAAAGCAGCTCAACCCACCCAACCCAGTCTCTTGGGTCTGTGATTTTATTTTATTTTTTTAAAGATTTTTACTGATTTGTTTGATGGAGAGAAAGAACACAAACAGAGGGAGAAGCAGAGGAAGAGGGAGAAGCAGGCTCTCCACTAAGCAGAGAGCCTGACGTGGGGCTGGATCCCAGGACCCTTGAGATCATGACCTGTGCCAAAGGCAGATACTTAACCAACTGAGCCACCCAGGCACCTGGGCTCTGGGATTATAAAGAAAAGTTCGTCTCTGGTCAGTGTAGATTCACATCATCAGCAGTTATGGGACCAGAACCAGGTGGTCATTTCATAAATCCTCCAACCCTGCCCACCTCAAAAGTCCCATACTTGCTCATAGGGATTTATTCCTTTTTCATACTTGTGTACCAGACACAAGGCCTCTTAGCCCTCGTCATGTTTTTCCCGGCACCAAACCTTTAGACGTATCAACCGGCCCAAAACAAGACATGAGTAGATTTTTGTGTACCTGGGCAACCAACCAAACAGGTGGTTAATGTTTCATTAGGCTGCCCAGTCATTGCTGACATCTAAAATATCTTCTAGCTAAAACTAGGGTTTAGCTATAGCAGGAAATAGAAGGCACAGCAGTGAAGAGATTGAGTGTAAGGGTTTATGTAGGTTTTTGGACCTTGAAGCTGGAATTCTAAACAGCACATTGGAGAGGTTTGGGAAGGAACCTAGTGATAGATCATTGGGTTAAGGGAGAAGCACAGATTCTAAAGGTATAGGAGTACAGAAGATACCTATGTTGGCTTCCACCTTTGGATGTGACTAAGAATAGTGGAAGGCATATAACAGTATAAGATTTTTAAAAATTCATACCAAAAATATTAAATTTGGGAGTTGATGAGAGATCAGTAGCTCAGTCTCTGGGGACTACAGTTCAGAGACTCAGGGAGATGCCCAGTGGTGGGCAACCATGACTTGATGAGTTCCCGTCCCATAGCTACTCAAGATGGATAGTCCCTTGGTGAGAGATAGAGTGGATTCTAGCATGACTTGGATTAAACACATGGTTCTAAACAGCAGCTGTACATCTGAACTGCCTAGGGAACTTGTAAAGCACAGCCTCTCCCCTTACCCAGAGATAAGTCTTCCAAATCAGTAGTACAGAGTTGGGTTCTTGACATCCACATTTCTACAAGCTTCCAAGTTTGAGTTTTATGCACACGCTCAGCTCAGAACCTAAATTAAATACTAGTAGGAATAGCTACCATTTATCATCACATGCTTGAGGGCTTAATGTCTTTCTCTGAATATATTATGTTTTCCCAAATATATGGTCAGTCTGGAAAGAACAGAATCTTTATTTGATCATCTCCTGAACTCCCACAAAGCCTACTTAAAATAATACGTTTTGCATAGTAAATACAATAAGTAATTGTTCATCGATAGCTTGCCACTACTTTGTCATTGTTTGAGATATAACAAATGTTCCTTTGATATGAGTAACAGCCCCTGAGGAAAGAAAGAGGCATCAGGAAATTGTCAGTATAAATAACAAGACAGGTACACATTACCTTTATATTGTTATCCAACAGAGGGAACTCACACCTACCAAACGCCACAGAGATGAAAGTGGAATAAAAGACTCATAAAAATTAATATCAGTGTTGTACCAGGGAATTCTGGGAATCTTGTTCAAACCTCAATCATTTTATTTTTTTTTTAAGATTTATTTATTTATGGGGGAGCCAGGTGGTGGGTATTATGGAGGACACACAGGGCATGGAGCACTGGGTGTGGTGCATAAACAATGAATTACGCTGAAAAGAAACTAATTTTTTAAAAAAAGATGTATTTATTTATTTATTTATTTGACAGAGATTACAAGTAGGCAGAGAGGCAGGCAGAGAGAGAGGAAGAAGCAGGTTCCCCCCTGAGCAGAGAGCCCTAGGCGGAGCTCGATCCCAGGACCCTGGGATCAGGATCTGAGCCGAAGGCATAGGCTTTAACCCACTGAGCCACCCAGGTGCCCCAAACCTCAATCACTTTAATCATAGTAGCATTCATTAAAGTCCTACTAAACATGTCTATTAAATATATACTATCTCATTTATTCATCAAAGAAAACCTTGCAAGGTAGGTGGTTTCTTCCTCACAAAGTTTAAAGATATGAATATGGAGCTTAAGAGCCCCTCAGAGCTCCTAAGAGCTTAAGTCACGTTCAAAAGTCCACCACCAATAGAAGACAGAGCCAGTACTCAAGCCATGGGATGTATGACCCCCAAAGTCCAGGTCCATTAAGCTGGGGAGTCTTACAGTAAAGGGGCCCAGTCTAGGCCCTGAATAGGACTGAGCGAAAAGTTAGCTAAAACCTCAGGAGAAAAGGTTGCATAATGAAGCATTCAAATCAGATGGAAGAGTTCTGTAACAACTCCCTCTTCCAAATCTTGTCTCCCACAGCTTTCCCAGAGCAAGACAGCTGCTGGAAACAGACTTAACCTTACATCTGTGTGATACCCTGGAGCCTTCTTAGTACCGATGTTTAACCCCATAACGGGGTTCTGGCCTGGGTCTGGCCTGGCATATGGCCCTGTCACAGATATTCCCATCATGCTTTAGAGGGATGGCAGCCTCCACCACTTCTACTCAGACTTAGTGGTACCCAAGAAAGCAGATGGCTACCATTAAGAAAGACTCCAAAATCAATCCAACGGAGGCTGCAATAGGTAGGAAGAAAAATAAGGTTCTCCACGAAATGCCCAAAGTTCTCACTATCACAAGGAACTAAGCCATTTAAAAACAGTTTATAACCAAAAAGAAAGAAAAACAAATCTGCATTAGATATGCATTAGGGGTGTTCATTTAAGCACACATTTCTCTGGCTAATTATATTATGAAGGAACAACGTTTGGAGATGTGTCAGCAATACAGTCAACTAATTATGAACATGCTGGGAATTTTTTTAAAGATTTATTTATTTGGGAGAGAGAGCATAAGCGCATAAGTAGGGGAGAGGCAGAGGAGCAGACTCCCCTCTGACTCCCGCCGAGCACAAGCACGGAGCCTGATGTGGAGCGAGATCTCACCACCCTGGGAGCATGACCTAAGTGGAAAACAAGAATCAGATGCTTAACTGTCTAAGCCACCCAGGCGCCCCCATGGTGGGGAATTTTTCCTTACCTCCCACTATCTTTGATTTCATTCAAATAATCAACTTCAAAATGGGGTGGGGGGGGGGGACTGTGCTGTGCCTGTTTCAAGGACCACATTCATACTGTAATTCCATTTCATATCTTGGAGGTAAAAATGTTTATCTACACTACGAGCTTTAATATGCAACCCAAGAAAACATCCCAGAAGGAAAACTGTTTGATGAAAGGTATCAGCAATTTATAACACCTAATCAACGGACTATACCACTGGTATCATCCCCAATGGCAATTTCTCATTAGAAACATCAGCACAATAATGTGATTGATTTCAGAAATAACATAGTAATATAAGGCTTCATCTAAGACTGTTTTAGACAGCAATAAATACCAAGCTGAGAAAGGAAAAAAAAAAAAAAAGACCAATAACGTCCATAAATTGAGGCAGACATCTTGCCAGCTACCAGGGGAATGAATGATAGACCTATTCCACAAGCTGATATTGACTCAAGAAAAGTCTTTCCAGAGAAATAAACTACTAGCTGGAAAGCTCTGGCAGAGGAGCAGAAACAAGTATGAAAACTGAAGAAAATCATATTAAAGTCAGTTTTCATTTACACAACAATAACAGAAATGTCCCTGTTGTGCCTTGAAATCAAAGCAGAATTACAGATCACCTAGAAATCGGTGGGGTGGGGCAGGTTGGAAGAGTCCAAATGGTCAGGCAGATTAACACCAGAGTCTCCACTATACTTGTGTTCTGGATCAAATAATTCGGCCCTTAGACCTTTATTGTCTTCATCTGCTTCATTTGGAAAAATGTTCCTTTCCCTCCCGTCATGCTAAGCTCTCCATGGGCTATACCTACAATCCCATGTTTTTAGACTACCCCCTACAGTCATGTGAGTTATTAATATTCCTATGAGTATTAATCTTTGTGACGTGTACCGGTAAGAAATACGGCCTAAGGAATGGGGCTGAATAAATGTAACCTTACGACGAAGTTTCACGTATTTTATGCCATGTTCTTAATTTGGCCACGTGTAGTTAGAGCCTCCTTCCAGGATCATCTGAGCTCTTTATTCCACGTATCATCGATGTGGGGGGTTGGAATCTAGCATCTCAGTATGTGGCAACTTGCATTTAGAAAATGTTATTACGATCATCAAAGGAAAATGAGAGGGTTGTATGATGCCACGAAGCACATTCTCAAGGAGAGCTTATTAACTGCGGTGACTAAGCTAATGAGCTCATTAGTACCAAAAAGTCCACTCGCCCTTAAGGCAGCAGAAAATAATAATAACAACTTTTTGATGTATTTTGTATTCCCAAGTCTTCCATGAACTTTAGCCTTGATGAACAATGCATTTCCTTCTGATCATATTCATAGAGAAAGCTCACTTGGAAGAAGAAAAAAAAAAATTCCACTTCACGTAACAACACTTATTGTCAACAAATAGCATCTGGTATGAAAACAGCTAGAATCTGAAGACTCCAGAAACTGCAGGGGTGACAGAATAGGTGAAAGCGTGAGTGCTGGAAAGAAAAAAAAGAATTTTCAACGTCTGCTCCTGTAAGGATCTTTCATTTGTAGAGGTGATAATGGTTGTTGACGCTTTGAACTGCACATGAATCTTTCTTTTTTTCCAAAAGTAACATTAAAACTCTTCATTTTAATGCTCTACTTGTAGGCAGAATACTTGAACTGAAAACTAATAAATTAGGTAAAGTGAAAGCTGGAGAACTTTAGACCTTTCCCTTCTACGGTGGGAAATTTCGCAAACATCTGACATTTTGGTAAGAGACACTACCTGCCACTCCCCCCTAGATCATGACTGTCTCATTACAATGTGATTATGTATCTGGCAGCACCGAGTGCTTTCTACCATTGTTTCTCATTAAATCTTCATAGCAGTTCTACAGGATGGAAACAATCTTACCCCTTCTACAGAAGGAAACCAGTTGAGAGAAATTTAGAGCTAGTTCCGGAACTGCCGAGTGGTTCGCCCAAAACTCACACAAGTCTTTCTGATTCTAAGGTTCCCACTTCCCCACCCCGTGGCAGTCTCATAACCAGCATCATGGTTCGTTCTGCACACTCCAGTGACTCTGAACATTTGTAAGTGGCATTTACACTGCAAAAGGATAACACAAGAGATTTGTTGTGTGCAGGCAGGAAATCAATGTGGTCTTCCTAAATGTTTGAGAAGATCAGTATGTGGTGAGGTGCCCAAAATCCATTTCAAACAATTACCTGGAACACAGAAGATAAACACAAGATACGTGGCTGCCACTGTGTCCAGCCTGCCCCACAGCAGGCACCACGAGTGAATCAGAGCACTCTTTCCTGCTTGGCCTCCATGTGAACCTTCTCCACAGCCTGAATGAAAATCCTGAGAGAGCAGTGCAACAAAACTTGTCCACTGCCCCTCACCTAAATACCCTAATTTGTGGTCCATTTACATAAAAACTTTGTCAAATACTCTCAGCTTGGCAGAGAAGAGATGGGGCTCTACTACAAGAACCTTAAAAGATGAAGAGTTGTCTCCACAATAATACGTATTCTTCAGGGCAGGTCCCAGCCCACACCTTGGACTCCCAGGTCCTCCAGCCTTTCCTCATTGCCTCCCACCTCCAGCACTCACAAGGGTTGTTTCTAACATGGATTCTGCCTTCAAGAAAGTGCTTTGGGTTCTCATATTGATACATATGCTAGTGACACAAGGTAAGTCACTTTCTCTCTGGTGAGAATGAAAAAGAACATCCCCTATCTGTTGTAAATAGAATATATGTGAAATGAGAGATAACCAATTAACCACCTCAAAAGGCATTTCTACAGATCAGATGAGACAATGTTTACAGAAAACCTTGTCCACCTTAAAGTGCTGGCCACCTTTGGAGAAATCAGGCTCTGCTATTCATAGACTTTAGAAACCATGTCCCATCGTCATTCACCAACTCAAAGGAGAAACTCTGCCTCTGCCAGCAGCCCACGGTGCTAGACCGCTCTCCTTGGAGGGCCACTTGCGTGGATATGGGGAAAACCAGGAGTCAGTCCAAGGCCTGGCTTGCACTGAGAGATCACGCCAAGTGAGAAGCCCACGTGAAGATATGGAAGACAAAGTCAGAAGATGTGGTATCAGGAAAAGACATGAAACTTGAGAACTGAAACCAAAGAGGAGGCCCGGGTTTCAGCAAGGCTCAGCCCAGGATAGGCTGGACAGCAGTCTGGGAGCCAACTCGATGCCCACCGTGGTCTGTGCCACCTTTTGAAGAGGATTCGGGTGCTTCCATGGGACTTAGGTATGCTCTTAGGTATGCTGGGCCCTGTGCCAGGTGCTAGAGAGATCATGCTGAACAAGACTCCATGGTCACAGGGCTCTTATATTCACAGTCCAGTAGGAGTGACATAAACCACAAAAATGGTCATAAATAATGTGCTTGTATACTGGGGACTAAGAGAGAGAATGCTGTCAGAGATGACACCGAAGCTGAAACTTGAAAGACAAGAAGGCCCTTGCTATGCCAAGAACAGGGAGACTCCATGAACAAACAAGTGAATAAGGAAAATGTGGTGTATACACAGAATGGAATATTACTCAGTCTTAAATAAGAATGAAGGTCTGACACCTGCTACAACATGGATGAACCCTGAAGACATTACGCAAAGCGAAATAAGCCAGCCATAAAACGACAAATATCGTACGAGCCCACATACATGAGGTACCTAGAACATAAATTTACAGTGACGGAAAGTAGAACAGAGGTTACCAGGGGCTGGGAGTCATAGGAGGGAGAAGTTATTGTTTAATGGGCACAGAGTTTCCGTTTGGAATGATGAAAACATTCTGGAGATAGATAACAGTGCTGGTTGGGCAACACTGTGAATGTACTTAATGTCACTGAATGGTATACTTATCAGTGGTGAAAATGGTCAACTTTTTATCACGTGTATTTTACCACAATAAAAAAAAAAGTTTAAGGTGGTTGGCCAGTATTATAAGTAACAGGAGAAGCATGTGCAAAAGCCCTGAGGTTGATAAAAGCTTGGCCTATTGGTGAGAATGATAATTTCATGAGAATGATGGCAAATGGAACCTGTAAAGAAGCCAAAAAGGCCAAAAACCCTGCTGGCTTCAGAAGCCATGGTTAGGAGTTTGGATTTTGTCTTAGAAGACAGATTTTTTCCCCCCCAGAACCCTCCAATTGGTCTGCCTCCACTATAAACCAGTCCTCACCACACTCTTACACGGCAAGCAAACTACACTAAGGGGAGAGCACACATCACCTCTTCTCCAGAATCATCCTCTTTCCTGTGAGAACCCTTAGCATTTATTCATTCTTCTCACATAATACATAGGAGTTCACCATTACATCATAGTTCACGATGGACCTGTGTTTGCTCTTCTCCCAGACCCCTGATGGTCTTGGTCACAAGGGCTACAGCATATCTAGCATCAGACCTGGGCTCTAGATTGATTGTCGATAACAACACAGTTGAAGAGATTCCTTCACTTTGCTTCTGGCTTGGCTGAATTTTTAAAATTTTAATTTCTTTAGGCTCCCACATACAAACTTGCATCTTTTCTGAAAATTAAAAAAGTCCTAGTAAAATAATAGGAAGCGCAAACCAGAGACTGACACTGTCTTCTCTAGAGAGCTGATGGACATGGGGGACTAATGTTGCCATAAATCCCTCCCTAAATCAGAAGAGGGAGCCACAGAAGCCCTGGGCATTAGGAGCTCTCCTTCTCACTTCCAGCACTTGCTTCTGAGGCTCGCTTGGAGGGGGACCCATGTCAAAGGGTCCTGGCCACGGTGGCACACAGAGAAGGCAAACAATAGGGTCTACCAACTGTGCCTTCTCTGATGGGGAAGTCAGTGAAATCGGACACAAAAGCTGGGTCCGTGACACACAGCTGCTCCCTTACCAAGTACCTGTTCCTCAGCAACATGGAAGTTCACAGTTTGCTAGTGTTGTCAGTAGAATTCCCAATTCCAGTGGCTTTAGATCTCGGAGCTGAAAATGCAGTGCCGGCTGGCCCACGGCTAGGCTTCTGGAGTCCCAGGGATGATGAAGGGTAAGTAAGAAGGGGTGCTCAGAGGAGCAGACACAGCTTTGAGAAGCTGGTGGCCATGTGGTGACGCGGGGGAGGAGAAGCAGGGTGGCAGCAGGCAGACGGAGCCGTTATTAAGGAGGGAAAAAAGAAGCGAAGATCTTCCAAATAACAGTTCTTTGGGGAATGTAACAAGTACTTTCCTCCAAATTAACTTTCCCCACTCTCGGTCCAATAATCCAGATGACAACTAGTTCTCAAAGTCACACAAACTCTTTCATTTGGGTTTTCCTATATAAATCCTTAGGGATTTATTTATATATTATATATATATATTTAATTGTATAAAATATAATATATATAATTATATATATATATATATTTATTTATTTATATATTGATATGCATTAGGGCACACTTTAATCCAAGTTCTGCATTTTAATTGATCCACCGAAAGATAATGTGAGAACTAAAATGTACTTTTAGAATTTCTTAACCCCCAAGATGACAATGAACTATTAAAAATGTGTTTAGAGCCTGAATCACAAATCAGAACAGCACAAGAATTAACTTAGCCAAACACATCACTGGGAGGTCCTAGCTATGCAGTAAATTCAGTGAAAACGGCTTCCTTTTTTCCAAAATGGAAAATAGCTTTGTTACTTTGTCTAAGGCATTTAAAATTCTTTCAATAAAGAGGGACGCCTGGGTGGCTCAGTGGGTTAAGCAGCTGCCTTCGGCTCAGGTCATGATCCCAGCGATCCTGGGATCAAGTCCCACTTTGGGCTCTTTGCTCAGCAGGGAGCCTGCTCCTCCCTCTGCCTCTGCCTGCCATTCTGTCTGCCTGTGCTCGCTCCCTCCCCCTCTCTCTCTCTGATAAATAAATAAAATCTTAAAAAAAAAAATTCTTTCAATAAAGAAAAAATATCATATATGAAAATCCCTGGATCCTGGATCCCCCGCAGTGGATCCCCCCAGTGGAAGTTACCACTGTTAATATTTTGACGCATCACCTTCTAAACTTTCATGAGCATATATGTGCATATGAGCTTTTTCAAAATTCATGCGATGTTATTCATATAATTGATAACTCAGTAATACACTGTTAAGCCTAACCTATGTCAATAAATATTATTTTCCAATGTAATTTTTATTGGCTACATAATATTCCATTTCATGTACATGCCATGATTTATTTAATTGATCTCCCATTGATAGAAATTTGGGATTGTTTCCAATATTTCACTTATAATATTACAGAATATATACCACAGAATATACTACAGAAAATTATAAATATGAGTGCTTTCTACTTCTCTCCTATATTACACAGGAATATGTCAATTACCAAAGTGGACCCCAAAAAGGATAGGAAACTTAGACCTGAAAGTATAGGGTTTTTTAAAATAGCCCAAGGACTACCTCTCTAAAAAAGCCACATCCAGATAATTTGCAAGTGAAATCTCCCAAGCCTTTAAAAATTCTATTTATAGTAGTCCAGAGAAGGAAGAAAGAAATTCTTTCACATTCTTTTTTTAAAATTTAGAATAATACTGATACCAAACCCAACAACGACGGCATAGAAAAAAGAAAATAAACCAACCTCACTTCTGAATATTAATGTAAAATTTCTAAGTAAAGTTCAGCAAATATAATCCAGATAAAAAGAAAAAAAAAAACAAAGACCCAGAAAGAAGGCTCCATTCCAGATATTAGTTTGTAAGATCATTATCAGGAAATCTAAAAATATAACCTTACCATATGACTTGGTTAAAGCAGAAACGTATATGATCACTTGAACACGTCTAAAAGATGTAATAAACGTAACTCATTTCTGAATTTTTTAAGCCCCAGTAGAGTGAGACTAGATAGTGGCTTCCTTAAGATTATATAATGCCAGGGGCACCTGGGTGGCTCCATCGGTTGATCATCAGACTGTTAGTTTTGGCTCAGTTCATAATCTCAGTGTCCTAGGATCCAGTGCTGTGTCATGCTCTGAGCTCAGCACAAAGTCTGTTTGAGATTCTCTCTCCCTTTCGTTCTGCCCCTCTCCCCTCAACGTGCACACATGAGCCTTCTCTTTCTCTCAAATAAATAAATAAAATCTTAAAAAAAAAAAAAAAGAATACAACTTCTGAAACCAGAATTTCTGGGTTCAAGTTCAGCTCTATCACTAGCTATATAATCTTGAACAGATTACTTCATTTCTCCGTGCCTCACTTTCCTCATCTGTAAAATGGGATAATAATAGTACTCCTAGGGATCCTGTAAGGATTGATTGTGTCAATTGATACAAAGTGCTTAGAACAGCCCCTGGCACATGGCACTGGGTCAGTGTGTATAAGAATATAACTAGAAATCCATGTCAAAGAGCCAAGATCATGAATGCATCATGAAACACTAAAACCACTGCCATGAAAGTCATGAATAAGGATACTCAAAGTCAACACTACTATTTAACTTTTTGTTCTGTAAGTACTAACCAAGTGGGTTGACATGAGAAACCTAACTTACAAACGTAGAAAAATAAAAGATGGAATTATCATGATTTGCCAATAACTATTCCTGAAAATACCAAGAGAAGCAACTAGAATGCCTCTTGGAGACAACAGGAATTTACTGGATCTATTTAATTCATTCGCCACCGTAAAGAGAAATTCAGAGAGAAATACGAAAACAATCTCAAAACGACAGAAGCTGGGATCCTGGACCTTTTGAAAACTCACCTTGGCAATGTAATTTTGGGGACTCCCACGTGCCCAAAGCTGTGCAGCTTGAAACTGTATCTTCCAGGTCACTGAAAAATCCTTCTTTGCAAGCATAACGCACCTGGCTGCCAAGCCTAGAAGTGTAATTTCCGACGATAAGGCCATCTGGGACCTCAGGAGGGAGGCCACAGTCTATTTCTGAAAATAAATTAACGTCAAATTCATTACTATGTGAATATGAATTTACAAAACTCATCATCTCTCTCCACCTCTACCCCATCGTCCCCTTTCCCTACACACACACACACACACACACACACACACACACATCTGAGCGATATTTTACATAGACTGGTTCATTTCCATTTTGACTTCTGGGCATGTTTCCAGTGACTGTCTCTATTCAATCTTCTGGCCTTCCATCAGTAATAGCATCTACACAGACACAAAGCTGATGGGATTTGGCAGTCAACCCTCACTAATTCACACTAGTTAAAGAGAAGCCTAGCCCAGTGGAGTAAAACATTTGAATTGCAAAACACCTTCAGATATATACAGCTTTGTAATTTTCAGAGTCATTTTTCTATTGCTGGTCTTTAAGAGGGCAGCTATGTTTACTATATAAAATCATGTTTCGTGGGAGAATATCTACTAACTGCTAAAAATCCCAGAAGTTTACCAAGTGTAGCTTTTTTTTTTAATCTAAGATAGCCAACCCTTTTTGCCCGGTAATATTGACTTTATTTAATAGGTTGTACAGATGTGCAAAGGAACAGATAATCTCCACTCACATCCCCAACACAGGCCCCACGGACACAGGCTCCCAGCAGAAGAAAGTCATCTGAGAGCAGAATCCCACTTTCAGAAAGCTCCCTTCTTTGGCAGACACCCACCTATGCATGACGTGGTGTCTCTGGCCGGGTGGAAAGGTTCAGGCCCATTCTCTGGGAAGTATCCATCCATACAGTAGCATTCGAAGCTTCCATAAGTGTTCACACACCGTCCTCCTTGCCTGCACAGGCCGGAAACCTCACACTCATCGATGTCTTGAGACCCAGATATAAGAAGGGAGAGAAAAAACAATAAAAAGGGAAACACAGGGGCACAGGGGCATTGGAACAGCCATTTCTCACATTCTCAATCTCCCCTTGCAAACAAGGATGCATTTGTTTGCAAGGGCATCATGAGTTTTATTTCATTCCTCAAAGGTTATTTTCATATACCCTTCCTTTATGCCACCAGTACTAAAAGGTGCTCAATAAATCCTTGTCAGTGTTGTTTTGGGAATTTACAAAAACCAACAACTATCACCAACTCTCTGACACGCAACAAAAAGAGCCCCAGAGAAGCATGCCGAAAAAAATTCAATCACTACAAAATAAGGATGGCCTCTACCTCATACCTGAAAATATCTGAAGGATGGGACCCCTGGGAGGCTTAGTCTGTTAAGTGTCCGACTCTTGGTTTGGGCTCAGGTCATCATCTCAAGGTCATGAGATCAAGTCCCTTGTCAGGCTCCTTGCTGGGCATGGAGCCTGCTTAAGATTTTCTCTCTCTCCCTCTATGCCCCTCTCTTTAAAAAAAAAAAAAAAGAGGGGCGCCTGGGTGGCTCAGTGGGTTGAGCTGCTGCCTTCAGCTCGGGTCATGATCTCAGGGTCCTGGGATCGAGTCCCGCATCAGGCTCTCTGCTCAGTAGGGAGCCTGCTTCCCTCTCTCTCTCTCTGCCTGACTCTCCGTCTACTTGTGATTTCTCTCTGTCAAATAAATAAATAAAATCTTAAAAAAATAAAAATAAATAAAAAATTAAAAAAAAAAAGAAAGAAGGAAAGAAAGAAAAAAAAAAACCTGAAGTAGAATTCCAAATATAAAACAATTTAAACCAGAGTGAAAAATGCTTTCTAGCTCATGACCACGGGGCAAGTCAGGTAATAAGAGGAAAATTCAGAAGAGTCTCACTAATTTTATCAAGATTACAAGAACTTAAGACAAGCTTTGAAAAGAAAAATACATGCCCCTTGTCAGACTTTTCTCCTTGATTGAAGACAGCCCAAAGTATCAGGTACAGCAGTAAACACCGCATAGTAATTCAGAGACCAGAGAAGAAACCTCTCTGCCAGTTAGCAGATTTTTCCCCCAGAAATGACTTGGAGAACAAAATAAAAACTGTAGGAATGCCATCAGAGCCATATACACACCGACTTCACCAAACAAAACAAAACAAACAAACAAATCTTAAGTTAAATGGGACTATTCCCAGGACACTTGCAAGAACCATGGTGGGGGCAGGGGACAGGGGGCAGGGGAGCCAAGAGCAGAGAATAGCAAGACTGAGGAAAACCTGGTTGTTACCCGGCTCTGGGATCGCAAAGGCTGGTAGTTTTGGAAGGACCACTATAAAGTGGCCAATATTCTATTCTGCCAGATGCAGAGCATTTTGTTTTGTTTTGTTTTCTCAAACCTACTAACACCATAGTTTCACAAAAGAAGGAAGAAAATACCAGAACCCTTTTACGTTTTGTTTGTGACTTTATCAAAACTCATCATACTCTCCTTTTTGTTTGCATTTGGGTCTTGGGCCAATGACCTCCTCATCGCTCACTGATCACTGTTTAGGAGGCAATCATTACTGTAACTGCTGACAGAGCCCACACAATCTACCAGTTCTGATCAACGTACATCTCTAACGCGGCAAACTTTGGGGAAAATCTGGGAGATCATCTCTAAAGATGGTTGGCCATTTCTTGGGGATTCGAGAGTGGAATCCATTCCCCCTCCCCGTGGGCTGGTCTAGAGGCTCGCTTTGGACAACAGAAGGCGGCAGAAGGTAACGCTGTGCCTTTTGTGAACCTGATCTGGGAGACGACTGGCAGCTTCGTCTCTCCCTCTGCTGGCATACAGTGGCCATGCTGTAAGGAAATCCAAGCTATCATGCCTGGCAGAGAAGTCACTCAGAGGACACCCTAAAGATGAGACATCACATCAAGAGAGAGGCCTCCTGGAAAACTAAGGTGTCCTGACTGACAGTCAGCATCAAGGCCCTAGAATGTAAAAGAGGCCTTCTTTTACCTACCAGCCCAGCCCAGCCATATGAGTTGTTTCCATATGAGTGAGAGAACCACCTAGCCATGGAATTGTGAGTAATAATAAATTGTTACAAGCCATTAAATGGGGTGGGGGGTGGGGCAGGGGGCAGGGAGTAGCATTATGCAGTAATAGATGACCAAAACACTCTTGACATATGAAGAGGTGCAGAAGTCCAAATGAAATTAAGAGGATACTGTAATTGAGGTGCTTGGTTGGCTCAGTTAGTAGAACATGCAACATTTGATCTCGGGGTTGTGAGTTCAAGCCCTACACTGGGTGTAAAGATTACTTAAAAATAAAATCTTCCAAAAAAAAACCAAAAAACAAAAAGGAGACACTGCAATCAATGAAAAAAGGGGAACTTCTGAAAAATACAATGAGAACTTGGAAATTAAAAATAAACTGTGGGGGGCGCTTGGGTGGCTCAGTTGGTTAAGCAACTGCCTTCAGCTCAGGTCATGATCCTGGAGTCCTAGGATCAAGTCCCGCATCAGGCTGCCTGCTCAGTGGAGAGTCTGCTTCTTTCTCTGATCCTTTCCCCTCTCATGCTCTCTCTCTCACTCTCATTCTCTCTCAAATAAACAAACAAAATCTTTTCCAAAAGGGAAAAAACAAAATGTGAATGCCAAAAATAAAAACCCAATAGAGACTTTGAATAATAGGTTGGTCACTGCTGGAAAATAAATTTGCAAATTCCAACTTGAAGAACTTGCCAAAAACACATAGAAAAAAAATAATAGGAGACAGAAGCTATAAGACAATAGCCAACATAAGGACAGATCCAAAATATGGGATATTCACTTAAGAGAAATTGCAGGAGGCACCCGGGTAGCTCAGTCATTTAAGTGCCTGACGCTTTGTTTCAACTCAGGTCGTGATCTCAGGGTCATGGGACTGAGCCCCAAGTCAGGCTCCCTGCTCAGCACAGAGTCTGCTTGAGATTCTCTCTCCCTCTGCCCCTCCTACTTGTGCTCACTCTCTTTCTCTCTCCTTCTCTCTCTCTCTCTCAAATAAATAAATAAATCTTAATTAAAAATTAATATCAAAGGGAAAATTTCTTCTGCTTATGTATTCACATCCAAAGCACCTTTTGAGGTGATAGGCGTTAATGTTGAAAAATGAAAGTCATCTGAGTTTCATGGAATAAAAGAAAAATCTATGAAACAAGAGAGAAAGGAATTGTAATCTTGAAGAAAAGAAAACCAATCTGACCTAGGATTTCTTGTCTGAGACACCAAATACTAATGGAATATTTACAGAGTTCTAAGGAAAAGGAAGCAAGACATAGTACTATATTTAAGTCAAGGTATGACATTTTAGAACATGAAGGATCTCAGAAACTATACTATTGACATTTCTTTTTTTGATATATATTTTTTTTTCTTAGTAGATTCCATACCCAGCACAGAGCCCAACGCAGGACTCAGACTGAGAACTGTGAGATCAAGACCTCAGCCAAGATCAAGAGCTGGAAGCTCGACCAACTGAGCCACCCAGGCAACTCTTGACATTTCTTTTCTGAAAAAGATTTTGAAAAACATTCAAGCCAGAGAAAAACATCAGAATAAAGAATGTCAAGAAGGGAATCATAATTAAAAACAACGACAACAACAGACGTAAGAAACGAAACCAATAAAAACTCAGTTAAACAACTGATAACAGGGCATCTGGGTGACTGTCAGTTAACGTCCACCTTTGGCTCAGGTCACGATCTCAGGGTCCTGGCATCGAGCCCCACATCGGGTTCTCTGCACAGCGGGGAGCCTGCTTCTCCCTCTCCCTTTCCCTCTGTGCTCTGTCTCTCGCCCCACCTCAAATAAATAAATTAAATCTTAAAAAAAAAAAAAACACAGCTGCTGATATAAAATCATGGGCTTTTGGATAATAGTTAACAAAGGATTCTTAAAATCTAAAGCATAGGAAATGAAATCAATCTCAATCCAGCACAAACTTTAGAAATGATTTCAACCCTGCAGGATCCAGCATGCGTTCCTAGAACGGGGATCCATCATTTTAGCTTATCAAGATTCTGTATTCCAAGGGTGGGGGTTGTAAAATGTGGACATAGACCTTTGTCACAGTAATCATCTTCCAGCCTGCCCATCTGCCCCAGGCTCTTCAGAAGACAGTGAGTGGGAATAAATGGATTTTTCAGTAGAAACAGGCGGTACCAGTACCACAGGGCAAAAATGTGGCAAGGGGGCGCCTGGGTGGCTCAGTGGGTTAAAGCCTCTGCCTTCAGCTCAGGTCATGATCTCAGGGTCCTGGGATTGAGTCCCGCATCGGGCTCTCTGCTTGGCAGGGAGCCTGCTTCCTCCTCTCTCTGCCTTCCTCTCTGCCTACTTCTGATCTGTCTCTGTCAAAGGAATAAATAAAATCTTAAAAAAAAAAAAATGTGGCTAGGTAGCAATGGTAGGGAAAAGACAGAGTTTCTAGATACCAATCAGCTCTGCATGAGTCACCACAGTCATTAATCGGCCTGCTTTGTGTCCAGTCATTCAACAACCTAATAACAATGATTGTTATAATGAGCGCTAATCCCGATGACTCCTGTGTGTCATCTGGCACAGGCCAGCCACTGTTCTAAACCCTTCATTACTTATTACTAATTATTTTCATCTTATTCCACACAATAACCCCACGAGCTAGATGCTATCATTCTCCCCATTTTGCAGCGGAAGTAGCTGAAACACAGAGTGGGCAAGTAACGACACTAAAATCAACGCACATTAAGTGGTGGGAAAGCCACACTTGGAAACCAGGCATGTAGCTCCAGGAACACACCCTTAGCCACTGGTCATGCCGTGTCTCCCGTTACAGTCGCACTATACCGTCAGCCAATCAATAATTCCATCTTGTCCACAGACAATATCAAAGATACCCATTGTCTTCATGAAGTCCAGAAGCACCTAGCATCTTTCCCTGAGATTGGTGATGTCATTCTGACTTTTAATGCCCTGCGACCTCTTAATGCTCACAAACTATCCCTTTTCTAACCAGTCTAGAATCTTGGCTGCGTAAACATGGTAAGCTCATTAGAGTAACTTCTCCAGGTGGTGGATTCCATGGGGCCTACCAAGTTCGTAACAGTTTGCTTTGGAAGGAAAAACGTTCTGAGCAACTGAGCAACCTTATTAACAAGCCTAAGTAATTGAGGGTGAAATTTTCCCTTATCGCATTGTATATACCGAACTATTTAACTTTATCCACAGCCAGAACAATTCCTTGCCAGAAAGTAGCAAAACCAAGCAGGACACGCTGACCCGGTCCCAGGGCTCTGATTTTCTATATATACTCTTTCCATCTAATAGCCTGGGCTTGAAAGTTAAACAGACCCTTGAGAACTGACTCTGCTACTTATTAGATGTACTCAGGTCTGTTCCTTAACCTTTCTAAACCACTTTTGTAAAATGAAGCTAATTAAGTCCTAATACATGTTGGCTAATATGTGAATAGGCCTTGCCTTTCTACAGACTCCGTTCTCCCTGGAGCACAAGCCACTCCTTCAGAGCCTGCACCTAACCCTCAGTGTAACCATGAGCGAAGCCCTTGCGCGCACGCACACACACACACACACACACACATATACACACTCTCCTGGGTTTCTTGGCTGCGGTCTGGGGTGCGGCCCCATGGCTTGTCCCCCAGGATGGGAATCCTCTCAGACAGAATCCAAAAATGCATCTGGGGAACCCTTAGCTAGAACAGGAGTGTCAAAGAAGCAAGGGTTTAGCTTCGGCGGGCATGCCCGAGGGGCCAGTCTCTGAATGCCCCTTTACACACAAGCTCCGGCCTAGAGATGCGGTTTAAAACCTGAAGGCTCAGAACGGACTCAGTGATAAAAGTACATGGAAGAATTCTCACATAAATGAAAATGCTCTCACAGCCTGTTCTTCTCCCTGTAGCCAACTAATTACTAGTTCCTTCAACTCCATGCAGGGGAGACGAAAATGACTTCCTCGCATCTTGGAAAGTTACGTTACTGCTTTTTTCCTACCCTCTTGCCTACTCAATGCCAAGTTCAGCTAAGAAGCCTGCATCTTAAGAAGCCACAGTTATTCAGAAGGACACAAACATCCATTTAAGATCAAGACGGTTAAATTCACATCGTTCGTTGCTAATGTCTGGTATTGGCAAAGATGTGGAGAAATGAAGACCTTCGTGAAATGATTAGTGAGAGAGAATATTGGTGTGAACTTTTTTGAAAGACAATCTGGCACAATGTACTGAAAAATAACAATGTGTAGGTATACCTCTGATACAAAAATTATTTTCCAGAATTTATAACAAGGAATAATTATCTGTAGAGATGTGGGTACAAGGATGTTCACTATAGCATTTCTTATGATAGCAAACACACACACACACACACACAAAATATAACAAGCAGGAAAACAACCACAAGAAGGAACAGCCACATAATAAATTCTGTGTAGTTGATATATATAAGGTAGGAGACCATATCTAAGATCATGCTCAGAGAGGCATCAGTCATGAACAAAGGACCTGAACTGAAAGGGTTATCCATTTCCTTCACAATCTTGCCCGTGTTGCTAGTTTGTTTAGGAAAATCTACTTTATAGATGCCTCAAAGCTCCTGTCCCAGTTATTCCTCCCAAAACTTTAAATTAGTGGAGCAAAACAAGAACCATGTGTGCATATTTTATTACACTCAACAAGGCCTTGGGAAGGAACCTGGGATCCCTATATCCTAGGGCGAAAGGAAGCCAGAGGCGAGAGTGCGGTGTGGGGGCACCTGGGTAGCTCAGTGGGTTAAGCTTCTGCTTTCGGCTGAGGTCATGATCTCAGGGTCCTGGGATCCAGCCCTGCACTGGGCTCTCTGCTCTTCAGGAAACCTGCCTTCCCCCCACTTCTCTCTGCCTGCCTTTCTGCCTACTTATGATCTCTCTCAAATAAATAAATAAATAAATAAATATTTTTAAAAAAAGAGTGAAGTGTGGGAGATGTTCACGTGTGCAGGAGCTCAGGCATGCCCTTTCACTCCCAATGAGAAACAACGGTGCCTTAATCAAAGCCTCTTGCATTTAAGGGAAGCATGCTTTGGTTCAACCATCTTCTGATTCAGAGTCTTTGGCCTCTCTCTCCTTCCTGGGAGCTGGAGCAGTAGCGGGGGCCTGAAGCCATTACCCCCCACCATTAGAGACGTGACTAAGCAGGAGTCCGGGGGACTCCACAGGGAAAATAGTCAGGAAGCTGTTGGATACAAGCAATGCCCTGCTGAGTGCAGCAGTACCTGCCCAGCCCACATTTCCTTAGGTTTATGTGTCCTTGTGGCTTCCTTGTTTCAGAGTAGTAAAACAGGACACGTGTGGAATAAAACACAGCTAAAACAAAGGATTAGGATTTGGGGAGCAAAATCCCATTCGGAAGGAGCACTGGGAGGAACCTCGAACAGCGGCAAGTCCATTGGGCAATATCCCACACAGAGCAGAATCCCAGGGGGGCTACCTGTTGTGTCCGAGCCCACAGCGGGCCACTCCAGGACCAGAAACAACTGGCAGCTGAGAAGCTTGAGAGCCAAGGCTCACACAGAGAACAGACTCCTGACCTGGGAGAGAAATCAACAGACGCCTTGGCAGGGGTAGGGATTTACATCTAGCAATGACGGTGTTTACTTCACCACAGGCAGACTATGTGATACAGCCTCTGAGCAGAAGGTTCTGGAAACTGATGAATGGCAACGCATTTACTCCCTCTGGGGAGTAAAATTTTTCCTCCCTTCTTCCCCATTTCCTAGTTAAGACTGAAATGCTGTTATACTTCTCTAGAAGAAACGGCATCAGGCCTTTGATACTGCAGGAGATGAGCCGAATGAAAAGAAGGCTGCAGCCGCAGAGAGGGATTCCCAACACCTGGGGAATTCAAAGGTGCACAAAACGCATTTTGCAGTTCTCAGCAGATATGGTAGGGCCATGCCTCCTTGGGGTCAGGCTGTTAGGGAGATGACAGCCCCAGGTCTGCTCCCACACCAGCATCATCTCTCTCCCATCCTCCTCACATTTGAAATGCCACAGAGTTTCTCCCTCGGCCAAGGTTCTGTCTGGGGGCAGCCCTGGGGGCCAGGTGCAAGCTCTCTGGAACTAGAACCCTCTCGTGGGTGACATCCAAAGAGGCCCACCGGCAAGCAGCTCCTGAATCTGGCTCGGACTCTGGAGAGTCCAACCAACACCCGGTCGCAGGAGTTCTTGCAAGTCAGGAACCAGGATTCACATCCTGTGGATCCAGACAAACACTGGATAACCCTTGATACCCCAAAACGTGCTAAGCCTCAGTGGACAGGAACAGTCCACCGCTGTTCCCGTGGCAATCATGATGCCAAGAGACACTCAGTATCATCGAGAAAAGTCACCCATCAGCTTTTACAAAGTGATAACCAGAGATCTCAAAAGGAGAGGTCACAAGAATGATTGCCCACAGATACGGGTCTTCTTTTGAAGTGACAGAGGAATTCTGAAACTAGATAGTGGTAGTTGTTGCACAACTTTGTGAATATCCTAAAAAGCACCTTAACAGAGTGAATCTGATAGTATGTGCATTATATCTCACTTAAAAAAAAAGTCACTAAATAATGACAACAAGGGGACGACAGAGAAGAGCCAAGATCAGGATTTGTTCCAGGAAGACTGGTTCTTACTAGGCTGACATCTGTTTGGCCCTTGCACAAAATATTTCTTTCTTCTTCTCCTCCTCCTTCTTCTCTCCTCCTTCGAATTTTTTTTTTTTTTTTTAAGTCAGATGCATCTTTGAGAAGGTGAGTGATCAATACGGTGATAAAAGTTTTCCCCCAACAAACTCCTGCAGCCTTGAAAACACCATTTTCCGTATCACGTATCACGTCCTCCAGAAAGTTCCCTGATTCCTTTCCCACTTCCAAGATAAGAGCCCACACGGATTCCAGATTCCCTAAGTGTCCTTTGCTCACCTATGACTAACACTTTATACTGAAATTAGCTACGTGCTATCACCGGCCGTTGGCACCGCCTTGGCTCATGGAGCTACAGGAGAAATGTGTCTTGGGATGAACAGAACATCTTATCATCACCTTGTCAGGTTTTTAAAAAATGGGCACGTGATAGGATGAGCACTGGGTGTTACACTGAACTGATGAATCACTGAACATTATATCAAATACCAATAATGTACTATACCTTGGCTAATTGAATTTAAATTAAAAAAAATTTTTTAATTGATATGTTGTTTTTTTAATGCATCCAATTTAATTCTGCACTTCGGCAATTGTACAACAAGCCATTTGCTACCGAAAACAATAGTATATCATAAAATGTTTTCTCTGAGGGAACGTGCTTCATTCACGCCAAGAATAAATCAAGTGGACCCCATGAGGGATTTTTTTTTTTTTTTAACCTCGGTGCAGGTCAAGAGGGAGAATGAATCAGAGCATCGGAATCTGTGCTTCCCAGTGGGTGAGGAGATAAAACAACATTCTCCTTTCCCTTTTCCCTGAAAACCTTTCAGTATCACAAAACTTTTTTTTTTTAAAGATTTATTTATTTATTTATTTGACAGAGAGAGAGATCACAACTAGGCAGAGAGGCAGGCAGAGAGAGAGAGAGGGAAGCAGGCTCTCTGCTGAGCAGACAGCCCGATGCGGGACTCGATCCCAGGACCCTGAGATGATGACCTGAGCTGAAAGCGGCAGCTTAACCCACTGAGCCACCCAGGTGCCCTCAGTATCACAAAACTTTTAAGCAGAGTCATTAAGTCTATGCAAAACCACTGCAGAACCTGCAGTCTATTCCTGCCTTTCCTCTTCCTCACCGTTCCCAGATTTTCTTAGAAAACCGAAGAGCTACAACGTCATGACATGCTGTAACATGGAGTTTGGCCAAGAGTTTCAGGGTTTCATGAAAATGAGGATTTTGCCAACCCACTGAATTCACCCAACATGCACCCCAACCTTCAGAGCGGCTGAAAAACATGGTCCTCCTGAAAAACATGGTCCTCCTCGACTGGCAGATTCCTCTGAGACACAAGCCCCATCTCCCACTGGGTACCACTCAGAGCTCCCAGAAGCCAACATCACAATGTCCACCCCCTGGGCCTTTGGTGGGCCATGTGCACAGTGCCAGAGTCACCACAAGAACACCCTAGCTGGGGTTCCAGAAACACCATCTCTGAGAGCCCCTCCTTGTTTGGTAGAAAAATGTTCAAACGCACAGAACAAGAGAAACACAGAAAGTATATGCCAGTGAACTCCCAAGACCCACCCTGCAACACCTGCTCACAGTCTGTCATTTAAGACCCCTCAGAGATCGTAATAACACTAGATAGCTCCTGATACCCTAGATGCTTCAGCATGCGTCTCCCAAAATGAGAATGTCATCCCCAGTATTACGATGCCATGACACTAGCTAACAGAAGGAACAGGAGTTTCCTAACACTCACTAATACTCAGCCCATGTCCCAAACTCACCGACCTTCTGCAGTGAGAGTCCCTCCCTGAAACCACGCCCAGTCCCAGCCCGGCCCTCTCCCTCCCCCACGCACCAGACACCGCAGCCCCCTCCTCGAGTACCTGTGCAAAATGTGCCATCATTTGGAATGAATGTTTTGTTGTTGTTTGTGGCTCGATATCCTTCTAGGCAAATGCAGTAAAAGCCTCCGAGTGTGTTGTGGCAAGATGTGTGGTTTCCGCAGACCACAGTGGCTCCAAACTGGCACTCGTTTTTATCTGTGGATACATGGAGACAACGCACAGAAAGGGCTATCAATCCATACCACGTCCAATAACCCAGACTGTCCTCCTGGGCTACAGACCTGGGAGCTGCTATTCTGTGACAACATCCCAAGGGTCTCCTCACGATGCTTCTCAGACTGCAGGGCGTGGGTCCCCCACAGTCATGGGCCAGGCATATATATAAAACCACAAGAGAGGGGCACCCGGGGGGCTCAGTCGGGTAAGCAGCCGACTCTTGATTTAGGCTCAGGTCATGATCTCAGGGTCATGAGATCGACCCCCAAGTTGCACATAGAGTCTGCTAAAGTTTCTCTCTCCCTCTGCGCCCCCCTACCCCCCGACACACACTCATGCTCTCTCTAAAATAAATAAATCTCTCTAAAATAAATAAGATTTTTAAAACACACACACAAACAAGAGAAATCCAGCATCTTAGTCTGAACATTCATCTTATTTGAAGATTGGGAGAAGGGGTTGCACATTCCCACATCAACCATGTTCATCTGTCATTATATACTACTCCAGCTCTGTCTTCCAAGCTGCGGGTTGCGATTCTTTTCCCATCTCTTCACACTCAAAAAGACCTTGTGAAAGAAACACACGCAGCAGCACCCCATTTCCAGCTCAGCCAGCCACACTCTCTTGCTTTTCTCATGAAATGCAGAGTAGGACAATCTTGCATCCAGTGAGTAACCGGAAAATTTGTTACTTCTGAGTTACCAGGAAACGCAATGGAATTAGTGCTTAAGCCTCATCCGGGAGCAGAGCTGATATTGAGGCAGGAACAGCTCCTGTTAATCGTCAACGACCCATGTGAATAATATTAGTCACCCCGTGAGAAGGAGCTGAGGTAGAGGATGCAGGCGAGTCTGCAGAAGCCTGTCCTGAGCATTTTTAATGTAGTCATTGGACATATATGTCGAATGAAGGTAAAATTACCCTCCTGGTTCTGTCCTGCAGCTCAGGGCTCGGCAAACTTTCTGTGAAGGGCCGTCTCCACGGGCAAGTGCTCACCTATGCTTTTAGAGCACGAAGCAGCCACAGACCATAAGCAAACAAATGAGCAACGTTGTCTTCTAATAAAAGTCTATTTAGAAAAACAGGCAGGCCAGCCTCTGCTGACTCTGGCCTGGCCTTACCAGCAGAAGAACTCCTGAGACCAATTTCTTATGCATACTTTCAGAGTTGATCTCTGCCACTGTTTTTTTGTTGTTTGTTTGAGGGTGGGGGGGGGGGGTGTCATCAGTTTATGCACTGGAGTTTTTCGGATTGTTATTTAGTGTTTGACTATAGCATGGGTTTGCCTCTCGCAATGGCACTCAATTCCTGCTGCCTCAAAAGTACCCTTCCCCAAATCCGGCCTTCCTTTTTTTTTTTTTTTTTCTCCCTATTTTCCTTACAGGTGTTATCTTTTTGGAAATGTCGCCAAAGATGGAACACAGCTCACGGTTAACACTGTCTGCGGTGTGATCTGCATGGGAGCAGGGAGAGACAGTCCTCAAGCCACCGCCTGGCCAAGTGTCCAGCCCAGCTGATGAGCCCGGCACGGGGCTTTCGGACACCAGTCCAGCCACCCATAAGATGCTTCATTCCTGTCCTCGGCTAGTGTTTCTGAGACAGGTCTCCCCAGCAGGTTTCACCAGAAGGGACAGTGGGTTTGTAGAGAATTCTAAATTTCTGAGGCCCCTTGACTGCAGACCACGTTATAACATGCAGGGCACATAGGTAATGTCACCTGTGACCCATGGTGTGGTCTCAGCAGGCCACATACTGGCGTAGGCAGTGTCTAGTGTCTGAGAGCAAGTACCATATAAACCAAGAAGCCCCTTCCTCCCGTTAAGAGAAGTTTCGATTCAGAAGTCAAGGGGCAATCAGGAGTGAGGTGAGCTTCTGCAGGCGGGGGACGGCCTTCGGGGAGGGAGCAGAGGAGGCTGTCCGTGCTCATTTCCCACCTCGCTTCCAAGCCCCTGCTAGAGAGCCATGGGAGGAGAAGGATTCGAGAAGTGCCCCAGGAACTTCAGACTGCAGGGCAGCCACAATTCTCCTGGGCTCTCTCCCAAAGAGAGAGGGTCCAAGGGGGGCACAGATCAAGCCTGCAGGAGCGGGCCATGGTGTGTGACTGTGAGAGAGTGTATCTGTGAAGTAGAATATGACTTTTGGAACTAGGAATTGTCCCTACTCTTTAGGAAGAAGAAACCCAAAGACATCACAAGGCTGTCTACACAGTCAGTGCACAGCCGCAAGGCAAACTGTCAACATTCGTAGTGCACATAACAAGGAGGACACACTGGGAGGACAGTGTGGTTCTCCTAACATTCACTCTGAGAAACGTTGAGCCCGGATACTGCTCGAGTCTCACACGGGAGGCCATGAAGCCAAAAAATTACCTCAGATCCTTCCTAAAAGCCTTTGTATTCCTTTAAGCCACCCAAGTTTTGGGCAACAACTCCAAAAAATCTGGAGGATGAATTCCGTCCGGGAGACCTAAGACTCAAAGCAATACTACTTCATCAATTAGCCCAAAAGTCCAATAGGCAATTGTGTTTTGCTTTCCCTCGGGGTACGAATACAAATCATCTTACATCGAAACAACCAGGAGCAATTAAGGAAGGCAGTATTTACTCAAGTTGTTAAGTTAAACTCGGGACTTGAAACAGATTTCAAATTTGCATCGGGCCAGAGAATTTCCAGAGACTCAAGTTCAACGACCCTTTAAGGAAGATACTTCCTTGCAAACGCCCCAAACTGGCTATACCCAAATACTAAAACAAAGGCCTATTATAATGGACAAGACTTCTTGTGATGAAAACAGGTGAGCAAAGCAATGTCTTCCCCACAAGGACATTAGCTCTGTAACACTAGAGAATCTCCTTACGTGACCCCACTTTCCAACTTCACCCAAGAGCCACAGCTTACCCATACAGTAAGTTCTCCCGTTGCCCACGAATCCGTATTTGCAGACACACATCTTCATCCCTTCGGCTTGCTTGCAGGTAGCGTGTTCATGGCAAGTGGCACAGACATCTAAACCAGAATCACACATCATAGATTACAGGAAAAGAAAAATGCGATCGCCTTCCTCTGGACAAGCCACAGTTTGGGTAGTAGACATTTACAATGGAGAACCAGAATGGGAACAGCCGAATGATAAAAAACACATCTGACACCATCCTTAAAAACCTGCCACGGCTACTTACTGCCCACAGAGAGGAGTACAAAATACAAACAGTATTTTGTACTTTTTGTACAAAAATACCTCAACCTGCCATCAAACCTCTTAACAGTCTGACTCTAAGCCAACTCCTAGCCCAAGCCTCACTGTTCTCAAACCCAAACCACACACAATATTCTTTAAGCAGGAGGCTGATGACTCTTTTTCACGCATGCTGTCCCCTGTCCTACTTCATGCCCTAGTCACGATGTTCCCTTCGAGGAAGGGAAATGCCTATCTCCTTCTCCGTCCTGCTAGCACCCATTCCTACTTGAAGACTCACCTTAAACCCCATATTCCCCCTGGTGTCATCCCCACTCCTCTGTTCTCCTGGAAAATTTAATCTCTTTGTGCTCCACTAACACTTGCACATTCCCACATCGGCCGTGTTAATCTGTCATTATATATGGTTCCAGGCTGCAGGACTGCGTCATTTGCCCCAAATCGTCAGGGCACAGTATGAACATCCAAGGCACTTTTCCTGAGTGACTGCATAAAGGAACTTGCAGTCCTGCTCGCCACAACTCAAAAAGCAAGTGGAAGGGAGAAGAACTCATCTATGTCTCTTACCCCACCGGTGTTTCTTTTAGGGAAAAAGTGAATGTGCTTAAAATGTCAGTGAGATGAACAGCCGGGTTCCAGCCGGATGACCAGGTCCAATTACTTCGACACGCAGCAGGGATGTGGGAGGCTAACACACGCAAACCTACTAGAGGGTGACGGGTACATGGCCCAAGGTCAAGCAAGGACTTCTACCTGAGGCTCTGTGGGGTATCATGTTGTCCTCTCAGTGTCTGTAATTTCAGGAGGGGCCTCAGTTGGGAGAGTCAGCGTGGAATTCCATCTCAGTCTTGACCTCGTAACTACCCAGGGAATAAACACTCAGCCCTCGGGTTGCTCTAGACAACTGAGACAGAGAGATTTCCAAGTACAGACAGCCCCGACTTACAATGGTTCAACTTGCAATCTTTCGACTTGACAGTGGTGCAAAAGCAATACACATTCAGTAGAAAGCGTACTTCAAATTTTGAATTTGGATCTTTCCCCAGGCTGGGGGTATGCGGTGTGATCCTCTCTCAGAACACCGGGTGGTGGCAGCCAGCTCGAGCTCCAGCCAGCCAGGCGATCACGGGGGCAGACACCCGGTAAATTCACAACGTTCTACACCCACACGACCATTCTGTTTATCACTTTCAGTACAGTATTCAATACGTCCCAGGAGAGGGTCCACACTTGGTTATACAACAGGCTGGGTGTCATGCGGTTTTGCCGGACTGCTGGTGAACACCAGGGTTTTGTGCACATTTACAGTAGGCTAGGCTAAGCTATAATGTTTGACAGGTTAGGAGTATTAAATGTATTTTCGACTTAGAAGATTTCCAAGTTATGATGTAACCCACCCAATCATAAGTTCAGGAAGATCTGTATTGATTGCTAACCTGCCTTTTTCTTTCCTTTAAAAAAAAAAAATATTTTATTTATCTATCTCAGAGAGAGAGTAAGAGCAGGGGAGTGGGAGGGATCAGGGAGAGGGAGAAGAGGGCTCCCCGCTGAGCAGGGAGCCTGACATGTGACTCCATCCAGGACTCTGGGCTCACGACCTGAGCCGAGGGTAGACACTTAACTGAATGAGCCACCCAGGCTCCCCTGCTTTTTCTTTTAAAACGAGTATAACACAGAAATGAGACAAACTGCAGCTTATCCCTAAGTAATACTAAATTAACTGCGGAATATTTTACAAAATTTATTATATCCCAGACCATTAAAAAAAATGCAACAAAGTCAAACATAGAAACTATAGAAGTCGGGGGCGCCTGGGTGGCTCAGTGGGTTAAAGCCTCTGATGGCTCAGGTCATGATCCCAGAGTCCTGGGATCAAGCCCCGCATGAGGCTCTCTGCTCAGCAGGGAGCCTGCTTCCCTCTCTCTCTCTGCCTGCCTCTCTGCCTAGCTGTGATCTCTGTTTCTCAAATAAATAAATAAAATTAAAAAAAAAAAAAAACTATAGAAGTCATAGTATCCGACTACCATGTAATAAGACTACAAAATAAAAACACTAGCATTCCCAAAAGAAACCTACTTGGACACTACAGAACACTCTCCCAAATAAATTCTTGGGACAAAAAGGATAGCAAAACTGAAATGGCTGGAGGCACCTGGCTGGCTCAGTCAGGTGTGTGATTCTTGATCTCAGGGTTTTGAGTTTGAGCCCCAGGTTGGATGTGGAGATTACTTAAATAAAATTTTTTTTTAATTGGAATGATTAGTACTAGATATGAAAATGTATCCACTCCAGAAAATTTGAGTTTTTCATGCTTTTGTACTTTAAAAAGAGAGAAGCAAAAGCAGGCAGCACGAGGGGGAGGGGAAGCCCTAGAATTTTAATGCAAGAAATTGCAGGGGGACCTTCCTTAAAAAGAAGGGCCTGGGTGACTCTGTCGGTTAGGTGTCTGCCTTCAGCTCAGGTCATGCTCCCAGGGTCCTGGAATCAAGCCCCACCTCGGGCTCCTTGCTCTGCAGGGAACCTGCTTCTCCCTTTCCCTCTGCCCCTCCACTTCCCCAAACCAACCCCCAACATGTTTGCACATACGTGCTGCTCTCTCTCTCACTCTCTCTCTCTCTCTCTCTTTCTGGTGCTCTTTCTCACTCAAATAGATAAAATCTTGTAACAAAGAGAGGGAAAGAGGGAGGAAGGAAGGAAGGAATAAAAGAAAATACAGGATTTGGGAGTTGGGGTGAGGAAATAGTAAAGAAAAAAAGTATTAGAAATTACATTCAAATTCAGTGAAAAAAAAGTTTCCCCAAAGTCAGTGCTCTATAAAGACCAGCAGTCATGATGCAAGTGGGACCGGTGAGAGGAGCGAAGAGCTTATGCAAACACTAACATTAGGAATACGAAAGAGCTTGTAAGAAAAAAATACAAGTTTTTTTTTTTTAATTACAGATGAAAGATTTGCAGTTAAACATGCAGATTTAGTACATCTTCAAAGCTCCCCCTCCCCCATGACATGAAGCTCCGGAAAGGTATCAACCCTGGCAGACGAGAGGACAGGAGAGGAGGACGGCGACAATATTTCAGAAGCTGCAGGAGACAGAAGCATGTAGATACTCTGTTCCCCGCGCTAACCCTGGCATGAGATGGAGTTTACAGCCTGAAGGAAATGGACCAGAGCGGCTCCTGAGTTTCGGGGCAACAGGCAGAGCTGAAGTGAGAAATGGGTCGACACACTTAAATGTCCATCAGTACAACCATTTTAACATTTTAACGAAGAACATTTTTAAATTGGTGCCATGAGACACTGTCAATTCATAATCACATGCAATGCAACCAACATCCTGGAAATACCTTTTAAATAATGGTTCCTGGGGGCGCCTGGGTGGCTCAGTGGATAAAGAACTCCTCAAACTCAACACACACAAAACAGACAATCATATCAAAAAATGGGCAGAAGATATGAACAGACACTTCTCCAGTGAAGACATACAAATGGCTATCAGACACATGAAAAAATGTTCTTCATCACTAGCCATCAGGGAGATTCAAATGAAAACCACATTGAGATATCACCTTACACAAGTTAGAATGGCCAAAATTAGCAAGACAGGAAACAACATGTGTTGGAGGGGATGTGGAGAAAGGGGAACCCTCTTCCACTGTTGGTGGGAATGCAAATTGTGCAGCCTCTTTGGAGAACAGTGTGGAGATTCCTCAAGAAATTAAAAATAGAGCTTCCCTATGACCCTGCCACTGCACTCCTGGGTATTTACCCCAAAGATACAGATGTAGTGAAAAGAAGGGCCATCTGTACCCCAATGTTTATAGCAGCAATGGCCACGGTCGCCAAACTGTGGAAAGAACCAAGATGCCCTTCAACGGACGAATGGATAAGGAAGATGTGGTCCATATACACTATGGAGTATTATGCCTCCATAAGAAAGGACGAATACCCAACTTTTGTAGCAACATGGACGGGACTGGAGGAGATTATGCTGAGTGAAATCAGTGAAGCAGAGAGAGTCAATTATCATATGGTTTCACTTATTTGTGGAGCATAACAAATAGCATGGTGGACATGGGGAGTTAGGAGAAGGGAGTTGGGGGAAATGGAAGGGGAGGTGAACCATGAGAGACTATGGACTCTGAAAAACAATCTGAGGGGTTTGAAGTGTTGGGGGGGTGGGAGGTTGGGGGAACCAGGTGGTGGGTATTAGAGAGGGCACAGATTGCATGGAGCACTGGGTGTGGTACAAAAACAATGAATACTGTTATGCTGAATATAAATTAAAAATAAATTTTTAAAAAACATTTTTTTAAATTAAAAATAAAATAAAATTTTAAAAAAGCCTCTGCCTTCGGCTCAGGTTGTGATCCCAGGGTCTTGAGATTGAGCCCCCCATCCCCCCCATTGGGCTCTCTGCTCAGCAGGGAGGCTGCTTCCCCACCCTCTCCCCCCACCGCCTGTCTCTCTGCCTACTTGTCATTCTGTCAAATGAACAAATAAAATCTTAATAAATAAATAAATAAAGGTTCCTGAGTCAAGTCCTTAAGTCCAGTATGAACAGCCGTATAATGACAAACACTCTCCCAGTGTGTACGTCCAGTGTGATAACAAAAAATAAATACCGTATTTATGAAATCATCAACAACAAAATGGGAAAATGCTTGATTTTTTTTCTGATATGGAGTATTTGTCTTTATAAACATGGAAGCATTTATATACATCCAGTTCCAGAAACTCACATCAGACGGGAAAAAAAAAAAGATTATTTCATTCCACTGTCGAGTGAATCTAATACACACACACACACACACACACACACACACACACAAAATTACGAAATAAAGGAGCACCACCCACTCAGATAAATTAACGGAAGTCCAGTCTGAATTAGTGAAAGACAGAATGTAAAGTTTTTTAAATAAATTGAATTAAGTTCAAGTTCATTCAATAATCAGAACCAAACAAAATAAGGCCTTGTAAGAAGGCAGCCAGATACAGGGGGGAAAGCAAACACTGGACCTAATTGTCAGAACCGGACCCTAAATCTAGCTGAGTCTTACTCATTATACAACCTTTAGCGAGTCACTGAACCTCTCGCAATCCCAGTTTTTTCATCTGTAAAACGAGGGCTTTGGGCTTCTCAAATTTTAAAGGGCATTCAGGGGTACCTGGGTGGCTCGGGCAATGATTTCAGGGTCATGATCTCAGGATCCTGGGATTGAGCCCCAGTGATGGGCCAGCCCTGCACTAAGCAGTGAGTCTGCTTGTCTCCTTCTCTCTGCTACCTCCACTCCCCCCACAAAACTCTCTCTCCAAGATAAATACAGAAATATTTTTTAAAAATTTAAAGGGGCATTCAAATCACCTGGGGATGGTGCTAAACCACAGGCTCCGATTCAGGGCGGGGCCCAGCATTTTGCATTTCTTTTTTTTTTTTTTTTAAGATTTTATTTATTTATTTGACAGAGAGAGACACAGAGAAAGGGAATACAAGTAGGGGGAGTGGGAGAGCGAGAAGCAGGCTTCCTGTTGAGTAGAGAGCCTGATGTGGGGCTCAATCCCAGGATCCTGGGATCATGACCTGAGCTGAAGGCAGATGCTTAATGACTGAGCCACCCAGAGAGACCACATTTTAAGCAGCAGGGGTTAAGTGGCCTCCAAAGTTCTTGTTCCCTAATTGGCCGACACTTCATCCTTAGGGAACCTGTTTTGATGACCCACTAGGAATAATTTAGCAAAGTGAACCCCAGAAGGACAGTATTTGGCATGTCTGGCTCCATGAATGTCTGTTCCCCATACTGGCAAAAAGACGACCTATATGCTGGGCTGCCAAAGGCTTCTCAGACCACCTGCAGGAGGGAAGCAGTTTCCAGAGGAAGAAAGGCCTCAACTAAAGCTTCTTACTCAGCCTATATTTAACCTAGTCTGCGGAGCCTTATGTGGTAACTTCTGAGTTCTAATTGCTTGAGGGACAAAGAAGCCTCTTGGTGGGGGGAGAGCGTGCAGCACACACACATCATGGGGCAGTGATACAACTTATCCTAAAGAAAGGGGCAGGAAGCACAATCCTGAAAAAATCCAAGAAATATCCAAGATCCAAAAATCCAAAAATTCAAAAAAATCCAAGAAAAGATAGGGCGGGGAGGGCTGCTTCTAACCACACAATGGTTTCCACCATTCATCAGCCCCTAGCTCAGTTAAGAATCACCTACAGATATGGGGGCTACTTTGTCCCGGTTTTAATACTACAAGCCCTGTGACCCAGAAAACCCCTCATTACGGCGCCAACAAAGACAGCTGGTCTCCCTACCTGGAGAGTTTGTTAAAACAGAATCCCCAGAGAGTCTGATTCGGCCTGAGAATCTGCATTCAAAAAAAAGCTCCCAGGTAGACCACACTACTGGTCACATGGCAAGTCTAGTTCAACCTCAAGGTCAGAATCCTGGGGAAAGAAAAAGCAACCCTGACGATGTCATCCACCAAGCCTAGACTGATGCAGAACATAGCTGGACCAAGGTGACCGTGATAATTATCCAAGGAATGGAAGTTCTCCAGGCCAGTTGGGAGACCACCGCACCTTTGCTGTATAACCTGAGGGGAAGTGGGAGCAGGAGGGCGTCTTCACATCCGTATCAAGGAGGACTTAAGGGACGCCTGGGTGGCTCAGTTGGTTGGACGACTGCCTTCGGCTCAGGTCATGATCCCGGAGTCCCGGGATCGAGTCCCACATCGGGCTCTCAGCTCCATTGGGAGTCTGCTTCTCCCTCTGACCCTCTCCTCGCTCATGCTCTCTCTCACTGTCTCTCTCTCAAATAAATAAATAAAATCTTTAAAAAAAAAAAAAAAAAGGAGGACTTAATTTTGTCAAAACAGACTCTCAGGACAGCAGAGAGGTGGCTGCTGCATAGGGACTGAGGGAACCTACCCCCAACCCTCTGGCCTAGGGATACCTAGAATGACTGGCAGAGAAACAGGACAGTGGGCATTCCAAAGTCTAGAGGGACAACCAGGCTAAATACTCTTGGTGACTATTCTTGGAACATCCAGAGAGACAACCCCCATCCGCTTCCCTTCAGCACTCTGTATCAACTAAGCCAGCTAAAACCACAACCAACACTCAGAAGCCAAGACGGGTTTTGGTGCGCCCACCGAGGCTGGGACACTTCTCTCTTGCTCCCTGGCTCCGTGCTGTTAGGCAAATTGACCTGCCCGTCCTCCGGTTTTAATCTGTGAGACAGAATTCTGTCATGAGACTTCAGTGAGAAACAGCAATGCTGTATGAGCAGGAAAGCACTAGGCAGAGGGCTGATTTACATGAATATTTCTGTCTCTCCCCGTAGATACTGTTATTATGGCTGGAAACAGGTCATGTGAGAGGCAGGGCGTGCCACTTGGCCCAGAGGTTCCGACCAGGGGTGAGATGAAGGGGGGACAATCACAGCTCTGCCACTGGACTAGCTGTGTCATCCTAGATGGGGCTCTGGGCCTCCGCCTCCTAGAAATCTGACTATGAGGATAATAAAGACCTGCCTCATACGGCTGCTGTAAGAAATGAGCCAATACACGTAAAGCAATTAGAATACGTTAGATGCTGTTGTAACAACCACTTGTCAACTCCAGGAAAGACTACATGAAGGTACTGACAGCTGGCCACCTCCCAGATACACCAATGAAGAGGGTGACAGAGCTGCGTTAGTGCAAAAATCCGAAGCAATATTGTCATGTAGACAGATGCCTCCGTATTTGTGGGGCTGATAGTCCAGGATCCTTAATATCTTAATTTACATAATATCCCCTGCCTGCCCCACAATCTCCCAGCCTTCTGGGTAACACCTGACTCAGACCTCAGAAGCTTAAGCGACCAAGACCAACGTCCAGTGGGGCCCACCATACGTAGCCTCCAAACCAAGAACCAAGCCTCGCTAACTGCTCCAATCGCAAAACTTTTGCGTTTTGAGTCAAGCAGCCTTTCATTTAGGCCACACCCTCGGTTCGTGCCCAGCAAGTCGCCCCCTGATGCATTCTCTCGCACCTGACTCACATTCTCAAGCAGGTGGAAAACTGTTTCTTGAATCCATGCAATTAACTTCCCCTGTCTGCTCTCCAGAGCAAAGTCCAAGAGGCCACTTGCTACTGGGGCTGCAGAGACAGAGGAACCCATTTTGGGACAGGACCAGAAGGCTGAGGACACACCCAGGGCCAAGACCCCAGCAGTGGAAGACAGGGAGGAGGATCTTTTCCATCAGCTTGAATCCCACTCCCTTACTTTGAGCAACTCTAAGTCACTCCAAAACAATTCACTCACCACCCCCATGCCTCCTCTTTCCCCCGCTACATGGTGACGTCACGTGCACTTTACACAGCAAGAACAAACTCCCAGGCCTCTCCACCACCATCACTCCCCAAGATTCTCAAGGCCTCCGCCTGTCCTCCCTCCGGCCTTCCCAACCCAGCCAGTCCTGAGCCAACAAGTCCCCAGCCACTCCCGACTCAGGACTGTGCCTGAGAAGGTTAAGAAACAGGACTGACTGGTTCCACCCTTCCTCACCCATTCCTAACCTTCCATTCCCCTGGGCTTGGCACCCCACCCACCCATCAACACCCTCCTGCTCTACCAACTGTGTGTCTCACACTTCCCTTCCACGCAGCCTCTGACTTCTTCTCCCTGAAATGTCTTTGATACCGATGCAGGGCAATTCAGCACACGCTACCAGTGAGACACTGCATATACACAGAGACAATGGCCAGGCCATAGATAAAAATAGAACTCAGGCCCACATGGAGGCCTGAGGCAGCCATCATCAGGCCGGGAAGTCAAACCACAGCCTCCAGCCATAAGACCCAAATGGTCGGGATTTAATCGCTAACAGCTGGCTTCCCTAATTGTTGCCCTCGCTTCACGCTTAGGACCAATCAGAGAGCGCCCAGTACACTCCCCTAACCAATCACTTAGAACGTCTGCTGTTAGGATACCACCTCCAGCTTCTCCAGGCCACCAGCTTCAAGCCAGGGGCACAAGAGAAGCCTCCCCCTTTGATCCGCTATCAGGCTCTCAGAGTGATGCCAACTGACTCTCCTGATGTAACAAACTCTGTATAAAGAGCCCTTGCCTCTTCCTATTTGGGTGGTCTTCATTTCCCTTCCTACCAAATTCCTATTACAAGCCACAGCCCGTGACTCACA